>NC_089781.1:88495487-88612987 GCF_040412425.1 Macrobrachium rosenbergii
AACTAGTGTTCATATGCAGCCCAGGCTTGAAGAAAACTATCAGGACAGCATAAAGGGGAAAGCGTGGGACTTATGGTGACTGCTCACTGTAAGCAAACAGGTGTGTGTGTGTGTGTGTGCGCGCGTGTGTACGTGTGTGTGTGCGCGTGTCTGTGTGGGTGTGTGGAGACACATTATTAGAAATCATGAAATTAATGGCTCTTATCTGGGCATTCCTTCACCGCCTCTACTTCAGGGACAAATTTCTTTCCAAATACTGTCGTTTGGCCAAACTTTATAAGTGTGCAGTGTCTTATTATAATCGTATTGAGTTCTGAATTATAGAAGGCCATTTGTCGTATCGTTGATATATATATATATATATATATATATATATATATATATATAATATATATATATGTATTTATTTATATTTTATATATATATATATATATATATATATATATATATATATATATATATATATATATATATATATATATATATATATATATATATATATATATATATATATATATATATAATATATATATATATTATATATATATATATATATATATATTATATAATATATATATATACATATATATATATATTATATATATATATATACATTTTACTGTATATATCCATTATATATGTATATATATATATATATTATTTTTATTAAGGCCGTGTTATATATTTTACTGTATATATCCTTTTTAACGTGTTGGGTCCTGACATTCAAGGTCTCTTTGGCACATCCCCTCTCATTTATCTATGAAAAAACCACACTGTCTGTCCCCGATAAGTATTTGAGAGCTGTCATTTTGATCCATGCCAAGTGCTTAATGGTGCTATTATAATGGTGTGAATTGAATATACAGATGGCGATACCCGTGAGTTTGGTGGTCCAGTCCAAGCTATTCGGCAGTTGACGTCAAGAACGATAGCCGGGTGCATTATGTGCTCATCTTAATAGTGTTTTCTCCTAACTGTTTACTGTTCACTTGGCACTCGTGTTATCGCCCGACCGGTGTCACTGCCCCAGGAGCCGGGCAGTGCATATTTGGTTTGATGTGCTTTCTTTGTATTTAGAGTAAGTTTGACGAAGGGTATACGTAGTTGAATGTGTTGCACAATACAGCATTTACCCTCGTTTTTATTCGTTGCCTTTCAACGTGGAATTAGTTTGGGCTTATGAGAGCTCCTCCTCCTCCTCCTCCTCCTCCTCCTCCTCCTCCTCCTCCTCCTCCTCCTCCTCCTCCTCCTCCTCTCTCTCTCTCTCTCTCTCTCTCTCTCTTATATATATATCTATATATATATATATATATATATATATATATATATATATATATATATATATATATATATATATACACACATTAGATACATGGCAAATTGAATTAATATTTACATTTGTATACATTAGGAAAGGGACAGCCATTAACGATAAGAATAACAAAAATAACTTTAATGCTTGCGTGCTTTTCAGTAACCCGTAAGCTTACAGCCACAGAATGTCGTCATCCGTAGGCACAGTTTCTTTTATGGCAGGAAATTCTGGGATTTTAGCGAACTGACACCATACAATAAACAGTGATTATTCTCTTCCTCGGCTGTCATTCATCGTTCCCCCTGTAAACTGTGTCCTTCCCAGAATATTGGAGCTGCTCTCCATTCATTTTTTGAAGGGCTCATTTTCCTAGTGGGCCAAAACTTCCAAAATGCTTGACGTTTTATTTTTCAAAGGACCAAAATGTCTTAATATTCTTGACGTTACACATTTCGTCATGAAAATGACTCGAATACCGGTAGGGCACCTCACCAAATTGGTTAGTGGATCAATATGTCGACGTCTTCATTAAGATGGATTCCTCTTTAAAATATGTTTATACGGTAGTATCGACTTAAGCGATGAATTTCGGTTATGTAAAATTGTGTAGTTTGTTACGTTCAGATTTTAATTTATATATGATATGCTCAGTTTTGTTTCGTGTTAGGTTGAAAATACCATGTAGCTTTGTCTGCGAGTTAATTTTAGTATGCTGTTTGAATGGCAATTGTTATTTTTGGTTTTACTTTGGTTAATTATGCATCTGTTGCAAATTTAAAAATCAATTGATTTTAGACCTTTTATTTAGTATATATAAATTTCCTGCCATTTTTAGCAGCTGACCGAAAAAAGTTACGAGAAAATAGAGAAGAAATCCCAGATACATAAACTAGTGATAGTGGATGCTTAAGGCGGTTTTGATTTCTATAGTCTTTTGAGGAAAAACTGTAAGAATAATATGTCAGTCGCATTGTTGTCAATCACATCCTTTAGTAATTAACAGGGTATTTTTCCTTGTTCCTCAGAGTTGATGAAATTTGTGATACTTTTGGTAACTAAAGCCGAGAGATGGCTGATTATTTTTCCAGCGTCCTAGATTAATTCCTACATTGCAAGGAGAACTTTCACAAAAAAATATTGATCTCAAACCACAAACTTATATTATCTTGCAATGATGTCCCTCGCCGCCTGTTGTTTAATCTCAGGTTACAGACCGAATAAAATTAAGATCTCTTTTCACTACGTTGAAAACTAGTCATGTCCAGATCAACATATAAATAGTAAAGAGAAATATCGCAGCGCTTCTCGTTTTTGTTTTGATTTTCCTTGTGGTTTGTGACCTGGATATACGTTAATGACCTTTGCCTTCGAAGACTTAATTTTTTACTGACCTTGCCTTCAGGTAACTGTGAATTGTTATGCCTAAAGCTTTTCTTTTAAGTTTTCCTCTGGGAAATACTTAAGAAATCCGTGCGGTTTCTTAATCACGTTCCCCTGGCTGTCGAAGAAGGGCCGGCGTGTAGTATGACTATTGCTTTTTCGTGCCAACCTGATTTAACTTGGATAAAAGAACTACCATAACTCTGTCTTCAGAATTAATGGAATGAGTTAATGACTGTGACCTGGATGTACATAGAGAGTTAACTAAGAGGCGGAAAACAGCCTCTGTGCTGGAACAGTATTCAAAATAATACAAAATACTACTGAAGATTATTCAAAGATCACTTGACTTGAGCAGTAACTTTGGATTTCAGTCCACCAGAGAGAGAGAGAGAGAGAGAGAGAGAGAGAGAGAGAGAGAGAGAGAGGGAGAGAGAGAGAGAGAGAGAGAGAACTATGCAGATGTGAAAAGCATTCGTAATAGGAGTTGATTAGATCATACGACCGTTACCGTAAGCAAGTCTGTGAAAACGCAACACGGCGGAATGCCCAGTATGTTTTGGGGGTACCTTTAGAGATTTGAAATATGCTTCTTTTACCAGACATAGTTTGAAGGATATCCAGTACCTATAAACAAGCATTTTTAAAAGAATATACTATATTTGTAAACAAATGAGACTAAGTGTTATATAAACAAATAGAACTGGATTTGATAGGAAGGGCAAAACGTACTATACAAAAACGTACAGTACAAACAACTATGCTCTAATGTGACCGTATGTGTGTAGATAAGATAATTAAAGAATGCCCCTCTGGACAGTGAAGTGTTTAGGACGTAGAGTTAGTTAAAGAGGGCACCTGTGCTTTGAGTTATGTAAGGTGGTAGTAACTGATGTATAGATTCTGTAGTCAGCAAAGGATTGGCAACGAGAGGGCATATGAAACTTGGATTTACAACGAGAGGGCGTATGAAGCTTGGATTTACAACGAGAGGGCGTATGAGGCTTGAATTTTAGATGATTAAGATGCAGATGTCAAAATCTGTTATTGTGTGACCCGTGGTTATGAATCGCAATTAGAAAAAAAAAGTTTATTGCTGTATACTATATAATCGGCAGTTTTTGTTAGGTGTCACTTTTATTTTTCTTGTCACGCTAATGATTTCTTACTCGATATCATCTAACAATTTTTTTTTAGTTTCTTTTCCATGCAACTTTTTCGAGGTTAGTTGCTAGGCTTCGTAATAAAGGTTTACCTGTTCTGAGCAATCAGATTTTTTTTTACAGCTGATTTTTTTCAGAGCTTTTGAATTGTCATGCCTAATTGTAATTTTGACGCTATTGAACGGATAAGACTATTTAGCCAGCTGATCTCCCGAGGAAAGGCTTGCTGCCGATAAGAACTCTTTTAAAATCGCTTCTGACAGGAGCTCGAGACGTTACTGTTGGCAGGAGACTTGACTCTTTAGTCTCTGACGGGAAGCCAAATCTTGTTTACATGATGTAAGCCTAAATATATTCTGCTGTAGGAGGCTAATTCTTCTAGTTGCTCTCATGGACATTCCAATGTTACGAGCCCCTCGAGTTTGTTCTGTCAGCAATAGTGGTTTGGTTTTTCCTAGCGGTTTACGTAACGTGTCATTCGGTAGCTTGCATCATTATTTCTAATTTAGAGGCCGGAGGGACAGGGGAGAAGGAGAAAGGGTTGAGATTAACCGGAAACCTGGAAGAGAATTCTAATTCTAAGGGTTCCTCTTTCTTCCAGCACTCGAGTGTGGGTAGTGGGCTTTTAACGTGTTTATAAATATATAAGGCTGCACAGTCTGTAGAGTTTAGGTAGGCTCGCAGTGCTTGTAATTCATGTAAATGTTAATGTATGTTGTATAGAGTCTTGTAAGTGTAAATGTCGATTCCTCGTGAAAGCAGAGGTTCAACATTTTATGTCATGAAGACTGAGTCGTTCACTCATTTTAGTCCCTATATTTTTGT
This sequence comes from Macrobrachium rosenbergii, assembly GCF_040412425.1. NCBI lineage: Eukaryota > Metazoa > Arthropoda > Malacostraca > Decapoda > Palaemonidae > Macrobrachium > Macrobrachium rosenbergii. Next base: position 88,500,174 of record NC_089781.1, read on the forward strand.
TTATTTATAATTATAAGAACAGCAGCAATCCAATATTTTTAACAGTAATTTTTTCCTTTACAGGTCCCCTTTCATTCAAGTCTTCACGCGGAGCAAACTGACCGTAAGTTTAATCAGTGAGATGAATATCTTGAAATTGTTCTGAAATGAGAAGGGATAAGTGGGAAATGGCATAAAAATCAGGTTAAATATTTTATTACAAGACAAGGCTTTGAAAAAAGTAAATATGATGTTATCAGATGTAGCAATATTGATTGGTGATGCAGAGAAGACTTGCTTAGACTGTCGAAAGAATTTTAAAATGTAGAGAGAGGTTAAATATTGAAGTGAAAGTTAGCATATAAACAGATGAAAGAGTTTTGACACTTACGGAGAGGAGAAATAGAAGGTGAATTCTGGTTAGAAGCAGCTCTTGTGAAATTATGGAAGCCAGAAGATGGAGTGGTGGTTATGGTATGATTTTTAATAGGGTGGAGGCGTCAGAATCTCGTAGACTTTGATGAAATTGATTAAGAAGTAAGTGGTATTACGGGAATTCTTGCTGTAAATATTGATTATCTGTAGGATACGTCGACAGATATGAATGCACGAGTCGTTTTGAATATATTTGAGAGTAACGTACTGACTGAATTAGAATGAAAGAACAAACGAAAAATTTATATACATTTATTTTTGTATGTGGAAGATTGAAAGTGAAAAGTGGAGTTAGGTACTAACGGCAAATGTAGGTTAAAAGCCGAATAATAGTTTTGAGGTGGGTTATTCATGTAAAGAGAATGCTAACTGTTTGAAAATGAATGATTTACGAATGAAAGTTCACGGAGGAAGGAAGAGAGCAAGGCCTGGAAAGTGCTCGGTTGGGATAACATAAGGCGCTAGAATGAAACGGCAGTAAAATAGTTCCTTCTGATTGATCAGTGTCTCAGTAAATTTATAGAAAATGTATAGTAAATGTATAGGAAATTGCTCCGTAAAAGAACAAGCCACTGTGCTGTATCGCCTGTCTTTGTGAATTTAGAAATGATTTATCACGAAAAAGTCGTACCAAGGACTATTGCTCTTGAGTTGCGTTAGAAATGAATTTTATTGTAATTTTTTGTTTATTGTTAGAGCGATTGTTCTGTTCAGTTCGAGGAGGTAGAAGCTATAAAGACAAACCTAATTTTGTTCTAATATCTTAGCTATTCACATTTGATAAACTGGGGAGAAAATAAATGATTAATGGACAAGGAGATATACTCCTTTGCCTCTGCATAGGAACATGCATCTTTTTGCCGCTGAATAAGCACGTAAACCATATTGCCTTTCAATAGGATGATGAACCTTAATGCAAATAAATAGGTGTTTCCGTTATGTGAATGAACAAGCACATACAACCCTATTACATATGTTGTTTTTTTCCCATTACGCAATATATATATATATATATATATATATATATATATATATATATATATATATATATATATATATATATATATATATATATATAAATATATAATTAGATATATATATTTGAAGTGAAAAAAACAACCTTGGATAACTGTCACATGCCTGTCACTTGTGGTCATCAACTGAACAAAAGTGAATTTTTATAAAAAAAAAAAAAAAATAGCAGCTGGCGCTGTTACTTAACTGTGGTAATTGTGGGAAATGACAAACGGGTTTGATTGTAGTTATTTGATTTCAGCTCGTTGTTGCGAATGCCAGATTGTCTTATCATGGATGAGGTATGTACAAATACTGTATATGAATATTATGTCAGCAATAAAATATAAGTCAGATTTTGTCAATATTAGTCAAATGCTTGGACAGTTTACAAACCACCATTACATTAGTTTATCTAAATAATTAATTCCTTGTGGTAAATATTATGTAAATGTTGATTTTGAGGATTACATTAGTTTATTTATTAAAATCATTTATTGTGGTAAAAATTATCTAAATGTGGTTTTGGTATGAAAAATGAAAAAGGAAAAATTATAGCCAAGTTTGCAAAGGTCAGCTGTTTGTATATACTTAGATATATATGACCCAAAATTTACTGTATTGCTAAACCACGAATGTTCTGTCCTAGTTACCACCTGAAAAAATACAGCAGTGATCCATTAAGCAGAATATAAAATGCATGACTTAAAGCTTTAAAGCACTATCAATCGAGAAAGTATTGATTGAAATGCCATTATTCCGGCAAGTGATCCGTCAATCTGGTCGCGAAGCAAAAACCCTTGCATGCGCAAAGCCATTTTATTTTAACAATGATAATAAAAAAATATTTAAGGGATTCTTGGATAAAATGGAATAGGGAAATAAAAGCTGTTTATTTGGTAGAAACCATAATTTAAAAAAAAAATTACGCGTGACTCAATCTTCCCTTTGTAAATTCATTGCCAACAGTAAAGTGCAAAAGATTACAAAGACATTGGTAAATAGTTAAACACATTCCCCTTCCCAGGCTATTTCCTCGAATTATTCCAAGTAAATCATCATCATACTTAAAATTTTCGGTGATGAGTCAACCTGCGCAATACCTTTTCGCAGCTCTCTCTCTCTCTCTCTCTCTCTCTCTCTCTCTCTCTCTCTCTCTCTCTCTCTCTCTCTCTCTCTCTGATCACTTCTAAAATTGTTTCCTCAAGTATGAGCCAGCATTGATCATTTTTGTATTGTCCCATTGATTGATGAAATCTAAGTTGAGATTAAGGTAGGAATACAGATTAATACTGTAGTTGTCTTTCCTAAACTGTCTCGTCTTTTGATTTACTTCATAACTCTGTAATAAGCAAGGTTGCTGTTTTCTGTGCTGTTTGCTATTGCAATGTTGGTGTTGACGTAGGCGCTGGTGACAGGAGCCTGAGTGGTTTCGGTTATAATCAGTTCGGTCATTTCGGTCAGGTTCCGTCTGGTTACAGTTGGGCACATGAGCATTAACAATGGCATATTCTCCTTTCATTGTCTGTTATTTAGATGCATGAGGCTCCGTCCCATTTTCGCAACTCGACCCCATTTGGTTTCATTCAAGAAGAAAGACGTTTATGTTTGTAGTCTGGCAGAGGAAAAAGACTTGAGTTAGACTCTTCATCTTCCAAGATCATTTGTTTTTATCAACTTATATTCATAACAAAAGACTGTGCGCATCTTGCGCTTCTCCCAGGAATTCTCATGAATGTTGTAGTGTCAGTTCTTCGTAAGACATTCACGTTGCTCTGGCTTGTTGGTGAAATGTCTTCTTCTCCCGAATGTCATCTGACGCAGCTCATATGAGAAAGGACATCGTTCACCGGTAACTTTTGCATGATTTCTTAAATATATATGTACTCTGTGTACGCTGTACACAACAGTACTCCTGTAGGGGGTTAGTACCGTCAGTGCACAACACGTGGTGCTCTGTAGGCATTACTTAAGGTTCTTCGCAGCGTCCCTTCGGTCCCTAGCTGCAACCCTTTTCATTCCTTTTACTGCACCTCCAATCATATTCTTTTTCCTCCACCTTACTTTCCACGCTCTCCGTACAATTATTAAATAATGCAACTGCTGGGCTTTCTTTCTGTTACACCTTTAAAAACTGTTGACTCACCGTTCCCCTTTCAGCGCTGAGTGACCTCATAAGTCCTAGCGCTTGGCCTTTGGCCTAAATTGTATATTGTATTGCATTAAACAACAATACGGACGCACTATTAAAAAGAAACCTCTCATGCTTACAGCGTGCCAAACTTGAGTCTGCAGGGAGCTTATATGAATTGGGGGTTAAGTTGCAATCGTTTTGCCATATTTGAAACATTTACTGTGTATATATGTTTTAATAGACAATCCGTGAAATTCACTATGGTGACTGCTGCTGCCCTCTAAGATATATATATATATATATATATATATATATATATATATATATATATATATATATATATATATATATATATATATATATATATATATATATATATATATATATATATATATATAAATATACAATATATATATATATAAATACACAATTTGTGTTTAGATATATCTTATATGAAACTCCTTGAAATTATTTTTATTTAGTTTACTATTTAAAATCATGACGGCGGCAATAACCTAGATGATGTAACGCCAGTTTTAGTAACCATAAATCTGTCAATCAATCGTTGTCAAGCTTTGGAACTGTGTCCCTTCCTCAATAATTCTCCTGCCTCAAAACCTCCTATATTGACAAAAGGCGCATCCGTCGTTTCGTTCGAGTTTAGTCTTTACCTTTTATTGTAGTTAAAAACCAATTTTAACAAAGTTTGTCTCAGCTCTTCCCCTGGGGAGGTGAGGAGGGGGGTGGGTGGGTTTAGTACCGTCAGTGCACCACATGCGGTGCACTGTAGGCGTCACTTCAAGTTCTTTGCAGCGTCCCTTCGACCCCTAGCTGCAACCCCTTTCATTCCTTTTATAGTACCTCCATTCATATTCTCTTTCTTCCATCTTGCTATCCACCTTCTTCTAACAGTTGTTTCATTGGCAACTGCGAGGTTTTCCTCCTGTTACACCTTTCAAACCTTTCTACTAGCAATTTCCTTTTTCAGCGCTGAATGACCTCATAGGTGCCAGCCCTTGGCCTTTGGTCAAAATTCAGTATTCTGCTCTGTTCTGTCCCAGCTCTTGAATCAGTTGCGGCCGAAGGTAAACCAGCTGCTGCGAGCATTAAAATGATCTGCTGTATCAAGTTCCTGAAGTGTGTGTTGTTGCATTGAAAGATTGCTGCTTGTCGGTTTCTGGTACGCCCTTGGTCAAGATAGAATGTCATCAGGGTTCAAGTAGATGTTTGACTTATTTATGCATTTGATCTGAAAGTGGGTAAAGAGTGACACTGCTGGTAAAATGTTTCCATCGCGGTCGAAATATACCGTTTCATTTCTATTAATAGCAGCTGAATTATTGATATAATCAACAAAGCTATTTATAGTCAGAACATTTTGTTGGAATATTGATAACATCAACAGTGCATATGATACTCAGAGCATTTTATTAACATTATAAAAGAAAGTGATATTCTGTCGTGTTACTGGCACTGTCAGAACAATAAAACTTCGGATTCAGTTCCCAGATCAGTTGATATTTTTAAAAGATATAATAATTCCAACACTTTTCACAAAGAAGTCGATATGTTTAGATATATAAAAAAGACCGTATAATAGTTCCAACACTTTCACAAGAGAACAGTTGTGTGCGATAAGAAATGCCGCTATCGGTCGTGAGATAAGGCTCGAGATAGCCTCCTTCAGAAGTGGCACCAAAAGCTTCATTATGAATTCCGGTGAGAGGAACCATGTACCCCTCCCGAGATGATAAGGGCCACAAAGCCAGTCGTAAAGAGAAAAAAATTGTGTGAGTATAAAGATTCGTATTTGCATTCTGCAGTTATAGAATGTGAAAGATTGCTCAGAAAGTTAATGGTTTTTCCTCTGTATGACTGTTTTGAAGAATAAAATAATAGCTCGTTTCAGTAACGGATGAAATGAAAGCCGTAACGTTATTATTATTATTATATTATTATTATTATTATTATTATTATTATTATTATTATTATTATTATTATTATTATTATTATTATTATTTTTATTATTATTATTATTATTCAGAACATGAACCCTGTTCGCATGGAAAAAGCCCGCAGGGACCATTCACTTGGAATTCAAGCTTCCAAAGAATATGGAGTAACAGAAGTCAATTGGAGGTACAGAAAGAAGAGATCAGTTAATGTAAAAGAAAAACTAAATGAACAGATCAATAAATATATAAATAAAAATGGAAGTAAATTATGAAAATATACTGTATGTGAACCATAGAAATATAGTCTGGGAATATTTAGAACGATGGGCCAACGTCGTATTGGGTTAAGCAGTAACCCAATCGAAGAAATACTTGTAAATACTGTTATTATTATTATTATTATTATTATTATTATTATTATTATTATTATTATTTATTATTATTATTATTATTATTATTATTATATAGAAGATAAACCCCTATTCATATGGAACAAGCCTACACCAATGACTCGAAATTCAAGCTACCAAAGAATACGGTGTTCATTTGAAAGAAGTCACAGTTGCTTAACTTGTCATAAAACGTGTAAAAACATCCTTATACATTTTATGCATAACATTTTGTGGGATCGACGAGATTGCCGGGATCAAATCTATTTTTCAAGTTCCTTGTCCATGTCGACGCTGTTCAGTTCAAAATTGATATCCGGAGGTTTTGCCTTACCACTTCTCTCTCTCTCTCTCTCTCTCTCTCTCTCTCTCTCTCTCTCTCTCTCTCTCTCTCTCTCTCTCTCTCTCTCTCTCTTCTTCCGTAGTTGGTATATTCCTTTATTTTTCCTTTTTTCTTTCTTTAGTAAAACATTGGGTAATTTTTTTTTTCTGAACTTGATTCACAACAGTAAAATAGGAAATATCAGCACCACGCAACGTATATCTTTCGTTTCCCATTTGGTGTCTTATTTCTGTCATTCCATCTTTGGCAACTTGATCTCTCCCCCAACCTTATTGCTGGAGCTGGTCGGATTTTCGCAAAATGGCTTCTTTCAACTGGCCCTTCACATCTTCATATATTCTTTAAAAGTACTTTCACCTCTTATCTCTTTGCTTCCATCTTTTACTGTCTGTCATTTAACTCTTATTTTTCTTTCATCTCTTTGTTGCTTCCATCCACCTTAGTGTCATCTTTTACTTCTAAGACCTTCAACAGTTCATTTTTCATTCGCTTATCACTTTCCCTTCTCTTGTCCATATTTTTCTGAATTTATTTTTACCTTTTCTCTCTTAACTCCATCTCTTACCATCGGTCATTTAGTTCTTCATTGGAGGGTGGGTAGAGCTCTCGGCTAGCACGCTGTTGGCCCAGCGTTCGACTCTCCGACCGGCCAGTGAAGAATTAGAGGAGTTTATTTCTGGTGACAGAAATTCATTTCTCGTCATAATGTGGTTCGGATTCCACCATAAGCTGTAGGTCCCGTTGCTAGGTAACCAGTTGGTTCTTAGCCACGTAAAATAAATCTAATCCTTCGGGCCAGCCCTAGGAGAGCTGTTAATCAGCTCAGTGGTCTGGTTAAAGTCATTTAACTCTTTCTTACATCTCTTTGTTGCTTCCATCAAGCTTTTACGTCTAAAATCTGTAATAGTTAATTTCTCCTTTCACTAACATGAGTCTTCTGCCTGCTATTTACGGGCAGCCCTAGAGCAAAAGAGCCCGTGCCATCACAAGTCAGGCTTAATTCAAGACCAACGAACTCCTGCTAGTCCTATTTTTGACATTGTTATTGCGCCTCGAAGTCTAGCTACTGCCGCATAGGTTGGCCCCCTAAAATATCTCATTCCCACGGCGTTTTATATCTGTGGCAATATTTTTACCTCGGTTCCTGTAGCTTTTATTACTGGCGTCCCATACAGTATTGCTGGTAACGCTGCAATTTCCCAATATAATTTTTTTTTTATGTTTGTCAGTGTCTCTTGTGTCATTTGCTGCTTTGATGTCTTGAACGTAATTCTCTTTATTGCTCTTTCTATCTTTTCTGATAATTTGATGCTGTCTTTCTTCTGACTTGCCCTTGGCGTTTATATATTAATTTGCTTTTATTTTTAACCTTCAGTCCTGATTCATTATCTAGTAATGCTACAAATTACTTTTGGAATTTTAAATGTCTGCTGGGATTTTAAGCCTGTCAGTTTCGTAGCGTATAGTGTACTTAGTTTTATTATTTCACTTTCAATCCAGTTCTTATAAAGGAAGAGAGAAAAAGGATAGAATTCACGAAAGAATATAAAATACATCGAGTTACAATGGCCGCAGTAGTAAAGGTTTTACGAGATATACGCAACAAAATGTAACTGAAGGTGTGAATTTAGGAAAAAAGAAGTTATTGGTAGCGATTGGTACAAAGCAAGGGTGCATAGGATCAAAAGCCACATTTCTCCCATTTCAACTCGAAAAGACACATTCTGTCCATCTCTCTGCTAACGTGCCAGGTTGCTCCTCGAAGTGTAGATGGCGAGATCGAGGGGGACCATATCACGCTTCACGCTCCCTTGTTTCGCTAGGTCAATTTTGGTTGTCAAGAGGAAGTTAATGTGGGTGCCTCGGCCTAAACCAGTTAGGGGAGAGAGAGAGAGAGAGAGAGAGAGAGAGAGAGAGAGAGAGAGAGAGAGAGACGTCGACGACCGAGGTGGAATTGTCTTGGCTCAGATATCAACTGGTTTTCAAGGGAAGACTTCTGGCCATTTTTGGTGCACGAGGTCGAGCTGTGATACATGATCAACACATGTGTCATTGTTAACGTTTTGTGCTCTCCACGTGTTTTTCCACTATACTGACGATGTCACGTGCGCTCTCTCTCTCTCTCTCTCTCTCTCTCTCTCTCTCTCTCTCTCTCTCTCTCTATCCAGATATGAATGGATAAAGATTGACTGTATTAAAGAACTCATAAATGATCCTAGTCACGACTGGATTTTTTTTTTTTCAGCTGGGGCGTCTTATTTTTAGGTGAGGAAGGGATGTGGTAAGAATAACCATCCCATTCCTAGCTTTTAGTTCTTCTAGTCTTACCTAGATTTCCTTCCTTTCAGCTACGTATTTTTATGACAAACAAAGTGCCACTGCCAGTTCGGTCAAGCCCGGTCACTGCAATAACGACGAAAATGAATTGGAAAGTATATCCGGTAAAATCTAGATCAGTATTGTCTTTGACTATGAACGTGTTGATAAATATTATCAGGAATTGTTTTGCTTCTTCGAAAACGAACTGCGCGAACTCCTCTGCCGGTGTGTGTGTGTGTGCGTGTGTATGTGCGTACGTTGGATAAACAATTTTTTGTTCAAAGAGGAAGCTAGTAACAGGTCTTAAAATTTTTGGCTTGCCAGTTCCCTTTTTTCAGCGTTTATTGCCAAACACTGGATCTTCACTGCCGAACTATGGTAGTATTCGTAGACTTGGTGAATCTAGTAAGGTTAATGACCTTTCTGACAAATGAATTGTTTTCGAACAAATATTCTCGATTGGAGTCCATGATCAACAAACTTTCTATATTTTTTATTTTTTTTAAAGATATCAGTCGCTACCGTCGGCATTGTGTATTGCTAACCTTTTCGTGGTACAAGAGGATATTGTGGAAAACTTTCCTCCCTCTCGTTCCTTCCTCTCACTTCAAGATGTCAAGTTATGACGGTGGAATGATTAGCGGAGAAGCCTCCTTCGGTCTGATACTCGAAACTTGTCTCTAGATAAATGATCTCATCCTGTTTCATGATATTTTAAGTCTTGGTCTGTGTTTAAAATTTGGACCTGGAACTTATGAACTCATGCGGTACACTGTAGGCATTACTTGAGGTTCTTTGCAGCGCCCCTTCGGCCCCTAGCTGCAACCCCTTTCATTCCTTTTACTGTACCTCCGTTCATGTTCTCTTTCTTCCATCTCACTTTCCACCCTCTCTTAACAATTGATTCATAGTGCAACTGCGAGGGTTTCCTCCTGTTACACCTGTCAAACCTCCTTTACTCTCAGTTTCCGTTTCATTGTTGAATGACCCCATAGGTCTCAGCTTTTGGCCTTTGGCCCAAATTCTGTAGTCTATCTATGTATCCATCTATCTATCGAACTTATGAAGGAGTTGCGTGCTTGTGCGATTCAACTGTTGAACATCTTTAATATAATATAATTACATGGGCTGCTTGTCAGGTATTGTTTATGGGTAGTTGTAAACAAACATTAAACTGACCACATTCACCATGTTCCTGGAAAGACAACCGCCACACAGTGAACTCCCAACTCTATGTCTTAATATCTATGGAAATTCAGCTCCCATATTATGAACAATGATGTTAAGCGAATTGTAGCTGTATATCCATACATTCATTTGGGGGTAATGGCGATTTGTTAAACTTTCATGTTTAAAACCTGTGTTGTTTTTAGTGTTAAAAATGTATTTTTTATCTTGTAGCTCTCGTATTTCATATGTAGAGATATACTTAGTATGCGAGTCAGTTTGGCCTTCAGAATTCCATGGAACACAATACGTACGGTATGATTATGTGTTTTTGTTACGCCAGCACAGTATTCATCTTTCATTCAGGATTGGTCTCATTGAGAAATTCTCTCTCTCTCTCTCTCTCTCTCTCTCTCTCTCTCTCTCTCTCTCTCTCTCTCTCTCTCTCTCTCTCTCTCTCTCCAATGGACGTGAACGTGTACGGGCGGAAATATCATCCTTAGGCTTATGTCCCAAATCAAATCAAAGCGCTTCTTAAATGGTGAGATCATTTGACCGATTTTTATCCAACTGTCATAAACATATATGTTGACTGTTAGGAATAATTTAAAGAGGAAATATTACTGTGCTCCGTAAGGGGGCCGGTGGTGGCGGGGTTAGTGCCGTCAGTGCACCTCATGCAGTTGCAGCGTCCTTTCGGCCCCCAGCTGCAACTTCTTTCAGTCCTTTTATGTACCTCCATTAATATTCTCTTCCACCTTACTCTACACCCTTTCCTAACAATTGTTTCATAGTGTAACTACTAGGTTTTCCTCCTGTTACATCTTTCAAACTTTTTTACTGTCAGTTTCGCGTCAGCGCTGAAAGACCTCACAGGTCCCAGCGCTTGGCCTTTGGGCCTAAATTCTATATTCTTCTTCTGTTCTCGCAGTATTACTGTGCGTCCATTGTAGACATCCAGTTGGAATCTCCTTAATGCAGACAGCAGGTAAACTCCTCCTCAGAGAAAGCTGCGCAGTTTCACATGACTTTTCAAACATCTTCAGAATTAATTTCCTTGAAACTCTGGCATCCTGTTTATTTATGAATGCTGTAATGTGTACCCAAGAGATGCCCCTTTACAAAGTCGAGTTTGCATGGTCACATGCCTTACCATCACATCCTTTCAATTTCAAGACGTTCTTTGACCTTCCTGCCATCACCTACTCCTTAGGATAACCAGTTGGGGGCTGTTTGTAGTTCATTAATTGCTCTCGCATTCTCAGACGTGGAATTCATCTCCTCAGGAATAATTGAGTCAGTCCATTGATATTCAGGTTAAGAAAGATGGGCTTAATCGTGTATTTTAAACCCAGGATAGTGGTCAGTCTAATCCCATTCATAACATAGGATACTAGTCAGTCTAATTCCATTCATAACACAGGATACTGGTCAGTCTGATCCCATTCTTAACACAGGATACTGGTCAGTCTGATCCCATTCTTAACACAGGATACTGGTGAGTCTAATCCCATTCTGAACACAGGATACTGGTGAGTCTAATCCCATTCCTAACACTGGTTTCTGGTCAGTCTTATCCTATTAACAAAGGATACTGGTTGACCCAGTTCGTTTCGTGAAACCATTCTCTCTCTCTCTCTCTCTCTCTCTCTCTCTCTCTCTCTCTCTCTCTCTCTCAACCTTGGAATAACGTTTAACTATTACACAAAACATGAAACCCTCTTTGTCCGTGTGCTCCTGTGGATGTACTGGTCTTTTGGTTGTGTTGGGTTTTGTATTGGGAAATACAATTTATGAAGAATTTTTAGATTACTCGGTCTTCTTGACAGCAGGCATTTCCTTGATATCTGGAATTCACTTGAAAACTTGCTTGTAAGGACAAAGGGTGAGAGTTGGTATCTTATGCAATGTGAAATTTACCATTTTATCTGGAAGAACTTTCGTCCTTCGTCCGTAATTTGCAGCAGTTTTTCGGGATTTTGTGGGAGCAGTGATAACTGCAATGTATTTTCTGTAGATTTAGATAAGGCTTGGCTACTTCCCTTAATGAAATGTTCTATAGGTGACTTAACGCCTTCTTCCTGATAGGATATGCGGACTTGAGGCCCTCTGATAAGACATATGGGTAGCGATAAGGGTTATCGTCCACTGACAGCTGGCTTTTCATGCATTGTTCGAAATGGAAGAGAGTCAAGGTCAGTCGTTAGATTATGATGTATTCGTGACCGATAAGGACGATAATGGAGTTGCCGCATTGTGAAAGTATTGACCTGATAAGGACACTTAAAAAATGGATTACTTGTGTATCGCTGACTTACAATAAGATGCGGTGGTTTGTTTTTTCGCTTGATGATTCGTTTTATCTTTTTGTCACATTTCTTTATCTGTTGCGGGGGAAGATTGCTTGTCAAAGCAACAGTCCTTTTGATTTGTATGTCTATGAATGTGTCCAGAAATGAATAATGGTGATGATAATAATAGATGTCTGATAATGATTTCAACAGCATATTTTATTGCCAATTAATAATAATAATAATAATAATAATAATAATAATAATAATAATAATAATAATAATAATAATAATAATGATTTCAGCAGCATATTTTGTTTCCCAGGAAATTATTTAATAGTACCAGCAAATATACACCAAGGACTTCATGTGGACCACTTAAACAATTTTAAAATGATTGCAATACTGATAATGATGACTGTAATACCATGGCATCCGAGTTTTTAAAATATTATTTTATGTAAAAGCCCCCTCCCCCCCAAAAAAAACCAACTTTAAATTTAGAATTAAGACAACAGTCCGGATTGCATTTCTTGGTTTGTATGACTGACTAAAATATTTTTGATAAATGTTCACCTTGATCCTGGTAAGTCTAATTCGTAATTGATCGTAAAATGGTCTTATCTGCCAGCGCCTTTTTAAGAGGAACGTTCCATTGAATGCCGAATCTCCACGTCTCAGTGATTGTGTGTTGCGCTCCGGCATACAAACTTTATAAACAGAATTAAGATAAGTGAATGCTGTTGTAGCTTCCAGTTATACGAAATACGAATTGTGTTGTATTTGTTCAGGAAGCTCCAAGGGTATTGATGATTGGCCTGTAGGTTATTTTCCTCATTAAAACTAAGTAAAGTATTGTCCGTTTTATTTTTTCAAGTTTTAAGAGTATTTGCAGCTTGGCCTGTAGGTTCTTTTATTAATTTGAACGTAAGTAAAAAGTCGTATTCAGGAGACAGTAAAAATGCACCATTGTTCACTAGCAGTTATTGCTTATTGGTTTTATTGTCGTTTTGTCTTTTTCCAGACGATTTTCGTCAAGATCAGCGCAGTTTTCATGCTTTGATGATGACGTAATGCTGTTTTTTCAAGTGAACTGGTGTGTATGGTCGGTAGACTCTCTTAATGCAACCAAGAGCCATAGTGCCTGGTCTTTTAGTACTACGTACCGTGAAGCATTTTTTTTTTTTATTTCGAGGACACATTGCCGTTGTTATAGATTTGCTTTATGGTTTTATTTGCAAATTTGCCATTTTAGACTTTTTTATCGCATCGCTTAAATATTCTGTTGAACGTAACTTGTACGCGTTATTTTTTATAATGCTTCGAAAGTAAGTTGAGAGAGAAAGCAGGCTGTAAGAAGCGAGTAACTGCCTTTTTAAAGGCTAATTCTCTCTCTCTCTCTCTCTCTCTCTCTCTCTCTCTCTCTCTCTCTGTTCTGTTAGGCTGCATATTGTCGAACTGGTTTCATCGGGATGTCCTTCCTAAGTCATTCGCAAAGAGTGAAAGGTCTCTCGTCGATTACGAATTCTGCTGTATCTTAGCTAAAAAATTACGTAATTTTCCTTCCCAACACGGTGGTTAGACTTCAGAACTAGTCCAGAAACTGTTAAAGTCAGTGACTGTCCGAAGGTCCGGAAGGTCCGATTCCAAGGCCCGATAGTCCGACGGAGTAATATCTTGTTCTGTATCTCAGTAGCTAAAAAGATTTCAATTTTTCCTCCCACGTTGTCACGGTACCTATAACGTAATATGATAACCATTGTAGTAGGTACTGTTCAGATGATTTCCCGCTGTTTGAGAGAATAATTTTGGGTTAATTATGTTACGTTTGCCGCACACAAATGCGCCACGCCCATTTCTGTTACATGCTTGTAGATAGTAGGGGTAGTACATATGTCTGAGATTCAGTGTTCTGTATTAATGTGGTGTTCTAATGCGATTAAAAGGATAAATTTAGTATATTTGAATAGTTGTCGGTATTATCTCCGTTTCAGAATTTTAAAAAAATGCTGCTGAAGTGGAAGTTTTATCAGTGCTAAAAGATAATTCAGAAGAACGCACTTTAGTGTAAATTCGCTGTTTTGATATATGCATTATTGTTTCTTCATGTTTATCACTATTTTTAGTATTCCAGATTAATTTGTAAAGTATGTAATTCTTCGAATATTCATTGTGCTTTTTTTCAAGTAATGCGGATTTGCCTTAAAACTTGTGTCGATTATTTTAGAAACGTCTTCAGAGAAAAACAGTCAAAGCAAAAAGGCGCATCCTGCCCAATCGTTCCTTAGAATTGCTGAAAATTGCCGTGTCTTCTTTTGACTTCTGTATCCTGGTAATACGTAGGCCAGAAGACTTCGCCGTGGATATCACGTGATTCCTAATCTGGCATGACGACTTGCAAGCGGGTTTTCTTTTTGTTTACATTTCCGTTGGCATCGTTTAGGATTGCTGTGGGATCCTGCCAAGTGTTCAGTGTATCAGCTACGGGTCAAGTGTTCAACAGAACGCGACGTAATAATTTGCCAACAGACATCGACCAGTTTTCCATGGTGTAGCCTACTTCGTCTTTCTCAGTTGCTACTTGGACGGCGATCTAGTCGAACCATCTAATACAGTAGAAACGTTAACGGCGAAGAACTTTTGAGAGTGATTGTTATTCGTCTTACGTCCGCGTGAAAAGATAAGGCGCTATAGATCTTCGGCTCCCTCCGAAACTGGCGCCATATTTTGCCATTACACCAGCCTGTCAAGGAGACTGTCTGGCTGGCTGGAAGCATTCGACTTCCTTCCTTCTGTGACCGGACGGAAGCGTGTATGGCGTCATAGGGTGTGTTTGATCTGGCCGTGTTTTTCCTTATTCTTATTTTTGTTTTGATTGAAGGCTGCTTTGCCGTTTCAGTAAATTTGCTTAGTAGGCGCGTGACGTCATTTCCTAATTCCGTAAGCCGTGGTACTGTATTCTTGATTATGGAGGATATAACATTCTTTAGAGAAAAATAGGCTATGGGTTGCGTAGATAGTGGAAACATTCTAAATGCAAGATTCTGTTTTGTTTAGGGTATTTCAGCGGGTTTCATTTATCCGTTTATTATTATTATTATTATTATTATTATTATTTTGGGTAGGAATTTTTTATTTCTTAATATTAATACAGTAATGCCCTTGACACAGTGGCATTCACTAACTCGGCTGATCTCTAGTAGGATATTTTAAGGAAAGCTGGAATCGTCTCTCTCTCTCTCTCTCTCTCTCTCTCTCTCTCTCTCTCTCTCTCTCTCTCTCTCTCTCTCTCTCTCTCTCTCTCAAGATGACTTCATTGTAATATGTGTGCACGGCTGTCCGTACGAATGCATAGATTAGGACGATCTTTCAGCAGCCAGAAATTATGGATTCGATTCCAGAGCGAGTCTAAACACATCGGGCAAGTTCAACTAAATCCCCTTGTGCCTCAGAGTTGAGTTATGTACCGGGTAGTTGGTTGTATGTGGTAGGTAGGTAATAGCGTTAGCTCAGAATACTTTTGACGAACAGGGAGGCTATCGTCTTTTATAGCCACCCTCTGTAAGAGAGAGAGAGAGAGAGAGAGAGAGAGAGAGAGAGAGAGAGAGAGAGAGAGAGAGAGAGAGAGAGAGATAAGAAGTTATGCTGAATGTTAGAGTAAATTAGATAAAGCTGAATAAGTGCAATGTCGTAACTCTACTTGAGAGAGAGAGAGAGAAAAGAAATTATGCTGAATGTTAGAGTAAATTAGAGAGAGAGAGAGAGAGAGAGAGAGAGAGAGAGAGAGAGAGAGAGAGAGAAGAAATTATGCTGAATGTTAGAGGAAATTAGATAAAACTGAATAAGTGCAGTGTCGTAATTCTGCTTGAGAGAGAGAGAGAGAGAGAGAGAGAGAGAGAGAGAGAGAGAGAGAGAGAGAGAGAGAGAGAGAGAGAGAGAGAGAGAAATTATGCTGAATGTTAGAGTAAATTAGATAAACCTGAATAAGTGCATTGTCGTAACTCTACTTAGAGAGAGAGAGAGAGAGAGAGAGAGAGAGAGAGAGAGAGAGAGAGAGAATTTAAAAAAAATAAGAAATACTTTGTTAAAATAAATGAAATAATTAAACAATTAATGAATGGAATGTTTTAACTCTACTTGTCGTAACTCTACTTGAGAGAGAGAGAGAATTTTATAAAAACATGAGAAATTATACTGAGTGTTAAAGTAAATGGTTCTGAATTAATAAGTGCTTTGTCGTAACTCTACTGAGAGAGAGAGAGAGAGAGAGAGAGAGAGAGAGAGAGAGAGAGAGAGAGAAGGGGGGAGGGGTATGTATGTTATTAATATCTCAGGAACGCTTTCAATCCGGTGGTGTCAAAAGACTACCTCGACGAAGCCGTCCTGTTTTGACGGTATGCATTTCGATGGAGCAGTGAACACTCGACGTCTGGTATTTCTTTCTCTCTCCCCCCCATCCACCCATCCCCTACTCACATACTCCCCAGCCCATCTTCGACCAACAACAATTTACTAATAACAAGGTACATAATCCATTTCTTAGACCTTGGTTTAGTTCTGCTGAGGCATGCTGGTTTTTTGGGAACTTTTTTGCGGTTGAACGCAGCCGGTTGGGCAATAATGGTCATTCGGTCTATGAACGGTCTAGGTACGCGTATGTCTAGACAGTGGGTCTATGAGTTTACCGTACTACCATGTGTACTACGAGAGAGAGAGAGAGAGAGAGAGAGAGAGAGAGAGAGAGAGAGAGAGAGAGAGAGAGCGAATTAATATCTCCTATGGGTAGGTGTCCGTTGTTTGTTTACAGTTGTCGAGTGACGTAACCCCCTTCTTCGCCTCCGGTGATAAACCTCCCCGTGAAGGTTACGTAAAGCTTGCTGTGCGTACCAAGGTCCTGTGTGCGTACTCGCTTGTTTTGGTTCCGCTTGACAACGCCGCCGGGAATGTGAGTGAGTGAGTTGGACTTTGTGCAAAGTGACGATCCCGCTGGAGTGAAAACGTTGTTTGCCGGTGGACTGCTATCCCATTTGAACAAGTTAAAATTGATCCCTCATAGGTCTAAGCCTCCCGGTCCCCATGTTTGGATAAAGATATAAATGTAAGATTCATATTTGACATAGCAGTGCGGGAACACGTAGCTATATTCGTTTGAGGAAAGCATTGAAGCAAGCAGGCCCTACTTGACTGTATTGGCAGTTTACGGCGAACGGCAATAAGTTTGATTATGTGAATTCTTGAGGGACACACATATATATATATATATATATATATATATATATATATATATATATATATATATATATATATATATATATATATATAATATTTGTGTATGGATAATGAAGAGAGAAAGAAAACGATGCTCTAGGTTTCTGGCTATTGCTGTTGAGTTGCCAGTTGCCACATGAAAATGTGGCAACCCGTTGAAAAATGGACTCTGGAGGATGGCTGTCTGTTTCTTTGGTTGCTAGAATCACGTATACTTGATAGTTTTGTATGAAGTATGCAAAATTCACTGTTATAGAAGACAGAAACTGAGATTCAGCAACTTGTATTTTTGATAAAAAAAAAAATTATGCACGTAGTGTCTCAAAATCAGGACAGCCAAAGCTGTCACATTCAACCTGAGGATTAAAATTTGACTGCTGCTAAGATCAGCAACTTGTATTTTTGATAAAAAAAAAAAATTATGCACGTAATGTCTTAAAATCAGGACAGCCAAAGCTGTCACATTCAACCTGAGGATTAAAATCTGACTGCTGCTAAGATGAGCACCTAGCAAAGAGTTGTGAACCCTTTGGGAGAGTACTGTAGATGCCTTCTAAATTGTATATAAGCTTCTTCCTTAAGCCCAATGGCAACTACTTGTCAAGTCAAGTTTACTGGCAATTTCCATCATAGTGGTAGCATGCGGTAACAAGCTGGAAGTCAGTGGTTTGAGAAACAAATAATTTTCGTTTTAGATTAAACCAGCCTTTGCTCGCACGGGCTCTTGCTCCTGGGAGCAAAAGGCTGCTGAAAAGTGTGAGCCCGTGCCAGCAAAGGTTTAATCTAGATAGCTCTTGGGAAACCTGCAAGAGAAGCAGAAATAATGTACCTGGAGACAGAAGAGCGCTTAAGCAGAGGTCGTTGACAGGGAGAAACGATTCATGAATGGGAGAGGAGCCTATGGTCTCTCGACCCTGACTGGCAACACTTCACAAATCTACTAAGAATCGGTACCTTATTCACTTCTCGGATGAGCAGATGCACAGTAAGGTTAACAGAACTTGACTATTTATAAGTCAGTTCACCTCGCCCTGGGATCGGAATCCAACCAGAGCCTTGTCGCTGGTGAGGCCAATATTGTGACAACTAGACCATGAGGAAATCATTATCAACGCCAAGCAAGTGCGGTGGAGGTTGTTTTAAGACTTCATACGATTTTAAACAAGTAACTAGATTTGGTGGATAAGATTACATTTTCGTACCGGTTGCAGACTTATGCCCTTTATGGGTGTTTTATTATTATTATTATTATTATTATTATTATTATTATTATTATTATTATTATTATTATTGTTATTATTATTATTATTATTTTGTGCCAGCAAAAACTGTAGATTTATTTTCTTTTTATTTATTTTTTATCTTTTTATGTATATAAACTAGTCATTTTCCATAGGTTTTACATAGGTTTTTTCATTCTTCATCACAAATGATATAGGCGTCAATGACCTTAGTTGTCCCGATGCCGGAGAACATTAAATCAATCAATCAACCAACCCTCAGAATAAAATGGCTCTAAACTTGAATTGTAGGTAAAGAATTTGCCAGGCATTGAATGACGCTCAGGTTTTGTAATTTTGTATAAGAATGACTGTCGGTTTAATATGAATAACAGTTTACGGAACGTTCAAATTTAGAGCTACATATGTTCAAGGTAGTACAAAATATTTCCTACGCATGTGGGAAGTCATTTCTTTGAGTCATGAAGAGACTGACACTTTTGATCTTTGTTCTGATTTGTTTGAAGGATGAATATGATTTGTTTTTTTAAGTATAAAATGCTTTCACCACAGCTTAACGGGTGATTCGCCCTATTCTCATTTTTAGCAATGGAATCTTGATATTTTGTTTATAAAAATTTTATGAAAAAAGGCCTTGATGGTAGACATGAACTAAGTCATTTTTGGACGTTAAATCCTTAATTGTAAAGGGAAAAAAACAAGCTTTTAAGATTGAGTAAATTCCGTCAAACATTTTAGATACAGACAGGAAATTGAACACGTTTGGGTCTGATGGTGATTCTTAAATTTTTGTTTTTCAAAATTTTCGTTCTCCTAAATTTTCGTTCTCCTATACGTCGACGAGGGCAACGTTGCAGGTATGATGCTTAATAACTAATGCTATTCTTTCATTCATTCGACGAAAGTGACCTACGGTCATAGGATTGTAGGGGGCGGAGTAAGGGTAGGAGGAGTGGCAAATTGATCAGGATTTTGAGGTAGAGAACACCGGTTAAAGGCAAAGGCAAACCTAGGAAGAGTTCGGTTGCAGCCTGTATGCATGGTTCACTTACGGAGATGAAATCCACAATTCCTCTTTTTTAATGTAGCAGGACAGTGACATGCCCTCAATGCACTTTCCAACCCTTGATTCAGTTCAAACTTGTCCAACCATGTCAAAATTGATAACGTAGATTGAAGTAAATTTAGGTAATGGGGTCTCGGGCGTATCCTTCAGTGTTTGACAGAACTTTTGATAATCCAGGTGATCTATAGAGGGGCATGGTAGCCTATCACCGGTCAGTGGGTATATGGCAAATTATTCGTGTTTCAGTCTGGCATGGGTAGAGAGGGGCATTAGGTTTTCCGTTCCTTCGGCCTCTGAAAGTAAAAGACGAAACTGTAATGAACTTTTAGTTCCTACAGTAATCACTGGGTAACGCGGGATTTTATGTAACCCCCATATGGCTTACTGCTGAAATAATTTATTATTATTATTATTATTATTATTATTATTATTATTATTATTATTATTATTATTATTATTATTATTATTATTATCGCAGTCACTACATCAAAATTGATTGATGTGAACCACAGGAATGTGACGTTAAGTCTACCAGTAAGGCAAAATCAAATTTGTACTATATTATGCTCTTGTGATCATGGTCTCTTCTTTATTTCATTCTTAGCAGTAAATTGTTTGTTTGAACAGCAGCGTTGCATGTAGTTTATTTATCATCAAGTTGCTGGGACCATCCCGCGATTCACTTTGATAAGTTGTAAACAGTCTGCTGACATAGTTCATTTGCAACTTTGTCTGCGCGGATTGATTAGTTTAAAGATCGATTTGCCCTCTCTCTCTCTCTCTTTATACCTGTGATTTTAAGATCGATTTGTCCTCTCTCTCTCTCTCTCTCTCTCTCTCTCTCTCTCTCTCTCTCTCTCTCTCTCTCTCTCTCTCTCTCTCTCTCTCCCCGTACATGTGACTGTCGATTTCAGTGCCTGCCGTGACCTTTCTCTAAACGACAGTGTTTTAGCCAATTCGTGAGGTTGCAATCTCAGAGAGAGAAGTGATGTTAGAACCTCAATGTTTTAAGAATATAATAAAAACAAACAACTTTCAGTTTTACAGTATATATTTACTTATGCAGTTTCGAGACATCGTGTCCCCTCTTCCACGCTGATGAGGAGTCATCAAGAAGAAATATTTATTTTATCTAAAGCGTGAGATCGATCTTACTTCCAGAAAGGTGTTGATTTTTCCCGTATTTTTGTTTCTCTAAACCAGTCTCCCGGCGAAGCGTGATTTTTTTATTATTATTATTGTATATGAGGTCCACAATAATATTCAGTGCTGAATTAATGTCGATTTTATAAAAACGTTACAAGAGCTCTCGAACCCTGTCCTAGGTTCATCTTCAGTCTAACTAAAATCATAGATGCAAAAAGTAAATATGTAAGCTCCAGTTTTAAGGGTGGAACCAATGGGCGACCTCGACGATGTGTTTTTCCAACTAACGAGGCGACAAGCAGGACGGTCAACTGTCCAACTTCTTTTCTTATATTCCGCGTGGCTATCCTCCTTGATCTCCTCACTTGTTGTTCTGCATGTAATTCATCGTTAGCGGTGACATTCTCGGGATCCCGATGCTGCCGTTATCTCTTGATCCTAGTGAAGGTTCTTGTGTGTTATTAATTTTAAGCTGTCTAGGGTTGTAATGGTAATCTTAGTTCTGTCTTTGGATATACGTATGTAGAACACTTGCTACAAAAGGTAAAGTACTTTGAGCTAATTGGAAGGTGTTTATTTATTTATCTTGTGGACGTCCACACTGAAAAAAAAGTAAAAATCCACTCGTACTTCATAACTACGTACCGCATGCATTTGAGTGCATAATCTGGTAAATAATAATTACCACACCTATGCAAAGTCATATGGATACATTGTTAACTAGAAGTATATGGGCTAAAAATGCTGTCACATTCTTGGATATGTATGTGGAAATTGATTGGTATCTTTTTTTGTTATTATTTTACAAACGCACATACGAGAGGCATCTCTAAAGATTAAATCGTACTTATTTTAATTGTCAGCAACATCGTTATCTCAGCATTTTATCTTTGTTTTTCTATACCCTCATTGCTATTCCCTCCATTTATAAAAGGTACTTATCCGAAGAGGTGTGAGTGAAGGGGTCCCTCCTAGGGAGAGAGAGAGAGAGAGAGAGAGAGAGAGAGAGAGAGAGAGAGAGAGAGAGAGAGAGAGAGAGTGGCAGTTACGTCGTGTCCTTTCTTCCCACTTGCGAGAAGCATTGTATTCTTCTTCCTCCTTTTATTATTAATAAATTGAAGTGAGTTCGAGAGTAATGGTTCTCTGGCGCGAGTCAGTCCCTTTCCTATTGGCTCTGATAGAGATCACTAGAGGGCGCGTGGTCTCCCTCCCTCCCTCTCTCTCTTTCTTTCTCATTCTCTCTCTCAAAATTTCTTATTTTTTGGTGACCAGGCCTAGGATTCCGTGCCTCCACAATCGATGACAGAGACAGATATTGAAGGGGGACCCCTATGATGGTCCTTCAGACCAGCCCACGTGATTTCGTTCGAGGAGTTATTTTGGAGTATGTGAGGGTGTGTTTGTGCATTCGGTTTTAAATTGTGTTTAGGAACCGTCAGGTAAATCACCTTCGACAACATCCCCTCTGTTATTTGCCACCGTGAGCTTGAATAATGCCGAGTATGATTTAAAGATGCCCGAGTTAACACAGTAGGCGGAATTTTTAAGCAGTTTTGAAATATGAAATGCAAATCAGAGCAAGGAATATTGAATAACTTGGAAGAGTGGGGAGTGTAAACATCAAGTATAATATACTCGTGCTCTTTCACACACAATAGTGATTAGAGTAGAATAGAGAATATAGAATTTAGCCCAAATAACAAGCGCAGGGACCTCTGAGGTCATTCAGCGCTGATAGTAAAAAGGTTTGAAAGGTGTAACAGGAGGAAAACCTTGCAGTTGCACTGTGAATCATTTTTATGAGAGGTTGGCAAGCAAAATGGAAGAAAAAGAATATGAACAGAAGTACAGTAAAAGGAATGAGGTGCACCTACCTATGGGGTGATTAGTGATTTTGCAGGGTAGTTCCATTATACAGTAGACTCCTGCCCTTGAACTTGAGTGGATTTATTCTCAAACAAAAGGGAAGTGCTTCATGCACTGTTGTCAAAGGTTTTGTTCTGAAATTTGTTACACTCCAGAATCAATGACAACCCCCCCCCCACCTCTCCCCGTGTAGAGGTTGGCCAAATTCCTCATGTCTCATAGTCCCATTGCCATTGTAAGGCGTCTAAAAATCTAGTACTCAAGTGGGATCCTTTTGGTTTTAGACCGAGTTTGATTTGGGGGCGTTGAATAGTTTCATTAACTGCTTTATTGCCTTTTGCCGGAACGCCTCAAGTGATTCTAGATAGAAATGTCACAGTATAACGGGCTAAAGCGCACTATTCAGATTAACTGTCAGGCTTTGGATTAGACATTGATATCGGGAGAAAGAAAATGAGAGGGGTCATACGTGAAAATCAAGATTGACGTGAACGCGTTGATATTCGATCAAGGCGTAAGAAGATTCGATCTGGTCATGAATATTTTTAGGTATAAAAACGTTTTCAATTCTCTCTCTCTCTTCCTCTCATATATCTTGGAGTTTAGAACAGTTACACGAACAACTTACGGTTGTTCTAGAGCAAGGAGATTTCTGTGATTCCGTAGGTTAGACTGCCTCCTCCCCTTGCATACATTCAGTTCACTGTCGAGTTCACTAATCTCATGCTTGTACAGTTCGGTGGCTTTCTTCTGTCACTGAACCATTGCAGTTGCGTTCTCTTCTTGATATCACCTTTCATTTGTCCTTGGGGTGGATCCATTTTGCCTTATTGGTTACAGAGTCTCTCTCTCTCTCTCTCTCTCTCTCTCTCTCTCTCTCTCTCTCTCTCTCTCTCTCTCTCTCTGGCTGCTCGAAACACGTGTATAGCAGGCAGTATCAGACACTGGCTCCTGAAATCATTATCAGCGAGACAGCGCTGGAGGGGAGCGCGTTGCCAAAGATAAGCTATGCTTAAAGATTACGACTTCTAACAGAAAGGGTCTAACATTTTGCCGTTATATAATTTCACATTTTTATTAGTATGTTGCAGTTTGTTATTACTCAGGCAAACCGCCAGATACTAACCAAATAATACCGTGTAATAGTAGTTTTAATTTAGAATGAAAGATTTTCTCTTTTTAATTTGGAATAGATGAAAGATTTTCTCTTCTAAGTAAAAGGGTTTTTGTAAATAAAAGTTTTTCTCGTGTAAATACAAGATATTCTTTCGTAAATGTAAGATATTCTTTCGTAAATGTAAGATATTCTTTCGTAAATGTAAATAAAAGATTTTCTTTCGTAAATAAAAGATTTTGTCATGTAAGAAAGATTTTTTCATGTAAATATAAGATTTTCTCTTGTAAATAAAAGATTTTCTCTCTAGTAAATAAAAAATTTTCTCTTGTAAACAAAAGAATCACCAGTCTAACAGAAAATGTGTGCAAACTCGTGTGATGCATAAGTACTTGTTGCTGTGAATTTTCATCATGGGAACAATTTTCTCTCATCCAAAAAATACATTGAATAAATTATAATTCTCGTGCGTGTGAGTATGAGAGAGAGAGAAAGAGAGATAAGGTTCAGGCGTGGAAGAAACTGACCAGTACCATTATAGAAGATATTGATAAATGTGATGTTGGGGCCGAGACGTACTCTGATCAATACAGAGAGAGCCGTTCGAAAGAAAGGGGTTTGATTCCAGAAAGTGAAGAAAAAGGCTCAAGACAGTGGTCGTGGT
The DNA here is from genome assembly GCF_040412425.1 of Macrobrachium rosenbergii. NCBI lineage: Eukaryota > Metazoa > Arthropoda > Malacostraca > Decapoda > Palaemonidae > Macrobrachium > Macrobrachium rosenbergii. The sequence goes on from NC_089781.1 coordinate 88,524,565, forward strand.
ATTTGTTTTCGTATTTTTACTGTTAATTATGGAAAATAGGTGCGTGTGTTTTCTGGTTTTCTCTCTCTCTCTCTCTCTCTCTCTCTCTCTCTCTCTATATTATATATCTATATATCTATATATATATATATATATATATATATATATATATATATATATTTTGTGTATACACACTACCTTTCTTTTCTTGAAACTGTAAATCAGGGAAGCAAACTGACGATAATGTGCTGGAAACTTCTTATGAATGGCAGCCAGCCATCCTTAGCCGATTTTTCCGTTAATAGCGAAGCATGTAGCACATAAATATTGCATGCCTTTGCTAAGGCACGCAAGCGTAGGTATGATAGTGTGTTCTAGACCTTTCAAGGTAGCTACACTTTCTCTCTAAGCGTTTCATGACATTGCTTCTGTGTTTTTCACTTTTTCTTGTTTTTTACGACTAGTAAATCTTTCTGTTTTTGCCAAGTTAAAGTTTCTGTTGTGCTAATTTTTTGGTTAATTCCCATTTTAAAATAATTTTGAAGGAACAATTACTCAAAATTTACTACTGCATATAGGTGAATTGCACCATGGTGTGTCTGCTTAACAATGCAGTATCTTCATACTAAACGAAGGTTAGGTGATTGTGTAAATCAGTGTGTTATTCGTACATGACAGTATGCATTATCATTGGGAAAAAAACACACTTGTTTGGGATTAAAATTTAGATCAACACTTGTTGGTCATCATACCTTAAACCAATCCCTTTGTTATTGGTGTGCGTGTTCGCAAGTGCTGTGTGTGAGTGTGTGTGTATGTAAGTACGGAATGTTACACCTAGATACGAACTTAGCTACGTCCTCGTTCGTTTCACGGTTTGAGCAACAATTTTATGTTACTGTCAGTCAATGCCTCGGTGACCCTTGCCTGTTCAGCTGTTACGTAAGTGTCACCTGTTGCATTGGTGATTTGCAACCCAACTTGTTGAGGTGGGTTGATATTAACTTAAAGTGGGCAGGGATATGCACTCACAGGTATTTAAATAATTAATGAGTCAGTTTGTGATTTATCGAAGTGGAGGAAAAAACTGTTTATAAGCGAGTAGTGCTCAGACACTCATTTATTGAGGAATTCATGGTTTTTAGAATAACAGTCCACAAAAGTAAAAGTCATGCTATACTAATCATACGGTCTCCCCCTCTCTCTCTCTCTCCGCGCACGCGCTTATCGACACAGACGCATGCATTTATCTTTTCGGTTACACCAGTGGGTCCTGGGTTACATACACACACACTGTGTGTGTATATATATATATATATATATATATATATATATATTTATATATATATATATATATATATATGTTTATATATATATATATATATATATATATGTTTATATATATATATATGTATATATATATATATATATATATATATATATATATATATATATAATATATATATATACATACATATATATAATAATGTATAAATATACACGTGTATATATATATAAAATTGTTGATTTAATTTTTTTAACATTAATGATACCACTTAGTGCTTCCAAGTAAATGGCTGAAAAATGAATCGCCTGGTTGGTTAAAGTTATTGATCAAATATGCTTCAGCAAAAAGAACACCATACGAGCGTCGCGAGTTTAGGGAGTCTCCGGGAAATGATGGTATCGGGAAATTGTGCTGAATACTGTCATCCAATTCGTTGACGATGCTCATTATTAATTCACACCGTCAACAACGACGGTTGTTACTTACGTCTCCAGCTTGTAGGAACTTACTGAATTGACTTGTCAGTGAAACAAATAAAGTAAACAATGGCAAACAGATAACCAAGCCAGGTCATAAGATTTTCCTTGTAAAACCAAACCACAAATAAATACAATATCCTGTTCATGGAACGGTTTCTCAATTTATATGACTAAATCTGTTTCAGTTTCTATTTCAAAAAGTGAGAATTGTGGTTTTGCATCGTTGCCTCATCTGTTATTTAAATTCTTGAATATATGAGTTCAGTCGTCTGCTATGTAGCTTGAAATTCCTATTCCTGCGTTGGCTCTTGTTTATGCTGTTGCTTTATTATGCAAAACTACAATGCAGTCATCTCAGCCTCACTGCAAAGTTGTTATTTTGTTAGAATAAATTCCTTAATTCGCTGTCAATAGTCACATTCTAAAATATCCTACTCATGTTCATGAGCATCGGTTATTCATAATTTTTTTAAATTCAGAGCCATCTTTCCCTCGAAGTCTGATAAACCCTCTGAACAATCAATTTTACCCTCTTTGGATTTATAAAAAACATTATTTCCATATTTTTCCCCTCCCCACAGTTTTTATTTCTTCTATATACCCCTACCCCAGTTTGTATTGCTTCAGCACTCCTTCCTTGCTCCATTTCTTCCAAATACAAAGTATAGCGCAGTGTCTTTGGGAAGCGACATAGGCCTTTTTTTTATGGGTAGCAGTAGACTTTTTGGACATCCAAAGCCATGAGCTGTCATGACAAGCAACTGAAGCGTAGATCTTCCACATTCTATTTGGGCATTCCATTCTGACCATACCTGGTTTAGCTAGGTCTACAGCTTGTTAAATTTGCATTAAATGGTTGAGCCCTAGTTGCCATTTCAGTTCTCAAGAAAATGTTTGGAATTGGCAACCGAAATGACCAAAACATTTGGTAGTCTCGAACAGGAAATCAATACTTGCACTATATGCATGAGGGTGTATTCTGATGAATTTCCACTCATAGTGAAAGGTCGGTATCATGATGAGTGGAATATTGTAAGAAATGTAAAAATTGAAGATGTGTTCAGAAGAAATCTGTTATTAGTACTTTTTCATGCGCTCCATTTCAAAAAATTTTTATCTGACAGTGTGAGAGGGAAATAATTTTTCATTTTATCAGAACATTTCCGTTACAAAAATTTTTATCATTTACATCTGACATTGCAGGGCAATTCCTTTTGCTGAGAGCATCATTAGGTGCATTTTTTACTGTGTACAACTGAACCTGTACTCTGGGAGGCCAAAATCCTCCCAGGTGGTAATTCCTCATTTACATCTGACATTGATTTATTGTTTTTGGGCAATTGTAAGTTGAAACTTTTTTGCTTTTATTTTGAGCATCATTAGGTGTTTTTTTTCAGATGGAACAAATGAACCTCTCAATAATGCATTTGACACATCTTGTCATTCAGGGAGGCCATTGAATCATGGATCCTGTGCTCCCTGATCCTTACTATTCATTTTGAGCCCTTAATACTTCTCAGCTTCAGTGTACTGTTGATTTATTGTTTTTGTACTATTGTAAATTGAAACTTTCATAAGCTTTTATTTTGACCTTCAGGTGTTCTGGTTTCAGATGGAACAAATGCCCTCTCAATAATGCATTTGACACATCTTGTCATTCAGCCTTGGAGGAGGGCTCATTGCCCTGTTTCCTAGATCTTAGTCACACAAACCTGCATCTACTTTCATGTAAACTACAGATGATGCCTAAGTAACAAAATATTTCTGAAGAGTGCCAGGGTCAGTAGTTCCTATGGATTCCCCCACAGAACATGTGCTTATCAGCCACTATCTGTTTTGATGTGTTTTAGGTAATCTTCTAAAGAGATCCTTTGGCTAAATGCTCAAGATGTCATTTTGAGTATATTTTATTGTGAGAGTTTTGTTCATAGTAAGTGTAGCTAGATCTAAATGTTTTCCCTTCAGAAGTCAGCAGATATTCAGTACGCTAAATAGTTTCATTATTTTTAATAAAGCTGATCGTAAAAAATACAAATTAATGACATTTTTATTATGGACAGGTATTGATATTTTTTTCTTTTTCAGATGTGAAGAAAACCTGTGACCTATGCTACCAGTCATCACACAAACCTTACGAGACCCTTCTACATGAGGATTTTTATAGAATTTGGTAATTTATCTAACATCTGCCAGTCATCATCAAGTCACCATTGTTGCGTGATCACTGTACTTTAAATGCACTAAGGATATATTCATTACTGCTGTAATTGCTAAAGCAAATAAATCAAAATGTTCTCTGGATATATAACTGGCCGCCTGAGAGAGGCTAAGAAGCTGACGGAAGGTAGGCTTAAGGAAGCTGGACGTCTGATGGAGATGAGTCACCTGCCAGTGAAGAGAGTGGATGAAGTATCTGAAACATTACGAGAACCTGGTATTATCACTGGGTATAGAAATGAGAATTGTTCTGTGTTGCAAGCCATGGTTTCCCTTTTCAATTACACCAATGAAACTGTTAATTTCTGGACTCACTTTCTGGCGTTTTTGTATTTCTTGTGGTTACTTGTATCCCTTGCCACAATTATGCCTCTTTTTGAGGACCAGTATTATTATCCTCTGACGTGTTATTTGTTTGCTTCATGTGCTTATCCACTTATGAGTTGTTTGGCTCATGCCTTTTCTTGTCTGTCCCTGACTGCCTTGCATATCTGCTACTTTATTGATTATGCTGCCATATCAATGTATACATGGTCTGTTGCTGTTATATACTTTTTCTACTCTTTTCCAGTGCATTTGATGAACTCTTGGTATTCACAGGTCTTCCTCCCAGTAGCTGTACTGAACTCTCTTCTTGCAACTTTCTGTGCATCTTCTTCCCGTTTCTTTAAAACACCTGGAATTCAAAAGGTTTTAAGAATTGTTGCATTTGTTGTACCTTTTGTGTGGGATTCAGCCCCTCTGATAATCAGGTTATACAACTGTGATTACGAAAATGATTCCTGTGCCGAATCCGGTATTTATCACATTCATCAGTTTTTATGTGTGGGGGTTGCTTTCTTTTTCTATGGGTCACACCTTCCAGAACGTCTTGCTCCTGGTTGCTTTGACTATGTTGGACATTCTCATAACTTACTTCATGTCTTCAGTATTCTAGCTACCAATGAACAAATGCGTGCCATTATCATTGACCTGCAACTACAGCAAGACAAACTAGAAAACCTGAACTGGATTCCTACAAGTACATGGTCTACTATAGCTTCACCATTAGTGTTCCTCTTGAACATTCTCCTTGTATTAATTCTAGCTTACTCTTTATTCAATCACAGACACTGTTGTAAACAGCCCAGTATCAACTGTGTCTCTCAGTCAGTTATACAAAAATCTACTGTGCAAGTAACGACAGACAATGTTGAAGGGAAGAAAAGCAAATGACAAGGTCCCAAATATATGTCACTTTGTGATCTTCATACCTACTACTACTTGTCTTACATTTACAGTAAGATAGGAACAGCAAGCACAAGTAAAGTTCTTACTATACAGTATTTTATCTAACTTTCTGGTGCTGCCAGATGAATTCCACTGTTACAGGTTCCTTTGAGGACTTTCTGTTCCTCTACTTTAATAGCCCATAATCAATATAAATAGTGCCTTACAATTATAAATGATCGTTGGCATGATCATGCTGTTTGATGAATGTGTTTTGTAATCATTTTCATTTTTTTTGTTCAGTTTCTGGCACAAGGTCCATTTGGTTCTGGGTAACGTAATTTTACAAGGGCATTTTTTCTTGTGTAAATATCTGCTTATTGTTCTTGCACGTGGTACTTTTCATAATATAGAATTTTCTTCTTTATGCAAGGAAATTATACAGTAAAAGTACAACACTTGTTTCTGTAATTAATATATAATTTAATCTCCACTTTCACCATTAACCATTCCTTGTTACTTCATTGTAAACAGGCATTGGATGGGTATGTGAGATAAATGCGTTAATTTCTCACCTCTGGGATCAATTATCTTTAGGATAAGAGAGTTAGTCTAGTCTTTTTAAGTTACATACACACAAGTCCCAAGGCTGAGTCCTAGCTTCCTTGGGATATTTTATATAATTTAAATATGGAATTTTCCAGATCTGCAACTTAGTGTTGTATACTAGTGAATGATGGGGAAGAAATTGTACATCTTCATATATGTAGGCAATTTTTACATTTTTATGCAGTGGAATAGATTGTTTTTATAAAGATTTTGAAAGAAAAATAAATAGCAGTTTATCACTGGAGAGAAAATTATGTCAAGTACCTGTTTTTAAGTGCTGTATATGAAAGTTATATCATTTTTTTTTCCTTGACATTTGAAATTTCCATATAAGTTGGTGTTAGAAATTAGGGAAAGACTATTTCACAAGGGTATAAGCAGTTTGGAATCAGTGTGACTTTATACATTAGCAGTTACTGTATTTGTTTTCCCTCCCAAAAATACAGTGTGTGTATAAAAGTGACAGTCTGTAGAGTTTGAAGATCACACAAAAACTTTTATTGCTTGCCTCTTGGGGAATAATTTATAAATGTGAGGTAATGTTTAGTTTTCTCATCACCATGCCACTGATTTATTTAATTGATACCTTAAATGTTGAGCGTTAATAATCTGTATTGTAACTGTTAGGAGATAATCCATTCTCTAAAAATGCTTATTTACAATCCCTACTTTGTTGATTTCAACCAGTTAACAATTCAGCAAAATGGAAACTACAAAGGAGACTAATTTTCATATCTTTGCAAGATTCATTCCTTGTATGAAAAGTGCAATAGTTAAAAAGGATCAGGTCGGGTTGTCTTTGATGTTGGTAAATGTTAGATTAAGGAATAGAAAATAATGAGTGTTTATTAGCCTCTTAGGATTAAACCAAAAATATTTTCATTGCCTGTTGGGAATGCAGGTGGCTATGATTGTAACGTACATTATTGAACAGATGAAAAATGAATTATGGGTTGGTAGTTCAGTCTTGTAGGTGCAACCTGACTTATGTTTCCATGACTTTAAGGTTGGCAAATGGATATCTTTATAACTGAATTGACTTGGTCACCTAGTTTTCAAGGATCAAACAGAAATAATCGTTTCTTTTTCTGTGGGGAATGTATAGGTGGTACTGTAATATATGCATTTAAGTGAAAAATCAGTGATGGGTTGGTAGTTGATCCAAATATATGAATAACCTCTGTAGACTAACTTTCCTGTAAATATTAGTTTGGCATAATGGATATTTTTATATTTTGAGTTGGTAACAGAAAATTCTGGAGAGGATTATTTTTCCAAGGCTGTGCAACATAAGAAACTTAGGATTATTAAAACTAAAAATTATATTATATAAGACAAGGAATTAGAGGTAGGATTTGCTGAAACAAGTCTTATAATAAAAAACTGCTTGAAAACTACTGAAGCAAATCTTACAATAAAAAACTGCTTGAAAACTAGTCATGCATAAAAAGGATTTGGCAGATGAATTTAAATTGAGACATTATTGAACCAACTTTCCTTGTGAGAGATGAGGTGGACTAAGTTCAATATCCCTTCAAGTACCTTTCATACACAAAGCAATTAAAGTTAAAGGAATAATGGAGATACATTAAGGAATTATAAGCTTTTTTTTTTTGTGCCCTTGAAGAAACCAGTACTATTGAAGACCTTTTATACCTTAACCTATGTTTACTTAGATATCTACTCACCCAATATGCTGATGATTGCTTTCATGCTGAGAAGTTATTTAAAAATAGCAATCCAACCCTATAATTACTAAGTATCCCAATCCAACCATATAATTACTAAGTATCAACATTTTACGGCTGATACATTTTCACTTGAAACTACTTCCATGCTTGATAGAAAATTAAAAGACAAGGGCCACATATTGCAATAAGCCAGCAGTCTTGTGCAAGCCAAAAAGGACATTGAAACAAACTTTTATAGTTAATTTTGTCTTGTTTGCATGCATATTTAAATAAATTACTGTGTCCATTTATAACTGAGGAAAGTCAGTAGCTTATCTTCAATGATGTTTTCGAAACTCTTGTACTGTAATTAGTAAATACATTTCTATAATGGCCAAGACAGTGTTCAAATCTTTTTAATGCATCAATATTTATATCTATTTCATCTTTATATAAGAATTTATATTTCAATATCTAAGGAATCCTTATTTTTTCCCCAATTTTCTCACGCAGTGAACTGTACCTGTGAGAGATTTACAATTCCTGTGGACAGTTTCTGTGCTCACTCTGTGTTATTCATATTCAAACAAAACACAGTCAAGGGTTGCAAATGTAATTTTATAATAATTTGGAAATTTCATTTGGAAAATGTCAAACCTGATTCATATTTGTTTTTCTAGACACAACTGATGATTTGTAATCAATTTTTCTGTGTACAGTAACTATTGGAGTGTTTTTATTGGCAGAGTTCCCATGTAATAAAGTAACATTCTGATCACTGTACTAGCCTACTTGTGCAGTTAGCTGAATGACAGTTCCATGTCTTATCATGTAATTTCAGACTGACTTGCAAGGCTTTCAAAGTTATAATGCAGACTGAAGACAGAACAAGGGAAAATTAATACAATTTATTACTCTGTTCGTAACACATTCCAGTGGTTTCTCTGTGAATACCATTTAAATAGCAGTTTGATATTTTGCTAAGACCATTGTATTTGCACTTTGTGTACATTTTTGTTAATATCCAAACATTTTTAATTTCGAGTGTGGTTTTTTGTTACTTACATCAAGAGAGTGTAATTTAATACTAAATGGCATCCACACTTCATAGGAAAATCATGTATTTATACTAATGAGAAAAGTATGTTTAAAAACTTAGAAATGTATCTTGGATGCATGATTTTTCTGAAACTTTGCATCATGTAAAACACCACCAGTCATTTAAAACGTGAAAGCAATAGATATGCTAAAGCAGAAATCCACATGCACTCATGATTTTAAACTTGACAACTATGAACAGTAGATTACCTCAGTAAAACAAAATCTATCCTGTGGTACAATACCAAGTATGACAATATTACTGCTAGTGTGTTAATCAAATGTACTAGGCTCAGTCTGCCATAACAGTAGTGAAAACAATTAAGTTCATAAGACAGTCATCTAAACCTATCGTGAGTCACTTCAAATAGTTAATCTTGTAGAGAGAGAGAAAAAAAAAAAAAAAAACTATTGTTGCCAAGTTCTTTTTGGGGCTATACATCATCTTGGCTTTCCCTATCCAGTATCTGCAAATTTGCAACTTAGAGCGACTCACCAGGCTTGTGTAAACAGAAGTTTGCTGCTCATCCCTCAGATTTACTTACTATAATTCAAACTGTCACGGTGATCTTCAGTACTAAAAGATATTTCTAGTTACCAAAGCACTTGAAAAATTATAACCAAATGAAATTACAGTATATGAATCGTGTGTATCTTTCTTAGAAATCTCTCTCGTGAATTCTCTGATTAGCTGTTTTGGGATGTTACTCCATATCTCTGATGTTTACACTTAGGAGCATAAAGTTAGGTACTGGTAAAAGCCCAATCTAGCTGACTATGGTGGCATGAGTCTTGTTATAATTTGTAAATTGTATGTTCAGCTGCATGTGAAAATCTTTGCAAATTTTAATACTTTTATATAACTACTGTGACATAAAGAAGTGGTCAAAGGAATATTCTTTCATAAATTTTTGTAAATTTTTGAATAAAAATAAAACATGATCTGTATTTTTTTTTCTACTGGAGCACAAGGCAAAAGTATGAAATTTGTAAAACCAGTTGAGCAAACTCCAGTAATGAGGTTTTGGCTTCAAAGTTTGTAATCTCTGATACAAACTAATTTAATAATTTTAACATCTGATGTAACTGCTCTTTTGTTCAGCTAACTGTGAAAAAGTTTGTTTTATAAAAATCAGCACCACAATGAATCTCAGTACCAGACATGGTATTTCATGAATATCAAAAGTTTTTATTATTAGTTTTTCAAACACTTAACTCCCAGCACTTTGGTCTCACTCTAGCCTTATCTTCCAAGATTTAGAGAGTTGTTTCCACCAGTCTTCTGTCTACCACTCAAACTACAACACTCACTAACCCATTTTTTCACCTGTCCTAACCACTTAGACATCTTTGAGATAAGCTTTCATCTACCCTTACTTCATGTACATGAATCTCTGCAGTTTCTCTCTTTCCTACCTACTCCATTAGCAAAAAACTGGCAATTTATGGGCAGGAAGAGAAAGTATGGTCTTCACCTTAAATCTCTTTTGCCAAGATTTGGGTGAAGTTTTACTTAAACCCCTTGCAGACTTTTTAAAAATGGTTTATACAATTTATTCATATTTTTAGATGTCAACATTTTTGTACAGTATAAGCATAACTCATGCAATGATATTCAGTGTCTCTGTGAGTATTTAATAATCATAATTTTTCAAATCATTTTCTTTACATCGCAGTGACAGGTAAATGGCCACCCTAGAAGACAGCTTTATTCCACACCTAATGCACTCTTATCTACCTTACTTCATAAACACAGGAGGATCATAAATTTTATTCTCACTTCTAACAAAAAATTCAAGCATTTTGTTTCCCTGCTGCTTAATAAAATAGTTATATATCACACTTTATATATATAAAAAACTAGGATTAAAAAACTATCAATGTACCCAAGATATATTATATATATTTCAGCATAACCATGAAATTAGAAATAAATGTTCAAATGGCCAAAGGCTTCTTGAAAGTATGAATTTTCAGTGTCTCAATAGTTGAATTTGAAATACTTCCATTGGTGACATACATTATACTAGAAACTATAGTTACTTCTTACAGCTTACATTTTCCCATAACTTCGGTAAATAGAATTGCAGTAAAAGACAAGTTTCAAATAGCTTAAGCACAACATTTCTTAGTTGTGGATAAAGAATACACTAGCTTGAGTACCAAACTTCTTTTTTAAGCACTGTAATTATAACTTGACGATGCAAACACAAGGAATAAGAAAATCACCATACACAAAAATTAACCTGCAACTCTGCAGCAGGGTAGTTACAATTCATTTGAGGGCCAAATATAATATCCAAGCTTGTGGCACATTTTATATTTTTTATTAAAAGGTGCCAGACTAATGTAGAAAATTTTACAGTAGCCAAATGTAGTTACATTACTGCTTTATACACACGGTACCTGAACCTCTTCCTCACAGGGACAACCGCTTCTGTTTTTTCAAGTTGTTATTTCCTTTAACATCAACTTGGGACACCTTCCTCTTTTTCACAGAATTTTTCTTTTCAGACACTGACATTTGTTTCTTAGTTTTATTCATTTTGGGTGTTTTTACACTTTTCTTGGGTTTGATGGACTTTGGAGTGTTATCTGCAGTGGTTGCTTCAGTTACTTTTAATCTCCCACTAACTCTAACTGCAGGTGATGAAGGGGTAATTTTTACAAGCTTCTTTTTTGCAAAAGGGGGCGTTTTCAAAATAATTTCATCATCACTCTGATCTGCTTCAAAAATTATCTCACCTTTACAACCAGCAGAATTACTTCCATCACCATCTGATAGAATAGGTTTCTCTTTTTTAATTTTTCCAGAGTCATCCATCATCTTTTCATCATCCTCAACACAACTGCTATTATCAGTCATTTTCTTTATTGAACTAATGTCTACATTACCTGACAAAGCAGCAGAAACTTCCTTTTTAACAATGTTTAAATTTCCAGTGTCCTGTGAAATTAAGAAATGATACTGAGAAAAATAAGCATAAATATGAGATAATTAAAAAAGAAAAAGATTAACGTACATCCTACTCAACATCTATCTTGTAAAAAATCCTTTGGGCAAGTCCCACAAATCTAAAAATATGATTTGTTGTAAGATAATTTGTTATCAAGATAATAAATTACCTTTAGGCAAATATTTTACAATTACGCAAAGTCATGCTGTTTGGCTATTACTGTATGCACACTGTACTTTAACCAATATATTCCCACCCAACAAAAAACTGATACATAATTGGAGGGAATTACATAAAAATACAGGGTTGTTTTACATAAACCTCTGCTGAACTAAAATGAAAAAGAAGTAACATATTTGATAATTGTTTTTTATCAAGAACAAAACTATTTGAGCATATTAACCATTTAATATTTACCTTGATGCTGTGTCTACAATTGACAGTAATTTATTAAAGCTAATTCTCATATTAGTCCAACATATTAGTCTCTATCAAGTTGTACAAAAATCTAAAAAGATATTTATGGTAGGCTATTGATCTATTCTTTAAAAGAAGTGTATTAACGAAATCTTAAAAACACTTTTTGTTCTGGAATGTCTCTGCAATTGTGTGTTGCATAGCACATCCTTAGGATACTTCCAATCAACAAAAGATTACTCAAGGGCCAACCTTTAACTTTTATGAAGCACTTCCTGTTTGTAGACAATGTAATACAGCACTCAAATACATCTGTGAGAGCCAAAATTCAGTGAGCAGAGAATGACATGTATTGAACACAAGTCAAACAAATTTTGTCACCCTGTGGGCCAGCTCAATCAAGCTAAGATTTGGAGCTCAGTGTTCTAGTTAAATTATTTTTTATTACAAAATACCTAACTTGGAACTTTTGGGAAATACTGATCCAGTTTTAAAAAAATAATGAAATGTTAATTTCTTTAATAGTAAAATTTAGATTTTATCTAATAACTTGACTCTTTAAATCTTTGGTAACTGGATACGCAGAAAATGAAGATTCACACAAAATTTCCATTAATGATTTATTTGCAAATATTGACATTTGCTGTTGGCTGAAGTCTGGAAATTCTCAATGACCTGCATTCTTTGCATACAGGGGCATGTGGACTATTCAGTATCTAGAGGTCAACTGAGTGAGTGTGATTAATTCAATGAAATAAAATGAGTTGTGTAGCATTCTTTCTGATTTGAAGAATGCCATAATTCACATATTGGTTTGATCTGGGTTTTAATTTACTTAACATGTTAAATAATCATTGGCTTGGACAGTTACGTTTGATACGTTCATGGCAATTGCAGCTTGGCTGCTTTATTGGCTCCCTTAAATTCCATTTATGCAGACATGGACAAGGATCCAACATTTACACCAGCTTCATATAATTTGTGGAATATAAATTTAAAATGCTGTACAAAAGAATTTTTTGGACAACAGTTAAAAAGGTGTTGTATAGCATTTGTGAATCCTTTAAAATAAAATTTCTGTGTTGGCATAGTTTTTAACCTTAAGTTTTGAATTTATTACACCCACTTTTGCTATGAAAATGGAGGCATTTTATGGTGAACAGAACTGACTCGTTTTATTAGGTGAAAAGACAGCAAATCCTATGCCTATCAAAGATTTGGAACCATTTGTATATACAGCATGTTGCAGACCTTCATGTCATAAACTGTTGTTTGTTTATGATGTTCAGGAGTGTATGCATAGTTTTTGGACAAATAGTACATGTGAGTACAAGTTCTGACCTTACAGGTAGTCCAAGGAGTAAACAGTTCTAGTTCTGGACGAAATATGTTCCTCATATTTACTGATTCATTAAAATGAATAGCTCTAGCTTGGAAGAATGGATGGTTATTCAAGAAGACAACTTTTCTTCACACAACTTTCAGTGGGAGAATCACTTGCGTGTCAATAAGCCATTTTACACAGACAGGGGTTTCATCACTTTCAACTGGTAATGGTGCATTTGGAGACGACTTAAAAGCACCAGTGGAGATTCTTAGTCCTTCATTAAGGATAGACTCCTAGGTTCTTTGAATGTCAAGTTAGATGCTGACCACATATATTAAACTCTTGTAATCTAGTACTAATAATAAGGATGCTTTATATATGAAGTCCTGATTTATCTGCTCCCCAGGTTGTATGAAAGTGTTTTTTGATTAAATTATTTTTACACTTTTACATACGCAACATGAGCAGTTTAGAAGTGTATCAAATGCTAGACCCAAGAGCTCGATTTTAGATAAATGGGTATAAAGTTTTCTCTCACTTTTATTTTGATTTCATAGTTTTCTTTCTGTCTGACATCTTAGAACTTAACTGCCTTAATTTTCTTAAAAAGAGAATCGGGTCAACTTTAGTTATGGCCACATTGTTGGGCATGTCAGGTTTGCTGCTGTGTGATACATGGCAGAGTCATCCATACTGATGTTATTTTTTACCGGAGTAGGTACCTGTTTTACAATGTAAATAATTGCAAACAAAAATAGTGTGCTAATAAAAACCAGTATTTTAAGAAAATCTGTTTTCAAGTTTGCATGTTTTAAAATAAATATCTACATGTACTTGAAAGTCCAAGCAGTTGGAAAGTTTTTTATATATATTTCTGGATCGGGTCCCGTGTCAGCCGGTGAAAAAGTCCATTCAGCATTTATTTCTAGGTAATTCCGTTGCTAGATACCAGAGAAAGCTAAATGAAATGCTGGAGTTACTACCCCCAGAGCGAGCTCCATTAGATGGAGTCGTGTATAGAAAAGGGTGAACTATAAAAACACGGAACCTTATCCTATAGAGATCCCAAAGTCAAAAGTCCCACAGAGAGGTGCCGTTACAAACCCATGCACCACTCGCGGACAGTACACAAACCACCGCTAGCCTCATTCCATTTCAGCAAGCACCTACGGTCACACGTATTTTCGTTGTGCTTTTTATCTTGTGCTTTTTTGCATCATTATGGCTTCCTCACAAGGTCTTTCTTCATCTAAGTTGAGTACCAGTATTTCGTTTTTTATTTGAGGCGTTTGAGGCTCCTTATTTCCCTTTAGTTTAATAATTAAGGGGATTTATAACGCCCGTCTCGATCTCCTCTCGCGGCCTCACGTGACCTCCATGCGTGGTTCGTGAACTGGGTCGCCCTGTTTTTCGATCTTTCTCACTGTTCCTCTTCATGTTTAGGATAATTTTCCTTTTCATGAGGTCTAATTAGTGATTTTGATTGATTGACTTTTGAATCCCTTTGCTTCGAGAGTGAAGGCTGGTGTTTAGGCTTCGGGCTACCCCCTCGGGCCTATTCGCCTCTTATCATTTCCTTAACATGCCTTTTTTTTTGCCATTCACTTCTCTTAGCTTCTGGGATTTTATTTACGTTGGTACTGTTAAGATTTTTTGTTTTTTCTTTACCCTTGTGTTCGGATGCATTTGATATTTGATGATTATTATGGATATTTCTTTTTTGTTAGAGGCTGCCATTTCCCTTCACGCCCACATCGGGTTGGGTATGGTCCTCCTCTTATTTTTGTTTTGTTGATTATTTTATCCATTTATCATGGGTTGGTTGTTAGCTTTAGTATTACCTTTTTTGGGGCGTTATTATTGCCCCCCCTTTTTCCATGAAAAAGGGGGGTCGATCATTCATTTCGTTCACATGCCCTTCATAGGGTTTTGTGTAATCGTTTTTTCCAATGCGCGCTCTCCTTAAGTTTTGACTAGGTCTTTTCATCTTATGTTTTCCCTTCCCCTGTTTGGCTTTTAGGCGTAGGCTAATAAGCCTCTCGTTTAAGCTGAAATAGCGAGGATCTCATGTAGCTTCCCTCTCCTGTTCAAGCCGCTAGGCTAATAAGCCTCTTGGTTAAGCTGGGATAGCGAGGGACATCACGTAGCCTACCCTAGTTTGGTAATTTCTTAAGGTTAGTTTCCAGTTATTGGTTATGTCGACCCACCCTTCCCCTTCCTCCTGAGTGCTCTCTCTCCCTTGATTCGTTTTCAGTCTTGTTAACTTATCAAGGCTTGGGAGCATTCCTTTCCTTTTAGCCTATAGCCTGTGTCCCCTTCCTCTGCATTGTTTGGCCTTTCCTTGGTAATACGGTCTCTGACTTTACCAGCATATACCCCCCTCCTGGGACTACTGGTGGCCGGAGAGCTTCCCCTCCCCGTCCACCATCTTTGGCCATCTTTGCATTTCCCCCTTTATGACCATGGAGGTTGTTCCTCTCCCTCTCCTGCTTCTCTCGCTTGCTGGGCAGCGTCTCAGTCAGCGAGTGGACGTGAGGACCCGGAGCGCCCGGATTGTGCATTCCCACTCTCTGGTCGCTCCTTTACGGTTCTTCCTCCTGGTTTTTTCATCCCTTCCCTCCATACGTCATCTCCGGCGTGTCGTTTAATTTGGCGACACTCCGGTTTAGTCCTATTTCGTGGCCAGTTAGTGCTTTCCACCTGACTGTCTTCGTGTCCGGACCTTTGACGTTCCTGCCTTTAGCTAACTACTGTCTGCTATCGAGGCGCATTCCTTGCTTCCCGCTCGCGTTCTAGCGTTACGGTCTTCCGTTATCGCTAGTTTCATTTCATTCTTCGTTGCTGGGAATTTTTTTACTCCGGACAGTTTTAACCTTCCCATTTTATTTTGTATCCGCCACTTACTTTTTAAGGCATGTTACTCCGGTTAGTTCCGGTAAATTTATTTTATTTATTATGTTTATTTTGTATGAGATTTTATTTTAATCCGGTTACCTCCCGGATCCTTCTGACTGGTTTCACGGCTTTATATACTACTGTGTTGCTCCGGCACACTACTCCGGCACCTTACACGGTGTACTCATAATCTCATACCTTTACAGGTGGTACGCTGCCAAGAACAGGGGTGCTCCGCAGCCCTCCATCAGGCCAGCGGCCACGAAGTTTGTTGGTCCCACTCCGGATGTGCGGTCCACGTAGGGGATCTAA
Source organism: Macrobrachium rosenbergii (assembly GCF_040412425.1). Lineage (NCBI taxonomy): Eukaryota > Metazoa > Arthropoda > Malacostraca > Decapoda > Palaemonidae > Macrobrachium > Macrobrachium rosenbergii. The sequence continues at coordinate 88,541,022 of NC_089781.1, forward strand.
TTGTTTGGCACCCTGACGGATGTGATGTTTGCTACGCTCTTTACGAGCAGGCTATCGATGATTCGGTAGGTTGTCATGCATCTTTCCTTTTTAGCCAACTGTATTCTTTGTGTATTACCGATTTCCCCCGCCTTCAGTAAACCGCAATGATGTTTTTCTTCCGGCAGGCTGACCACAAGTCTCGTGATGCTTCGCTTCAGGCCCTTAAAGTCTGGGTTAGCGGCTTTGGACGCAACGTAGGAGCTGGCAATCCCTATATATACTCGAAGGACATTTGCAATGTCCTTTTTCCCGGCGCTTGATCACAGCTTCAGTCACCGGCGATGTTGCTGCTCCGTTGATTGCCGGGATTCGGGAGTTGACCCAGCCCTCTCCAGACGGTTCGCCCCTGAGCGTGGCGTTTGCCGGAAGATGCGGCGGACCTTGACCTCGGCCTTGAATCTCCGAGCATTATCCCGGAGCATCAAGCAGGTAAGGGGTAAGTGAGGCAGGTTCTTTACTGTTTAGCTCTCCTTCTTCCTCCGTTTCTTCTTTTAAAGGCTTCTCTAAATCTTCATACCTTACGGGCATATCTGGATCTACTGTCCCGAAGGTGAAGTCCGTCAGGAAGAAAACCTTACCTACTCCGGCAGGTCGATCTGGGGTCCCTCCGGCGGCGGCACGGGCGGCGAGCCCCGTTCCGTCGACGAGTACAGCCTCCCCCTCCGGGTCACAAGCGGAGTCTCAGTCGCGTCAGGTGGTTCCCCCTCCTCCTTCTTTGGATACGATTCCTTTCTTTGAGCAATTCCCTCGACGCGATTTGAGAAGATCGACACAGGGTAGACAGCAAGCTGTCTGGTCTTGCTAATTCTTTTCAGTCTCTTTCGGAGAAGGTGGAATCACAACAGGAATTCATCCAAGGATCTCGTTCTAGGTCTCATTCTGTTCCTGACCCTTCCACTCTCCCCTCCCTTCGATCTGGGGAATCCTTGGCGTCTGGCCCTTTATGCCCCAGCACGAAGGTACTCTTACCATAGAGGGTTTGGGCACGAGGAGAGTGGAAGAGTTGGAGTTCTATCCTCCGGACCTGACATCCCCTACACAGGTTTCGCCAGACTGAAGGGAGAAGTTTGGAACAGGTCTGATAAAGTCCCTAAGGAGACTGTTATCTACCCTAGGGACCAAGCCCAGTCCTCTTTGATGAGGACTCTTACGGAGTGGCAAGCAGAGAACACTAAGCTTACACCAGCCAAGGGAGTGTTCACTATGTTCACTCTCAGTGATGTTCTCCTTCCTCCTTGCACTTTAAAGTGGCCTCTCTGACTAGTCAGGCTTGCTTTGAAGGTAAACCCTCCTCATCTCGGACCCGTCTTTCTTTCCCGGGGCACCGAATTCTGGAAAGGAGCCCCTAATACGTTTACAGTGACTCGGCTTGACCCAGACTGCGCTTCTGATCTGTTCAGTGAGCAGCTCCTAAGATCCCGGAGTCGCTCCTGAAAGCAGAGGCTGATACTAAGGATAGGCTCGCCAGGTCTTTGAACTCTTTGTCTTTGGCAGAAGCAACTTCTTTGGTTTATAGGAAGATTCTTTGTTCCAGGTCTTGACGAAATCTCTCTTGCGAAGTTTTTCAACAAGACCTGTTTGACTTTATGACTGCCCGACTGGCCTGCCGGAAGCATATCTTTTCAGCAGCCACAGTTCGGCATGAACCAAATAAGCTTCTGAAGAGTTCGATCTGGGAGCTAATCTTTTCCCACAAGAAGAAGCTGACGCAGTCTTATCTGAGGCAGCTAGGGTCAATCAGAGTCTCCGTTCTCGTTGGGGTCTGCCCTATAAACGGAAGCAGTCTGATCTTGCCGGGACTTCCCAAAGTCCAGCAAGAAATTTAAACATTTCAAACGCCTCCCAGCTCAGTCCTGGTCCAGGTTCCTTTACAAGGTCAGCCTTCAACCTCTTCCTCCCAACCTCCGCCTCAGTATGTCCTGGTGAACCCGGCGCATCAGTCTTTGGCTACCCCTCCTATGTCTCCTCCCCAGCTTTCAATCCTGCATATGAAAGTCAGGGGAAATTTCGCTCAGGCAGTCAACCAGAGGCAACAAGCCCGTGGCTATGTTAGGGGAAGAGGAGCCCCGCTCCTCTCCAAGGAACAGAGGAGGTAGAGGCTCCAGAGGGGGAAGCAAACACAGGACCGATGACATACATCCTGTGGGCGGGAGGCTGTACCATTTTCGGGCTCGGTGGACCTTCTGTCCCTGGGCTCAGAGTATAGTTTCAAGGGCCTAGGTTGGAGTTGGATCGACAATCCCCTCCACCAGTCAAGTTTTATCAGGCTACGACCAAGGATCTCGAGGACTTTGTGGAAGATCTTCTACAGAAACAGGCTATAAGGAAAGTGAGGACTCTGAAGTTCCAAGGCAGGCTCTTCAGTGTTCCCAAGAAGGGTTCCGACAAACGGAGAGTAATTCTGGACTTGTCCCGTCTGAATTCCTACATTCGTTGTGACAAGTTTGGATGCTCACTGTCTCCCAAGTTCGGACCCTACTGCCCGTGGAGCCGTAACCACCTCTCTAGATCTTTCCGACGCCTATTATCACGTCCCGGTTGCGAGACAGTTCTCCCCCTTTCTGGGGTTCAGGCTCGGAAGGCAGGCATATTCCTTCAAGGTGATGCCTATACACATCAGCTATAATCATGATAATAACAACACCATCGAGAAGGCACCAACTCGCTGGTGGAGGAAAGGAAACTAATAAAAAGACTCAAATTCTATGATCAGAAATAATTAAGCCTGGCTCAAACCGTGATACAAAGGTTCCCTTGCCTCTTCACCAGCGACATGGTAATTTCTCTCAATAATATGCTCCAAAAACCGAAATGGAGCAATTGGATAATATCCAGCAGATTTTCGTTCTGCTAATTTTAATTGCGGAGACTGAAGGTCGAAAACGCAACAGAGGCAAACATAGCGCTACGTTCGGCTGCGCACCTGTGGTAAACATATATTACGTACAATTCATAAATACTGTGCCTCTCGCGTTTAAAACCAAACAGATATAATACTCAACTTAGACGGTGTGCCATCCTCACGGGACGACATGATTACAGCTGCAACTAGTTCAAAAACACCAAAAGAAAGGGACACGGCACTCTTGTGTTGTGCTAAATTTTTGGAATAAAGATGGCGGGCGCGAGTAGTAGTAGTAGCGAGCGGAAGGTAGTAGGTAGAGCAGCTCTCCCATGATGGGGGCTTTGAGAACGGAGAAATCTATTGGGCAAAGCATCTGTGATAGTGGCTACCACTCGCCCCTTAGTGCATACCGACACCATTGTGGTGTTCGATCCAGGGGTAGTAACCCTGGTATTATGGATAGCTTTTTCTCTGGTATATTTAGCAATATTTATACCTAGAAATGTGTGCTATTGGAACCATTTCACTGGGTGACACAAGTTGAGCCCAGAAAAATTTTATTATGAAAATTTATATAATTTGGATGAATCTTACCTACTGATTCCCACATAGAGAAGAGGATGGTGGATAGTACAGCTAGACAAAATCCACTCAGCCAATCGAGCTAAAGGTTTCTTGCATGAAACCAGAACATTCTTACCTGATCTGGAATCTTTTCTGGATCTTACTGCCACCAGAAGTTGGATTCCATTCAGGGAGCAAGGCTCTCATACGCATGCAGAGAAGAGCAGCCTTGTGGAGAAAACCGCTTCAATTCAGCCAGAATGAAACACAAGCGGCGTGAGGGGACCCTTGCGCCTGGGTCCAAAAGCTCCATTAAATGAAAGTCACTAAAAATAAATACCTTTACGATATAAAAGTATGTTCCTATACAATACAAGTACCTTCATGCTCCCCAAAATATTAAAAGCCGGGATTTAAAACAAAGGGCCTAAAAGATTGCTCTTTCTTCAGTTCAGGAAAAGACTACCCACTGCTAGTAGCAGACTAAGGGCTTTACTGTTTTTCAACACGATTCTGCATAATTGAGGTAGTCAGTAGGCAAAACCAAACTGCACTTCTACTGTAGTGCATTAATCCAATCCTCAAGCAACAAACTGTCTTAACACTAAATGAAGTTGCAACAGTTCTCACATTACAAATGTTTACCTTCAGTAAAGGTAAAAGGTATGGAGCTAGTTCTCATGCACTAGCCTAGTCAAATATGTCACAGAGAACCTCCAAAAATTAACTTTGCCTCCTCCAGGTTTAACCATTGACAAAGACAACTAGGCTTTCTAAAACCACAAAACAAAAGGTTAACTTTGCCTCTTCCAGGCTTAACCTTTGACAAGATGTTCTAGGTTTCTAAAATCACAAAGCAAAAGAATAACCGCCTCTTCCTGGCTTTACCTACGTAAGTTTTAGTTTTAACTACCCCAACAGGAGAGAGAAGCGTTTCCTCTTCATCCCCACCAAAGAGGTTAAATTGGAATTCTTACAGCTCTCTGAAAAACTTAGCCTTAACATCATTCTCAGCTCTAAGGCAAAAAGATAAAAAAGCACTCCCTTTACAACAGCCTTAAGGATAGTGCTTGCAATAAATTTACTCTTTTCAACTGCCAATAGGGCTAAATAAAAGAAGGTTTCATAGTATATAATTCAATGGACCTCATTCCAGAGGCTCAAAAGAATCTGCAGATAAAATTTAGATCTGCGTCTAAATTCCAGAGAGAGACTGATGCTGAGTTGAAGGGGCTTCAATCTCAACTGATCTCAACACCTTAAGGTGGTAATCATCAGCCAGGTCTAATACCACACGACACACTACCGAGGAAAGTATGAAACAATAACCTTGAAAGTGGACAGCGAAAGAGTCTTACTATATCTCAGAAAGCAGAGAAACTTTGATGTCTACAAGGTTCCCAGTGCTGAAAATTCCTCTAAAACGGCACCCTGAGCAATACACAAATCACTGCTTCTGAAAAAAGGCCACAGTTATTTTTCACTTGATTAAGGATAGAAACATTGCTACCTTTGCAAATCCCCTTATTGGGAGGAGACAGTGGAGCACCTCCAAGCGGTTAAGTGTTAAGTTTGAGATGCAGAAGTTAGTGGAAGTGCATGGAATTCTGTAGTTTTTTAATCTATTTCCCCTTAACGGAAGAATAAGAGAGACACCTACTGAGAGAGCTAAAAGTTTGAAAATCATTTGCTCTAAGGATACTAGGGCTCTATAGAAGTCACTGAGCAATTCTTGAACTTGACATTTGCTCAATATTTCCTTAGAGTAGATAGAGGGGGAAGGCCTGAGTCTGAATCAGGCCAAACTTGAAGTAACACATCCACTGCTCAAGCCTGAGTGCCCTCAAAGGAGTAGTAATCGATTGGTTGTTCCTGTTCATCTGCATGCTAATAAGTCTACATTTGAGCGCTCCTCTAATCCAACAGCAACTGTCGAACTTGCGGATGTAATGGCCACTCTGTGGGTAGGTTTTTTTTTTTAATTCCCAATCATCAAAAACACTGTCCTTCTGCAGAATGAATTATCAAACTAATATCATGTTGTTCATTTTACTCAAAGAAGCAAACTTTCCACTATGACTTTGTTTCTGACCAGGGATAAACCTGCTAGGCATCTTCGATGGTCTTTCCACTGCCCTACCATCTAGTAAGTTTTACCAGGTGTAGCATTGACCATTCTGTGCTGTTTTACCAGGTGTAGCACTGACCATTCTGTGCTGTATGTAAATGTAATGACACTAGTCAAAATTCTTTGTTTCGTGTTATATGACAGAGGGGAAAAAAACTGGAGATAGGTTTGAGAATAAAATGGTCAATTCTTGGTTACAGAGTCCCTCCTACAGAACCTGGCGACAATGATGGTCCTGGATTACTTACAAGTTTAATGAGCATTAGCTGTAAGTTGTAATCCCTTATGCTGAGACTACTGTAATTGAGCCTGATAATTCTGACAAAATCCCCAGTGAGGCCATACTTCCTAACACTTGGGAAGCTTCCTTCAAGGCTAATATTCTTCAAAAGCAAGTGCCTATTCGTCTTCTGACAGACAAGCCTGCAAATTTCAAGTATCATCCCCACATCACTAGAGAAGAATGAGGAGGATTTAGGGAAGTCGACTGAAAATCACAATGCACAGAGACTGAGCCAGGTGAAGCAACAGATCCTTGGCCTTTGGAATACTGTCGACAGAGTTGGCTACCTTGAACCAGTGACTCAGTATATAAAATTTCTTGCTCCTAAAAATCGACACCATCCACCTATGGGCAACAAATTCCCTGTGAATACATACTGAGGTGCTGTACATGAGCCCAAACAAAGCGCCTTGAACTGCAAAACCTCCCCTGTAAATACATCTCGAAGGAACTGGCGTGACTGAGGATGTACTGGTATGAGAAAAATGTCTCCTGCACATCTACCAAAATAACTGATTGTTCTTTTGGAAAGTCACTAAAGCCATGCAAGAAAAACCAAAAAAGCATGGGACAGACACGTAAAGTTATTCATTCTCAATGTGTCAAACAATGGCTGCCAATCTCCAGTGGCTCATGGAGCTAAGAAAAAGTCTGAGGTCAGATCCCAGTGAATTACCGCCTGGTCCATTTCACTCTCTCTAATTTACAACCTCCTACTAAAGAATGAGAGACTTCTGCTGGAGACACTTTGTTGTGTTATTTTATAATTAGTCATTTTATTCTAGTTTTTGTAAAGCATATGAACTGTATTATTATCCATTTAGTTTGTTTTCCTCCTGCCCGGTGGTTTGTCTGTTTAGTAATTGTCACTAATGACCATTCTGTCTTTTCATATATTTGTGAGCGAGTGGTGCTGTCACCATGGCTGTGTCGGAGATTCTTTCGACTGAAGGAGTCAGTTGATCTCTGAGCCTTATTACTCCTGGTGACTGCTGATTTTGCTACGTAACGCCTGCTTGGATGTACTATTACTTAAAGGATTACACTTCATCCAGCCTCACCCTCGGCTCAGTAAATGTCGAGGGGCTCTCGCTTAGCCAAGGTATAAGTGAATGATATTTTTTGGAATAGTCAGGCAATCTTTGATTGGTCTCATTTGGACGTCCCGGGTTTCCTGGAGGATCATCCTTGTGGACGTAGGATCGCTGTTGGATGGGTCCTATCGAGTACCCTAATTATATTCATTTGCCTTCACCACTTCGCCCCCTCACTTTTGTCTCTGGACGCAGAGACATATAAGTATCTAAAAAGATCACGGCTATAACTCCAGTGTTACGGAGGACAGCAATATATGATTAAGGAGATCACGGCTACTGCTCCACTGTTTCGGAGGAGGGAAATTATCATTAGATTAATTAGTTTGTAATTGATAGGTTGTTCTTACTTTCCGAATACCTTCTCCTATCTGAACCCCCTTATCTTTGTGGATGTATCTTTGCTTTTTTCTGTCTTAATTGGGTAAGTGTGTTGGTTTACAAATCTTTCAGGTTGATTGGTGTTCATTAATAATTGTATTCTGAGGTTCAGGAATAACTTCTATCTGCATATTTTTTGTATTAAATTTAAGTGTTTTTTGTGGTGTTTCGTTTTCCCCCATGAATTGATTTTTGCACTATTAATATTATTTGAGAGCTATTCCACTGACTGTGGACTTAGCTTGTGGTTGTGAACAGAGTTTGATAAAGTTATTTAATTTTTAGTAACGGAGGAAAAGGACCGTTACAAATTGGCGACCTTGTCAGGATCTTACGTTCCTGTCTGTTCACTCAGTGCAAAATTAATTCTGGGGGCTTAGTTTTCTTTGAACAACATTTTTACACCTCCTCGGGTTGAGTTTGTTGCTTGTTGATATTTAGTTTTAGTCACAATGTCGACAGTTAATGTGTTAGATCTCCTGTCTGGAGAGGGGTGGCAAGCAAGGCTTGCGGAGCTTGATAGAAGTGAATTGGAGCAAGTAGCTCAAAATTTGGAGTTGGAGTATGATGTGTCTATTAGGAAAGGCCTATTGTTAATCCAGGTTTATGATTATGTCAGTATGGTTAAAAAGGGTGAGGTAATAACACCGAAGACTGAGGTGTCGGTGGAGGTATTGACTAAACAGATAGAACTGAAAACTTTAGAATTTAATTTAGAGAAATTTAGGGCTGAGGAGAGAGAGAGAGAAAGAATGTTTGAGAGAGAAATGCGAAATGCAGCTCCCTCTTCTCCTCCTGCCTCCCCGGTAGTTTGGTAACGCCTGCCATTAATTTGGGGCAGGCCCTTAAGTTTGTGCCATGTTTCCAAGAGAACAATGTTGCTGGAATTTTTCGTCTCATTTGAGAGAATTGTGGCCAAATTGCAGTGGCCCCAGGAATACTGGACCACTCTCATACAGAGTAAACTTGTAGGAAGGGCTCAAAAGGTTTATGTAACTTTGGATGAAACTTTGTCCTCAGATTACGAAAATGTTAAGGCTATTGTGTTGAAAGCTTACGAGTTGGTTCCGGAAGCCTACAGGCAAAGGTTCAGAAATCTGCAAAAGTGTAGTGACCAAACCTTTGTAGAGTTCGCTAGGGGAAAAAGACAATTTGCGGAAGATTGGTTTAAATCGAAAGAGGTGGATGACATGGAAAAATTAAAAGAATTGTTATATGTAGAAGAATTCAAGAGGTGTGTTTCAGATAAGTTAAAAGTTCACCTCGAAGAACTGAAAATCGACAATTTACAGGAAGCCGCTATTGCTAGCGATGAATATTATTTGTCACACAAGAGTGAGTTAGGAGCATCAGGGACAAGTGTAGAACCGAAATGGGATAGGACAGGTCGAGGTGGTTATAATAAGAGTAAGACGTTTATGCGGCCTAATCATAATAATAATAATTTTACGGTACAGGAATCTGTTAATAATGTTAAACGTTTTTCTGTTAATAATGATAAAAGAAGTTATGGTTCCCATGATCCAGAGTGGAAAAAGAAGGTTACGTGTTTTTATTGTAATAAGAAAGGGCATTTGAAGAGTTCTTGCTTTGCTTTTAAAAAATCCTTGCAGGCTAGAGGAAGACCGGTGATGGGAGTCGGCAGAAAAGACAGCGATCCTGTTCGACCAAACCCAGTGACCAATGACTAACAGGCTGTTTTGAGAGGTATTTGTCTACTGGGAAAGTGTCGTCGGTCAATTCGCCCATTGAAAAGGAAGTAAGGATTTTACGGGATACTGGGGCGGCCCAGTCTTTGATCTTACGGGACGCGTTACCTAAAGATTTTGACTTTGATTATAAAGAGTTTGTTTTGCTGTCTGGTTTTCCTGATTCAGTCGAGTCTTACCCCACCGGAAATTTTCATTTGAAATGTCCTTCTTTTTCAGGAGTTTTGAAGTTGGCAGTAGTAAATAAGTTTCCGGTCAAAGGGTTGATATTGTTTTGGGAATGACGTGGCTTTTAAGAATAAGACTTGTCCAATTTTGATCAATCCAGAAGTAGCAGTAGTTACGCGTTCTAGTGCTAGAGTTGTTGACGTTGCAACTGATGTAGACTTGAGTAGTTTGGAAAATAGTAGTAGTATTGTAGGAGATATTAATATTTTGAGAGATCATCCGAATTGACTGTGGAAGAACTTGTTAAAGCCCAGAAAGGAATTTCGCGACCTACCCATTGAGTCGGGCGAAGAATCGGACTTGACTGTACCTAAATTTAGAATTATTAAGAAATATTTTGTACCCATTGGTCGGGCGAAGAAGACTTGACTGTACCTAAATTTAGAATTAGGAATATTTTGTAAGGGTGAGTAGGCCGATGGAACATGAACATGAAATATTAAGACAAATAATGGTTCCTTATATTTACAGAAATGGTTTGATGTCGTTGGCTCATGAAAGTGGTTTGGCTGGACATTTTGGTGTTTATAAGACGACTAGCAAACTCTTCGCGAACTATTTCTGGCCCAAGTTGAAAGCAGACGTTAAGAAGTTTGTTAATAGTTGCGATGTGTGTCAGAAAGTCGGTAAGCCGAATCAACCTGTTCCTAAAGCTCCTTTGTGCCCCATCCCTGTGGTTTCCGAGCCTTTCAAAGAGGTCATTATCGATGCAGTTGGTCCGTTACCGAGGACTCGTAGTGGGAATGAATATATTTTCACTATAATGGATAAAATGTCTCGCTATCCTGAAGCTATTCCCCTCCGTACCATTAAGAGTGAAAAAATTGTAGAAGTACTAACCAACTTTTTACTAGGTTTGGGATGCCCAAGGTCGTCCAGTCAGACTGTGGGACTAATTTTGTTAGTAAATATTTCAAAGGTAAGATGAATGAATTGGGCATTAGACATGTGACTTCTTCCCCATATCATCCAGAAAGTCAGGGTGCTCTGGAGAGGTTCCATCAGACCCTGAAGTCAATGATAAAGAAATATTGTTTAACTCATGGATCCGATTGGGACAAGGAATTGCCTTATTTATTATTTGCCTTTCGGTCGGCTCCAAGTCAGTCCTTAGGTTTGTCACCTTTTGATTTGGTCTTTGGACATTGTGTGCGTGGTCCTCTTGATGTGGTAAGAGAATCGTGGGAAGGTGATATCCCGACATCAGCTTGTTAGATTATGTGACAAACTTGGGTGACAAATTGTCGAAGGCTTGGAAATTTGCCAGAGAAAATTTATTGTCTAGTCAAAGAAGGATGAAATACTTTTTTGATAGAAAGGCTAAAGTGCGTAATTTCGCAGTAGGCGATAGGGTTTTGGTACTTTTGCCGTTGCCGGGTAATTCTTTGAAAGCTTCTTTCTCTGGACCATGGAAAATTTTGAAAAAAGTTAGTGAGGTAAATTATTTGGTTGAAACTCCGGAAAGAAGGAAGCCTTTCCAATTGTGTCATGTTAACATGTTAAAAGCATATAAGGAAAGAGAGAAAGTTATTCCGATAGCAGCTATTACGGATGATGTTTCACATAATAATAATCTTTATTCCTTTTCAGAGGGTTTTAATAATGATAATTATGATAATGAAATTTGCTTGTCTAGTAATAAGAATTATTTGGAGAACTTTGATGGTTTAGTCTCCCATCTCAGTAGCGAGAAACGAAGGTCTTTAAGAAAACTGGTTATGGGTTATAAAGAATTGTTTTCAGAGGTACCAGGTCGTACGTCTATTTTGGAACATGACGTGGAGGTTGGGAATGCCACCCCCATAAAACAGTCCCCTTATAGGTTAAACCCTTTAAAGCTAAGGTAGTAGCCAAAGAAATTGACTATATGTTAAAGCATGGTTTAATAGAGCCCAGTAAAAGCCCATGGTCCTCTCCGGTAGTGTTGGTGAAAAAGCCTGATGGTGATTTTCGTTTGTGCTTCGATTATAGGAAAGTTAACGAAGTCACGCAGACAGATTGTTATCCCTTGCCTCGGATTGAAGATTGTATCGATCGCATGGGAAAATCAAAGTTTATCAGTAAATTTGACTTGCTAAAAGGGTATTGGCAAGTTCCTTTATCAAAACGGGCCAGGGCTTTATCTGCTTTTGTGACTCCACAAGGGTTATTTCAATGCCGTGTAATGCCGTTCGGTATGAAAACGCTGCGGCTACGTTTCAACGTTTAATGAACACATTGGTGTATGGTTTAGAAGGTTGCGTTGTGTATATTGATGATATCGTAATTTATAGCGATGACTGGGAAACGCATCTGAAGCGTATTAGGGCTTTATTTGAGGTTTTAAAAAGGCTGGGTTAGTAATTAATTTGAAAAAAGTGAGTTTGTCAAAGCGAAGGTAATCTATTTAGGGCATGAGGTTGGTGACGGTAAGGTGGCACCTAAACAAGCCAATGTAGAGGCCATTGAGAAAATATCTATACCAAAGTGTCGAAAAGATGTCAGAAAATTCCTGGGTCTAGTTGGTTATTATCGCAAATTTGTAAGGAATTTTTCTGACATTGCTGATCCGCTCACTAATTTGTTGAAGAAAACTGTTCCTTTTAATTGGACTCCTGAAACGCAAAGGGCATTTGAGTGTTTAAAAGGTGTGCTTCTTAGTTTCCCCGTTTTAAGGGCTCCGGATTTCGACCTGCCTTTTTCGCTTGCCACTGACGCAAGTGATGTCGGTGTCGGAGCGTGTCTTATTACAGAACGACGAGCAAGGCGTTTCTCACCCGGTCGCGTTCTTCTCAAAGAAATTGAATTCCGCTCAACGAAAATATTCGACGGTCGAGAAGGAGACACTCGCACTCATTCTGGCTATTAATAATTTTTCCATTTATCTTTCTTCCACAGGAACTCCAATAAAGATTATGACTGACCATAACCCCTTGACCTTCATCAATAGATACAAAAATAAAAACCAACGTCTGATGCGTTGGAGCCTCATGTTACAGGAGTGGAATCTAGAGTTCACTCATGTCGGGGAAAAGACAACGTTGTGGCCGATGTTCTCTCTCGCAGCGTTGAGTAGGGAAGGATTCTTGCAGAGGGCTATGCGGATATTAAGGTAGTATCTGTATCGTTCTAGTTACGGTGTGTGTGTACTGTTGAAGTAGGTGCTTAGGTTTGTATTGTAAGAGTAGATGAGTGTATAACAAATATGTATTAATTATAATTTTCCCTTTACAGGAGTTCTCTAAATGCCTTGGGCTATAAAATTAAGATTAGTTTAATATTGAGGTCTTAGGTAAAGGTAGAAGGTGCTACTCGGTGTTTATATTTTGTGACAATGTTTATTGTAATGAAGGTTGGTGAAGTACTTCTAATGCGTTATGGAATGAGTGTTGTAAGACACAAATGGGTAATATCGTAAAATTGTTACTGAAAAGTATTATATAATGATGTTGGTATACAATGATGTTGGTACTTGTTGGTCTTTGGCACATGGTATAATACGCTGAGGTGATTAATTTGGTGATTAGGATATTAATCGGAGAATTTACATTGTTAGCGGACCGCTACTAATCCGGGCATTCTTGGTTTTCAGGCATAATTACACTTCACGAAATTTTGTGTGTTAGGATTGCGCAGGGGGAAAACTGTGTTGGTTTTTTCTGTGTTGTCCAGTGTTAGTGTATGTATTCGGTGGGACACTTTTATAGTGATATAGTGTTGTCACTGTGTTATAAGGACGATTGTTCGCTGAACATTGTTGCAATGAGCGATGTGAAACAAAGTGAAACAACGTTGAGTGTGTAAATTATGACCTATGAACAGTTATATGGAATCCGGATTAGAGCATTGTAGCTCTTAATTATGCGTATACTTATGTGAGAGTTTTGAAGCTCTTGGGTTTAAAATAATATATTTAGCAATGGTTTTGAGGTTTTCTGTGTTATAGATTTTCCATTGTATTAATGATATTTTAACTTAGATACCTTTGTGAGCTGCATCCTTGTTCCTTTGCCACCCCTCCTGTTGGATATCGGGTTTTGTAAGTTTTTTTTTTTTTTGCAAATTCATACCTTTGTTTTTCCTTACAGGGTTGCATAAAACCTTGTGTTTATTTATCGGTCTTTTTCAATGACTATTTAGTTTTTTTAAATATTCCAAGTTATTTACTGTAAAAAAATATATATATATATGTATTATTTTTTTCTTTTTGGGAGAGGAGGTGTCACTTTGTTGTGTTATTTTATAATTAGTCATTTTATTCTAGTTTTTGTAAAGCATATGAACTGTATTATTATCCATTTAGTTTGTTTTCCTCCTCCCGGTGGTTTGTCTGTTTAGTAATTGTCACTAATGACCATTCTGTCTTTTCATATATTTGTGAGCGAGTTGTGCTGTCACCATGGCTGTGTCGGAGATTTTTAGACTGAAGGAGTCAGTTGATCTCTGAGCCTTATTACTCCTGGTGACTGCTGATTTTGCTACGTAACGCCTGCTTGGATGTACTATTACTTAAAGGATTACACTTCATCCAGCCTCACCCTCGGCTCAGTAAATGTCGAGGGGCTCTCGCTGCCAAGGTATAAGTGAATGATATTTTTTTGAATAGTCAGGCAATCTTTGATTGGTCTCATTTGGACGTCCCTGGTTTCCTGGAGGATCATCCTTGTGGACGTAGGATCGCTGTTGGATGGGTCCTATCGAGTACCTAATTATATTCATTTGCTTTCACCACTTCGCCCCCTCACTTTTGTCTCTGGACGCAGAGACATATAAGTATCTAAAAGATCACGGTTATAACTCCAGTGTTACAGAGGAGGACAGCAATATATGATTAAGGAGATCACGGCTACTGCTCCACTGTTTCGGAGGAGGGAAATTATCATTAGATTAATTAGTTTGTAATTGATAGGTTGTTCTTACTTTCCGAATACCTTCTCCTATCTGAACCCCCTTATCTTTGTGGATGTATCTTTGCTTTTTTCTGTCTTAATTGGGTAAGTGTGTTGGTTTACAAATCTTTCAGGTTGATTGGTGTTCATTAATAATTGTATTCTGAGGTTCAGGAATAACTTCTATCTGCATATTTTTTGTATTAAATTTAAGTGTTTTTTGTGGTGTTTCGTTTTCCCCCATGAATTGATTTTTGCACTATTAATATTATTTGAGAGCTATTCCACTGACTGTGGACTTAGCTTGTGGTTGTGAACAGAGTTTGATAAAGTTATTTAATTTTTAGTAACGGAGGAAAGGACCGTTACACATAAATGCCAAAGTAAATAAAAAAATGGTGTATTTCCCAGAACCTGAGGGGCTGAACTTAAAAAAGGTATAAAACAAGACTTGTACCAATATATTAGTAAATCGCCTTTTAAATAAAGCAAAAAAATTTTACTACAGATAAAAATAAATGTTCTCACTTCTTCTAAACCAACTTAGTATAAGCACGAGAACATTGGCCTGCAGCTCAAAAACGAGTTAAAACCAACACTCTTGATAAATAAAATGCTGGTGCCAAAAACCCTTAAAGCTAAATTACAAACTCCTAAGCTTTGCAAAATCACACTAAGCTGGCGCCTAAACCTCTCTAAGTAAACAAGAAGAGGCAATATACTGAGCAAAAGTTCAATAACAGATAAAACTTCAAGAATCTAAACTCAGACTCTTTCAGCATGTCCACAGCACTTGTCAGTCTCTAGTTTGTCTCTTCACAGGAAAGAAAAATAAATCTTCTACTGAAATAATTTAGCACCGATAAATTTTGTATTGACAGAATAAAAATATTGATCTTATTGATTCCGGCGGAGGCATCATTAGGGAAAATAAATGTACAGTACTGTGATAGCAGCAAAAACAGCCATGGAATACCATCAAGCACCTGTTAACAATGGCAAAAAGAATTCTGCCAATAAAAGATAAAACATTTTAAAACATACCTGGTGGAGAACAGGTGCACCAGACAAGTTAAATGGCAACCAGTCGATCTTTTGTTTGAAAAATTTTTATAAATAAAATAAGATAAAAGCTAACTTTAACAGTAGGTGAGATTCATCCCAAAAAATAAGATTATAAAGTTAATAAAAAGATGGAACTTAAAAACACAAAGCTCCATGAAAGCTTGAATCTGGAAAATAAAAACTGAAAAACATAAAAATAAGTAAAACCAATGAAGGCAACACCTTAAATAAATAGGTCTTTTTATTTCAAATCTAACAAGTTAATGAGACTGGGATGAGGTTGTATGGAAATAAGGGTATTTATGATTAATGGGTTCATCATGAACAAATTTACAGATGGAACCAAGTAACTTAATCTACATTATGAGATGGTCATTCAACAACAACAGCAAAGGCCACTGTTCTTAAAAACAACCAAAACCAACTCACACCACTAAAAAATAAATGGGGAACTAAATAAAAAAAAAAAAAAAAAAAAAAAAAAAAAAAAAAAAAAACACTTACTAAATCAAGGTCCAAATAAATTGTTGTTTCTGGATATCTTTTCTTAAATTGAAATTCTGCATAACTCTCACTGCCCTTAAAGTTTACTTGTTTCATAGTTGCCTAAAATTCAACAAAAATAAAAAATAAATCAAATATCATTACTGTAATTACATATTTATTTGTATTTAGTAAACTTCATGATTATAAAATACAGATTTATGAGCAATTAGCAAGTATTAATAAGTCACATACTCTTTGCAAATGAAAAATTACTTTTTTGTTGGGATTTCAGTATAATAACAGAAGCTTAGTTATTTATTAAAACATCTTTAAATCTTTCACATTCTACAGATTCTGATATGAAATAAATAATAATGAAAAGTATAGGAACATTTTTGAGATGACATTTCTATTCACTTAATGGCATAGCTTAAAGCCTTTTAAGTATAAAAAATTTAATTCATAACTAAATAGTTTTCAGTTCCTTTGATACTTTTCTTTTGAGATACTCCTGTTTGTAAACTTTCATTTTCAACAATGGTAAACAAATACCTAGTACATTAAACATACAATTGGACTTTATATGGCAGAAGCTCAGTAATGATGAAGAATCAAACATATTTAAAGTTAATGTACAAATTATGAGGAACAAATGGGTCTGATCAAATAAATAAACTTAATTTGAAGGGTAAAAACAATTATTAAATACTAAGGCATAAATCAGCCCTAAATTAGCTATTAGTCACAAAAATACACAAGCAAAAATTCACAGTATAGCTTCTTTACAAAACATATCACCAGTACTCAAACAAAATAAAAGCGAAATAACCTTGAACAAAAATTAAAAAATAAACCTCTTAACTTAATGGTAGTTAAAGGATAAAAAAAGGTAACTGTCCAGAACAAAGTAAAAAGGCTAACCCTGCTAAAAAGAAACTGAAAAAAAAATAAAAAAAGAACAATTAAAAAAAGGAAAGGCTGAATTAAATAACAGAATAGTAAAAATAAATAAAAATGCTACATAGTGTATGAAAAACAGAATGAAATGATAACAAAAAAAACTTGTCTACACAAAAAAAACTCTATCTGCTGGTTTTGCAGCTATTCTTATATCTTTCAAGACTTAAAGCTGTATCATTTTGGAATTTAATACTAAACTAATCAGGCAAATTAGGACCGATGGACTTAAATGAAACAACTGAACACTACTGGGTCAAGCAAAAAAAATTGTTTCATTATATGAGTAAAAACTAATACTGCAACAAGATGTTTATTTGCAGCTAAAAGTATGAACTGTGTAATAAAGGCCTTAATGTCTTCAATGTTCAATTGTACATGTAAATCTTACATAAAATTTTGATAAACTTATGAAATAAAAATAAAAGAAAAGTAAGTAAAAGTGTAAAAGGAAAATTAAATACAGTAAGAATACTTACAACTTTTAATGGCTTTTCCTCTATTTAAAACTTTTGGGCAGTAAAAAAAAAAATAAATAAAAATACCAAATAGATTTCTCTAAATTTTTTTGGTGTATGTTAGGAGTCTACCTAAAGAAATAAGAACAAATTAGGGAAATCTTTCTCCAAAATAATAAAAAAAAAATCTGACTGACTAAAAGAATCTAAAAAATATTGTCTGGTTACCTAAATAAAAATAAATAACAATAACAATAAAATAATGATACACGTAATAAAGCACAATTTAATTCAAGGTAATAAAAATTCAGAGAAAAGTGATTGCTTACGTCTTTCCTGAGCATGATCCATTTCTACCGAATTCTGTACTAACAATTTCTCTTGTATCTCATATGAATAGGTAATACATAAATACATAAATGTATAGTAATCCATAGTTATAAACAAACATTTCAATGTTTGTAGCAAAGTGCTTTTTAGCTAGCTAGCTATTTTCATCTACGTGTTTTTTATCCTTACTTCTGTTTTTCCTTAACACTTCAAATGACCTAAGCTAATATTAAATTTTTAATACCTTGAAATTTTATTCTGGCTTTCACCTTGCCATCTAGTTTTTACTGCATTTATATCATAATTTTTTTCAGCCACATAGATGGATGGTTCATAATTTAGGGACAGCTTTCCTGTGCACACTAATAAACATATACAAAAATGCTACCTGAAATTTGCTGAACAATTGTGAAGTGAGTTGTAAAATCAAATAGTCAACAGTGCAGCACTTTTAACAGGCAACAATCATATCAACAGTGCAGCAACTTTTTCAGGCAATGTAAAGAAAACCCTAACTGCACAAATACAGAATTTTGTAAATTCTCCCTTTAGTCAGTCATATAAGATGAAATTTGAATAGGAAATAGGTAAAAATGTCTCTCTTTATGCTTAATAAACTAAGGCCTCCTGATTGCACATGGTCTTAAGGTTTTACAGAGCTTATGAAGATAAGATACAGCGGATGAGAGTGCACATTGATGGGAATTTTCTGTTTGTTAGACTTACAATCAAAGACTGACTTAGTAGCTCATAATCATCTGGGGAGAGAAGAGCTGAACTCCATTTACATTCAGGAATCAGGCCTTGAATGTTTTGAAAAGCTATATAAAAGAAGAGACACCATTCTTCCCTTCCAATGGTATCTAGACTTAATTAAACAGAATACTAATCTGGTTCAAATGAATTCATTAGTGACAAAGCTTTACAAATATTACATATGAAATGCACTGACATCTTCAAAGATTGAGTTCAGAAATGGGACAATGAATATGTTATAATCGCTGAGTCATGTTTCGACTGTTATGGCTGGCCCTAAGGCTTCTTTTATCAATGAAGTAAAACAAGAGAAAGAACAGCAAAGCATACAACTGCCATTAAGGGCTTAAGGGAGTCTAAAAACCTGTGGCACAGTTGAATGTCTCTTTCCTAAAACCTTCATGACCATTAACATAAAAACAGAAAGGCCCAAGGAAGAGGCTGCAAACTTATTATTAAGACAAAGAAATTAAAAAATAGTGGACTGATAAGAGTATACATTATGGCGCATTGAGTAATTCCAATGGTCCCAGGGACCTAAGTCTACAACACTGCATCAGCAATGTTCTGCTTCTCAACCTTGTAATTTCTAATCATCCTTTTGGGAAGTTAGAGAGCCTGCAGAGTCTTTTGCTCTTCAGCATTTCAGATTTTGATTGAAGTTTCCTGTTACAGTAATAACTGCCATTGCTCATCCAATTGTGAAGGGACTCTTGCCTTTAGCTTTTCTAGAGTGAGCATCTGTTGACATTAGCAAAAGATTGCTAAGTTTTACCCTTCATAATGTCATTCCTAAAGTTCTGGCTGTGTACTAACAATGTACTTTCTGCAGAGAGGGAGAGCATGTCCTCACTTTTGTCAAGATTCATTTGAATTGAATTGACATACTGAATCTGATAGATAGCTGAACTAACTTTCTAAGATTCACCTTCCGATAATACTCCCATTATTTATTGAGAACTTGGTCTAGTCCACAATTGTTTTTTTTTTGAACTGGACTTTTGCTAGTATATTCTCCTCATTCAGCTCATCTGCTTTGTCCTGCCAAACAATAAATTTGTGAAATCAGTGACTGAGGTAAAAATCTGTAATTACAATGTCTGTACACTTAAAATAAATGATTATACAAAGCCATTGGTCATAATTTTAGTGGCCCCTTTCCATCTTATCTTTTCAGCAAATCTTTCAGTAGAGGCAACAGTACGAGGTTCATGGAAACTGTACAATGGGTTAGGCAAGGCAGCTGCATCCTATCATTGCAACATTTACAACTGGCCAAAACTTCTCATTATTGATGATTAATGTTTGGGAGAGACTTTGTGTTTATCAAAAACATTATATATTCATACTTGTTCCATAGGTTTTAGTCAGGGGTTAAGGGTCTTATGACATTTGTCTACAAGTTATCATCCTCTTCAATTTTGCTCATGGTTGTGTCATATTTCATTTATCCAGCGTTCAAAGCAAACTACGTTTTTTAAGTAATTCTACAATAATTCCCAGCATATATCATCTGTATCGATCATTACATGAGGCTCCCCTTCTCAAAACGTTTGGTCGACAGTGAAATATCATCAATTTGTTTTGTAAGTGAATTTCTTTTATACAGAGAAGTAGAGACATTATCTATCATGGTTTACTCTATCAAACTGATCTACTCCTTTACCCAGGCAGACCATGACGTTTCCAGTTCTTGGGACACAGCTGATATTTTTGTTCGTTTTCAACCAAGCTTTCCAGGGTAAAATATTCTACCTCTTAATACTGTAGTACCACTACTTTTTCTCCATCACAATTGTATTCTTTTGTAAATAAGTCTTTATACGAAATGCAAAAACCACTATAGGTTGTCTGAAACTGCAGAACATTATCTGATCTTCCAAACAGTCTTATTTACAGCCATGACAACATCTAAGATGTCATAACTCAAACTCTGACTGAGTTCCAAACACAGTCCTTATAACTAAACACCTGGAGGAATTTCTCTGGGATGCAGCACTTCATACGTCAGGTGGCACACACAACAGCGGTCACAACAGGAGCTTTCTGGCAGCACCTTCTACATGGCGTCTATATTAAACGGGAGCCCTGATACGGCGAGATGCCCAAAAACCATACAGACACTGCCAATCTTCGCAAACATGGTTACAAGCAGACGGAAAGAAACAGCCAAACGAAAAAGGAGGAAAACATCTGATCTTCACAACACATTCACCCCAACGCATGGCAGAGAGAGAGAGACCTACACAACTCCATGCAACATTGCACATCAACACTCCACGTTGTTCCTGAGGGTTTCCTGCAATCAACATTCATCAACATAAGAAGTTCAGCATCCACAATAACATCCCTTCGATGACGTGTATCTAGCCAGACGGGAAGCTGGGACAGCAGAGGAACTCGTCGACCTACTTACCAGAATCCAATAAAAAGCTAAGTACAGTCATATTTAGTTACCTTATTATAAAGACCAGCCGTTGTGCTGTTTTCCAGGCATGATGCTAACTAAACTGACTATTGTTGATCTTGAAGATTTTTTCTCCATCACCACCTCCAATACTTCTATGACAAACCCTGCACAATTATCCTTTTGCACTTTCCACTTGGTAGTGCATCCCCTTAACATATTACCATGTCAATATTCTTTTCCCACTTTATGATTTTCTCAAAAAGATATATATTAAAACAATTAGTGAGAGTTGGCAAAAAAGTTATTTACAATTAATTGCACACTGTAGTCAATTAGTATGTTGCTCAACTATGGGGAATAAACCTTTCTAATAGACTCCTCCCAGCTTACATCAATATTAGAAACCCATTATCTGGGTGTGTGTGTCCATTCCAGCCACAGAATATGAATTTGAAGCACTGTTTGTTTTCCTGGCTTATTATATCATTTCCACACTTAACATTTCTTTGCTTGCTTGAGCTTCATAAATGCATTTGTATCTTCCCTCACAGACATCTACATATACAACAGAACCTAAAACTGTAAGTGAATTCATTCACTTCCATACTAACAAATAATTTCTGTAATGCAATGGCAAACCTGGAATGAGCATGCACATCTAACAAAGCTGGTAGGTAATTTTTTGATGGATAATTTGATTTGAAAATCAATTCTGTATCAGAGAACAGCTGGTCTAACTCATATAATCTAAAATGTTTTACCTTTTAAAGATAAACTTTCTGCAAAACAGCCAAACTCTTACTTTGATTAACTTCCCATATGTTAGGTAATTGTTCATAGTCTCAGTTGCAATTGCAACGACTCCATCCTTGAACTCCACATATGCATAGCCACAGCTTCTTCAGTCTGGAATATGAATAAAAGTGTCAGAAAACTAGCACTGCACTAAAACTAGAAACAAGGCCTTGAAAAGCAATCACGCATGAGTTACTCATAAATTTATGTCTGAATCCATTATCTAAGGTACAGTGAAACCCCGTATTCGCCATGAGGATACGCTCCCGCACCCCCGCCATTAGGTCAAATTTGCGAATGCTTAAACCCCTATAAAAACACTTAGAACTGCCCATTTTGATAGCTTAAACCGAGAAAACCCTGTAAAATGCTTATACCTGAACCTGAGTATTTTAATAGTTGTATCACAAAAATGCATTTGTTCAGAAAATTATATGAAAATACAGTAATTGTTGAATATTTCTCAGTGAAAAATACCGTGAATGGGCAACCTTTCTATGTACATGATGGCTAGATATGTTCACAGAGAAAACCGCTGAATGAGCGAGTCCGCGAACCATGAGAATGCGAATATGGGGGGTTTACTGTAAATTCTTTCACAATACAAATGCTATAGAAAATCCTGACCTTCAAAACTAAATTTACATCATATCAAATATTTACATTTTTCTTGCTTTTATTTTACTGCTTTATCAGTAAAAAAGACCACTGACTATGAGTACTGTGGTGAAAACTTCCTAGAAAACTATAATTTACAGATTAATGTGTTATTTTTTGGCAAGAATAAAAACTAATATAAATATGCAAGAGTTCTACAATTTAATAAATAAACATTCTTTAATTTTAATGTTCCCAAGATACAAGCCATTGCTTTAGAAGCCTTCCAGAAAGGATGTAAAAGTAAAAGAGGAGCATGGAATAATTTAATTGAGAAAATAAATAAAACAGGTTACATGTTAATGAGATAATGATTTGGGAAACTGAGAGAGAAAGTAATAACTTCCAATCAGTTTTTACTGACACCTAATGAAAGAGTTGGCAGCAAATGGGGTGGACTCCACCTATGAAAGTAAGATCTCCCATTTGTTGCAAACAGGACAGATTCATCTGGATAAATAACTTATGATCCCTTTGTAAAGTGTTAAATGTTAAGATTCTTTAGGAAGACTGTATTGGCAAATCAGGAACGGGCGAGATTGGAGAAAGACAGAGATCTCATTGACAAATAGTTTGGACATTTTAATAATTAAAGATAATGAACAGTCGATGAGAAAAACAGTAGATAAAGAAGTAGAAGGACACGGTTTCATAGTAAAGCCCTAGGCTCATTGGAAAAAGGAGATAGATGAAGACCTAGACATTATATGAATTCAAACAGTAAAAGAAGAGGACAAAAGAGAGTGGATCACTCATTTTATGTCTTAACCCCCAGAAGAGAAAATTGATGGGGTAAAACATACATCAAGATGATTTTCCATCTTATCCCTTTTCAATTCTGATGATATTAGTTGCCGATGAGCTAAAATGAAAATGATATCATCCACAACATTTCCAGCTAACTTCAACTCACTAGTTGGGACACACTACAGTACAGTGAAGTACAAGTATGCAGCTTCAAAATAATACCATAACTACATTATACAATCAGGAATAAAAGAAAACTATTAAGCAAGTTTAGAATATTCAATAGTGTGATTTGTTTTGTAAAATTTGGGACATCTAATTTCACAAAAGATTAACATTTTAAATTTGGTAAGGATAAAAAAATTATTTATGTTACTGGTTACCAAACTTAATGATTTGCCCTGGCTAAAAACAAGTAACTATAACAAAGTCTACAGGAAAAAAAAAAAATTAGATATATATATGTATAATTCTCACAGTAAATGCCCAGCATGATCCAGACAGTAAAACAAAATGAGACAACTATAAATTACTATAAATTCCTTAAACTTAGGAACAAGGAAAAAACCTCAGCATGTATCTCTGAATACAATGCATCATTTATCATTTCAATAATGACCGAAATATTCTACACATAAATTCATAATATAAACTGACAATGAGTATTTTTTAAGATGATGGGGTACTTGATCTTCAGCAGCATATACAGTACAGGTACTGCAGTTCTAAGACAGTTACGACTGTTAACTCAGCAGTCTGGTTAAAGGTCAGCAGCATATACAGTACAGGTACTGCAGTTCTGAGACAGTTACGACTGTTAACTCAGCAGTCTGGTTAAACTATTTATTAATATTCTATATTGCATCTCCCAATGCACTACACACTATCTATAATTCAATGCTGTAAAACATAAAAGCACTACACTCGAGATACTATAATCCATATGTAACAGGTATTTTTCATTACATAACATACTCTAAACTCCCATGTATATAATATTGTATATTGATAAGTGGCAACTATAATCTTGCCTCATGTATGTATATTGATAATTGGCAACAGAACACACTCAACAGTAAAGCTATTTCCTTTCTGAGTTTGGTTGTTCTCATGTACTTTCCTTGTTATACTGTAACCTACCTAATAAAGAACCTAAATTTTAGACGAGCTTGTTTCACGCCTCATTCCAAATCATTGTACAGATCAGTTTTTGCGTGTAATGTTGAGGTAGCTAATGCTGTACATAACAATACGAGCTACATGGAAGCTCAAGTATGGAAATGTATCCTGAATTATCCCTGGTTTACATCTAACTGTCAAGAAGAAAACCTAGTCATGCTGACTTAACTCGGGTATGTAGAAATGATATGAAAGGTAGAGAGGTAACCACAATGTCTACATGACACAGAGGTTAGTGCAGCAATGAAATTTATAAAGCAATGATGAAGATAAAAAGGTATGTAATTTGGGACACAAATCATCTAACACAGGATTTCTGCAGATCACAGTTAGTAAAATTAATTGTCAATAACACAAGACATATTATGATAAAAAAAAAACTGATATCGAATACAGTTTATAGCATATAGAGTCTCAGTAATAAGTAAAAGAAAACCTTACCAATTTACTTGAACAATCTTGAATGACTGACGTCGCCAAACTGACCGAAGTACATCATCAACTCTTTTTCATAAAAACCATGTGGTAAGTTGGTAAGACAAACGATTCCTGGTCCTGATTGATACACTGCTTTTCTTTCGCTAAAAAGAATGAATGTAAATGAATTTCACCAGCAAATAACAAAAAAATAAAGATTAAAATAGCAAAAATAGGAAACCAGAAGCATTTTGTAAACTATTTTCAATGAGGAATTATCAATGGTATAGATATACTGTAAGCATTCCCAAAACTTACCTTCTTTAATCTCTTCTTGACTGATTTGTTCTTCTTCTGAAATGAAGCAGCATTGCCTTTTTCAAGGGCCATGCTACCAATAGGAACTTTCCTTTTTGACAAACCCTGTAAAATAAATATTGTACAGCACAAACTTAGAATACTTAAAACAACTGAACAGAATATAATCATAAGCATACCTATATAGATGAAAATGGCATACAATTACACACAGTTACGGTGTTACAACACTGCCAAATATCAATACTCTTTCTTGCTGCATCGCTTCATGCAAAACCTATAGTAAAATTATTCAAATGAAGTAATTCAGAACCAAATTTATATTCAGAAAAACTGAGATAAAGTAATTCCAATTACCCGGTCCAATATAAGATGAGAGGTCAAGGTTCTGATCGTATGTTTAAAGGACTTAAAGAAATTTAACTGCTTTTTTATTCAACAGATTTTTGGTAGAGGTAGTCAAGCAATAGTGCAAAGTGAATTTCATTACTTCACATATTTTGTCAAACAAATGAGGTTTACAAAAGGGCTTCATTATACTGTATGTGTATGCTAAATACTAATTCAATATGAATAAATAATCTTATCCACCAAAAAGAATGTTTTCGCATTCTCCATCTATCGCCTATATACCGTAATACCTAACTGAATTACAAAGGCTTAGGGTTTAATTCTCCTTCAATATCTTTTCTGAAGAACCTTTTCTTTCTTTTGTCTGACTAGGATTCTTGTAGATGTTTTTAGTCTGCAACACTGGTCTACTTGATGTTTTGGATGTTTTATTTCCTTTCTTGGGTGCCATTGGATGTGAGAACAAATAAATGGAATTTAAACTTGCAAACCTGGAAATGTATACCAAAAATATTCATTAAAGGGAATTACAGAGCTACTTTTTACAAAATAAATTCATATTTACAAAAGGATACTCACCCAATAGAAATGAGTTCTGGTGTAAAGAATACAACTACATGTTTCTTGGGATAATAAATCCATGGTGCAAACACTTGAACTGAACAGCACCAATTTCTATTTTTAATGAATGACAAACATTTGATTTGCAAAACATCTTCCAATGAATAAAAAAAAAACCATTCACTTTTGTGTTTTAACTGACTTTTTTACATGAAGCATAAATAAAAGAAACTGCATTTTAGAAACTTTCATAATCTCAACCAGCCTTTGAAAGAGGGATAACGATACACTACATTGAAGGCGGTGTGATGTAAGATGGGTGACAGAGATATGCCGTTGGTGACGCTGACATGTTAATGAAACCAGCCTTATCAACAAAAATCCAGAATTGTTGTTGATTAAATGAAATAACAAAATGCACATAACAGTGGCATGGTAGCTTATCCCTGAATTTTCTTCTAAGATATCTACAGCACACTAAAATCTACTAAAACTTTGAGACTTCCAGAAAACTGAGGGTGTCCATGATGTTTGCTTTATGCTTAAACTGTCAGCTATCAGTACTCAGCTAGCCAATGCATGGGTACATGCCAGCCCAACTCTCAAGCCCAAGTAAAAATTTTAGGGTGTGGTTGGATTCAGTATGGCCACCTGTTGGGAAACCATTTGGGGAAATAAATAATGAAATGAGCTGTTGGACAGAAACTAGGGATTAAGTTCCATATGCTGGTAATGGAGAAGTACAGAGATAAGGCAAAGGCTCATCATATGAACTTTACTGGCTCAGAAATGGCTTATTATCAATAGAGTACTCAAACAGGATGTGTGGAAGAGTTGAAATGA
Source organism: Macrobrachium rosenbergii (assembly GCF_040412425.1). Lineage (NCBI taxonomy): Eukaryota > Metazoa > Arthropoda > Malacostraca > Decapoda > Palaemonidae > Macrobrachium > Macrobrachium rosenbergii. Next base: position 88,567,494 of record NC_089781.1, read on the forward strand.
GCAGGTAGCACCAGAAAAATATAAGTAATTAATGAAACGTATAGACATTTAACCATCATCCATGAAGAGTGCTGTAGGATTGATAAGTGCTGAACCCATTCTTGTTCAATATCATGCTGGATGAACTCACCAAAGACCTAAGGGGGGAGCCCCACTGGTGAATAATCTATGCTAAGGACATTGTTTTGATTGCAGAAACTAGAAAGGAGCTCAACAGCAAGCCAGATAGTTGGAGATATGTGCTGGAGAGAAAGCTAGACTGGTGGAATTATGTGATGGAGAGAAAGCTAGACAGGTGGAGATATGAGCTGGAGAGAAAGCTAGACTGGTGGAGTTGTGTGCTGGATAGAAAGCTAGACAGGTAGAGACATGTGCTAGAGAGTAGAGGGATGAAGACATGTTGAACAAAGATTGAATATATGACATCGAAGGTGCTAGGACACAGATGAGTATGGTTAGATGACTGGGTGGGAGGTGATGTAAGAATGAGGATAAGAAATGATTACAATTAGGGATCAGCAAAAGTCAGTGAAGTGTCAAAGAAATCCTAGGAGTCAAGACTTGAGATGGTTTTGAATAATTGATGAGGAAAGGAGATGATGATCAACATGTTGCAAGAGAGATCCTGAAAATGGTAGTATGAAGAGGAGAATGTATTCAAGAAGGCATGATAGACAGTTGTTAAGACTCAAAGGAGGACACAAAGTAGATACACCTGAAAAGCGTCTTATATTTAAAACAGCAACTCAATCTGGCGATTAAGCTGAGAATCACCACCCAGCTGATCAGCACTGTTGTGTATCCACCAATGTTGACTTAACTCTGCACAAAGTCAAAACTGGTTTTGCTTCTTGAAAATGTCCATGTGTAGTGAACTGTCATGAAGGTCGTCTTATTTGACTGAAAGATTGTTTTGATATAAGTTCTGACCAAGCCAAAGGTCACTTGGAGAAAAAACCAACACACAGTAATTTGATATCAAATGTGCATCTTTAATTGCGTACCAAATACCAATGGGTGCTTGGCTTAATAATTATTACTGTATAATCACATCTTACACTTATGATGCTCTTAGTGTAGGGAAAACTAGAGACAGAAAGATTTCAAAAAGAAATCTTACTTGCCAAATACATCAGTGGTAACGTATTATGAAATGATTGAGTTTTTTAAAATGATTGACTATTGTCCTGTTAAAAGTCTGTTGCATTTACAGAATCAAATTAAACATTTACATTTTTATTCAAAACATTCATGAATGAGTACAGTAACTGAGAAGTGAATGGAACTTAAAAATTATCAAAAGTGTATGATGTTCATTAAAGACATCGGTCAAATATGGTCTAAGTTTTCATGGTCCTGTCTTATGGATGAAATGAAGATATGACACTCTTAAAAACACAGGTGTAAGTCTCATCAACTAATAACTACATGACTTAATGGACTAATGTAACTCACTTGCAGGATGATTTGTTTATATTATTCCTTTTCCATGAGTAGAACATCTCCATAGGTTTATTTAATCTCCAATATTTTTCATTGATTTGTTCTAATGTCAGAGACCCACCTACACCAATATACTGGTCTGGTGTTGGAGCAATGTATATACAGAAATTATTCAGTGATGATGGAAGTTCGTTTTTTAGTTCCCCTGTCCTATTTGCCAGAGTCAGTCTCATGGCAAGGTATTTGGAAAGGTGGTCAACTGCAAAAGAAAAGGAAAGAAATATTAACAACAACAACACTACAGTTTCTTCTCATATCATCCTGTTGTCTACTTATGAAAAAACTAAAAATCAAGAATTTCATTACTACCTGTGTTATATATATTAAATAGAACAAACACTACATCTGCAGTTATTATGAGTACACAAGAGGTTCCTGAGATCACCAAATCACATGTTCCTAACAAGCCATCTTGGCTATCTGATCCAGTTTACAGTTATTTTTATTTGCTGGATAGCAGTCTTGAACTGCCATAAACATGGTTTTGAATGGAAGCCTCTTTTGCTCTTTTGCCTGTTTCACTACTTCTCTATATCTTTTCTATCTCACTGGGCAACCTTCTACAGTCTGGTATGTGATACTTATACTTTATCTATTTTGTTTCCTTCTACTTTTGAAGTGGATGTTTCCATTTCAAATTGAATTATATTATGGCTACTTTGTAAATGCTAGCCTTCTGTCTATGGTCTATGCATTCCTGTTTACTGAGCAGATAATGTCCCCAGTGACAATTATATCCTATTTGATGGGGAGGTCTAGATTTGAATTTATGTATAGAGATTCTGCCTAAAATTGGTAAACATTATTCCCAGGTTTTCATGTTTTCTATGACTTTCAGTTAAATGATTCCACTTTTCTCTAATGCATAGCAATAAACCCTATATTTTTGGCTTAACATATCTCAAAATGGATTCTACTATTCTCTAATGCATAGCAATAAACCTCATATTTCTTGGCTTAACATATCTCAATGAACATTATGTATCATGATTAATTATGTTCCCACTCCAAATCCCTAGCATCCCAGGCTGCTCTGTTTCCAACAAGGCTCACAATAAGTAAAGTTTGTTTCTAGCCAGAGAAACACTAAATGCTAACACTGCAATGATTTTTTTCTGATGTTCAATACCCTGGGTTAATCAAGCCTCCACTTACATATGTTCATAACGCTATAAAAACTTTATACCCAACCATATTGTGCTTAATCCTGACTTACTTGTAGCATTGGCTGTAGTTTTGATATATCTGATTGATGAATCTTTCAGTTCTCTTATGAGTTCATTATCTTCATTCATTTCAAGGGTGGGGCCTAAACACCAATTCAATTTCCCCAGATTCACTTGGGCCTTCTGCTTCTTCACCAGGATTACCATCATTACTTGATCCAGGACCAGATTCATTCTCTGAGGTTCTCCGCTGCTTTTTAGTCTGGGGCCCATTGTAGATGATGAGGTAGGAATTAGTGGCACCTGAAGTTGGTGTAGTGGCTGCAGATCCTGGTGGGTTCCCACTATTGGTGGTGGTTGAGTACTTGGGGCTCACTTGGTGTAGGTGTGGAAGGAGCTGATGGTGTGGGTGTTGGTGTGGTTCCATCGCCTAGCATGCTCTTCCGGTTCTTCTGTCGACTTGCAATCTGGAGTTTGATTCCCTCCTCAATAGAATTAATAAGTGATGCATGATTGTGGTTTTTATTCAAACTTTGCAAAAACTCTTTCTTGATGTTGCTCGTATTCATCACGACTTGGATATATTTTAGATATCAATGTGTCAAAGTTTGGGTCTGGTCGAAGTGATCTCTTTGATACCAACTTCTTCCTACAAGTTGGGCATTCTTTGTTACCAGACCTAAGGGCTGTGATAATGCACTCCTGAAAGAAGAAAGAAGATATTAACTCAAATCTACAGCTTCATATTGCAAAATCTCTTTCCCGTACTAAACAGAACTAAAAAAATCTATATCCTATACTTTATACAGAATCATAAAAGTAGTGACCTTCAAACATCAGTCATTTATCTATCATAGGTTTTAAGAATGATTAAACTCTTATGGGGAAACACAACCAACTGATAACTAAAAACTACATAAGATCTCCAACATCAATTACACAAAAGCAGCGAACACATTTACTAAATACTGTAGATATATGCCAATACTGAAACTGGTACAGTACTGTATTTAATGAAACCACAATACAGTACTGTACTATTTATAGACTCAAAATTCAATATGATCCTAATGTTATCAAATGAGGACAATGATAATATCAATAATGAAATTCAAACCTTCAATAATACTCTAGATTTTCCTCATCCAGCCTGCCAGTATCAGCACAAACAAAACAATAATACATTATTAATAATATCCTATTAATACCCTCACAATTATCAGTGTAGATACAGATGTTTTCATCATCACTAACACCATGATAGCTTTCATTAGAAATTATCATTATCAATATTACTAATATATTACTCTATGGATATACATGAAAAAACTCAGACTTCACAATATGAAATAAGAGAAAAACAGAATGAAGGCAAAACACTAAAACAAAAAACTGGGACACTGAATGGTTAAAAAGTATGCTGTACATCAACACTTAAAATACAAATCTAAAACTCTAAGAAACTGTGAAGCTTCTACTGAACTCTCAGGTACTCAGTGCAGGTTCCTATACATAAAATAGAGAGAAGGGAACAGAAAACCTTTAATATCAATAAATATACCACAGCACCTCAAAAGAGTACAATGATACTCAGAAAAACATGCAGCTAGCATTAAGGACAAGGATTACAGAATTATTACGTAGGAAAAGGGAGTTCAGAATTAAAATCAACTCATGGAAAAGATCAAACAGTTTTAATTCAAAAGGTAATTAGGGATTAGAAAACTATCACTATCATTAATTTTGTGTATAGGACAGAGTATATACCTAGTAGCTTCAGGCAACAAAAGTGGAAAAATACTTAAATATGGAAGCACATAAAGCCTAAGGAATACATGATAGTTCTAGAATTACTGTTTGTTAAGCCGCTTGTACATTCTATAAATTCACTGAAGTACAATTATTAAACCTACTTACCCTCCAAGAAAAAAATTAACATTATAACAAATGACAATACAAAAAGTGCAAATAAGGTGTGATGTTTAATGCTGCTACCAAGAGGCAGGAGAAATACCAAGACTTCATTACCTGCTCTTTCACAACAGTAGCTATCAGCAAATTTACTGAGAAATATAAAATGGGAAAGAAGCTGACCTGGCAAAAAGCGATGCAGACATTCCTTAGTGGTCATTGTGTTTTTCAACATATCAAGGCAAATAGGGCACATAAGTTGGAATGCAAAGAACGGGGTGAAACTGCAATTTCTGTGTTGTCTGTGATGGCTTCTTGAGGATCGGTGGAGCTCATACAAAGAGAGCTCCCCGACTTGTTGACAGCACTCTGCTCTGTGGTAATCATGGTGCTTAACAAATATTCTTTATATGAAATACATAAGATGTCTTTGAATACCAATCTTCTGAATTCAGGCAGTTACCTGAAACAAAAATGAAAAGATGTACTGTATTAGCGATACAGCAATGTTAATAGCATCTACAATAGATATGTATAAATATACATGGAAAAACTTTCCCATCCACATTTTGAGTAACATAAATAAACTACCTGCTTAATTTGTTCAATACAGGATAGCAACAAGGACATTCAGTACTGTTCACCACTTGTGTGATGAATAACTAAGATTATTATCATAAGCATGGACATCATACATTACAAACATACAGCAAATACTGTACAGTACTGGGAATGAAAGAAAAACTTTAAAGTCCATTCATCTATAGTTTCCCTTTTAAAAATTCTTTATAACTGTTTACCCCCAACTATAAGTGATGAAACTGAATTCAACTATCAAGTATATTTCACAGCAAGCTATTTAAACTACAGAACTTGAATCTTCCACAACAAGAAATGCAAAACATTTAACAAAAAGGGAAAAATTTTTACTAAAACTTAGTATATTCCCAAAGATTTTCCATTACTAGATCTTGCAATGTTCTCAAAACAGTTGAGAATTTTAAACATTTAATAAATGAAAAAATGTAAAAATTATACTGTATATCTAAAATTACTCCATGAATTTTTTACCATTAGTGCTCCTAACAAAAATTTTCATTGTACCCTTGCCTATTTCCAATGGTCATAACAACATTCAGGACATTTATTCAGAAAAGCCTGATTGACTCTTAGTGGCGACATCTAGCAACACATGATATTTACTGTCAACCAGTGAGGAGGGGTTTTTCAAACATTTTTGAGTCTCGACCATTGATATGCTCCTTTTCATTCTTTGTCAGACTTGTGGTATTAAGTTTCATGGTAAATTAGTTTTATTTATATGAAACTGCCAACTTTGACTAATACCTGTGCATTACTTTCGATTTATGTTAATATATGAAGATTAGGGAGTTTTTCTTTAAACTGCATTGAACTGCCAAAGACTGTAAACAGGTAAAAATGCCCTACCTGAGGGTTCACTTGCCTAGGCTACTTAGGAAGTACAGGTTAAATGAAATAGTTTTGATGTAATTTTAATGAATCCTACATTCTTTTCTATTAAAAAATGTTTAGTTAACTCATTATACATCACAGTTTGATATTCAATTTATTGAAAATATTGGGTTAACTCAAGACACCCAACTTATTCTAAAAACAACAGGAGACCCAGTGGAACTCTCAAGGATGACAAATAACCAAGCCAAGAAACAAAGACTGTTTACTGTTCATATTCACTTATACAATGTAAGAAGGGGTTCCAAGGGGGCAAGCAGCTCTGAGCATCAGGCAGGAATGGTGCCCTAGGTTAGGTTAGGGCTGCAGCCATGTGTTTCACTTGTTTTCATTCTGTAATGCCCAAAACCCTGGTTACTCCCTGTGGTCACCCAGTACTGATGAACCAATGGTGTTTGTAATTTGTTAACCTAACCAAGCACTTCCAACAGTAACAAACGTGTTATGTCAAAATCACATAAAAAGCTACCAGAAAAAGTATGTCACCCCCTTGGAAATTTTTGTACATTTTCCACATGGTTTATAGAGGGGCAAGTAAATACAGCAGGTTAAGAATTTTGTGAAGGCTTTAATTTTGTCTTAAGTCGATGGTTGTTGTTTACATGGCTTTTAAAAATTTTAGGCATGTGCCACCCATGTGCAAACAGGATTTTGTACCATATATTTTTTTTTCTTATGACATAACAGTTAACATTTTGAGCCATTAAAAAATATCAAAAGTTTTCCTGGTGAAGTTCCATGATATTTGCTGATTCTCTCTAGTTTTCTATCTTTTCTGTAAAGTCTGACTTGTTACAAACTGGTGTCAGTTCTAAGTGTGAATGAATTATTATCAAACAGCTCTAATCAAATGTTTGAGAGAAATGAACTATAAATAAAAATAGTGAAAACTTATTTACTAGTTATATTCCAAATTTTTGCTAGAAACAAACTATTAAGGGTTCTTTTGTTTCTTGGTAAAAACAAAATAACTTTCAAGTGTCATAAGCCATTACTTGGGGATGAAGATGAAATGTCAAAGGAGTCTTGTCTTTATGCAATCTCTGACAGCAATCAACACCTCATCTTTACTGGACAGGGAAAACTTTGACCTTATGTCACACACACACACCATGATGTCTTGTAGGATCAGATAAACTGTTTGTTTGGGTTAGTATAAATTTTATACTCCAAGGTCTGGTTGGGAAGGGGGTCCAGGGGCACTGCCCTCTCCATAGGTAACCCCAGTGGCCCACTAGATTAGGTTAGGTTGGGATATATCCCAGCACGCTAACTGTCCTCATCATACCTTCGTGCTTTATAATGTAATTTAAGACTTATGCTTACTGAACACATGAATTACGGCTTTTTTAAACTGATTAGCTTGTGACTTATGCCTTTCTTACCATTCTTGATGGCAGAATTTACACCAAGGGTGCAATTCACTCTTTGCTTGTCCACCACTAAAACCTCCAGACTATCACTGCAGCCCAATAATTGTTATACATAGGCTAGAACCAACGATAATGGTAACAGTAAAAAAATAAGGTAAAACTGAAGACCACTACTGCACCCCCACTGGTTCATTAATTACCAATTTATGTGCAATATGGCACCGTGTTTAGTACCAGCTCCTTGGGATGAATGTAAATGATAAACAAACCATAGTAAATGTCATAAACATAAAGATAATGCAGTAAATATTCTGGCCAGTGACTGGCAAGGGAACCAGACCGTGGTAGTAGCCTAATTTTCAATTATACCATTATTTTTACCCTAAAGGATAATTCATATTCCTTCTGCATTACAGCTTTAAAAGTACATTCCACCAACTAGACAGTCTACTGGGATTGATCATCAAATATCCAAGGGTAGCCTATCTAAGCTTTAACCTTACCTTAGCAGATGGCCTAACTCGGCGTCACCTTCAGGAAGGTTGATTTTTCTATCTTTCTCTTTCTATCTTCACAGACTGCAAAATACGTCTCAAGTTTTGGATAGCTACGAAAGTCTAACCTATTCTTGAAGGCTAGCCTAACCTAGACTGTCAAAAATTATCACAGGTGGGCTTCGCTATCCAGGCTACCCGTCTTCATCACGAATCTACTCCACAGATGGATATCTCTTACCCATATACTAACTCTCTCAAAACATGGTGCATGTCGTTGACAACATTCCCATGCCAACGGCTTATTTAGCTCCTCGAGAGAGACCAGTCCTCTGTCACTTACTGGCCACCAGGCAAACGCGTTTGTTTTGTTTACAATTGTCAGAACATTCATAAGTGACGAGAATATATAAGGTGTTCAAAATCCTTTCCGAATAATGACGCGATGCTTAATTGTTTTTAAGTGTCCAGAGACAAATGAGCATAAAGTTTTAGGGGTATCGGTTTATTTTCCAACTTATATGTTTCTCATATAAATACTTTTATGTCAAAATGTTTAAACAACAAATGGGACTATTTTGTAATATACATGGATATGGGCGTTTTCCTTTTCGGTGTACACTGCGCCGAAAGAGGTTGAGGACGAAAGTGCTTCTGTCATTTGATGCATTAAAGTCGTCAAATATCTACCATCGTATTTGGTCCATATGTATATAATTGCCTCTAAATCCTAAATGAAACAATCCAGACTTTAACTAAACTTTACATTGAATTCTAAAGGACAAAACTCTTGAACCATTCTCTCACTCACAGGAATATCAAACATCAATCAATTTCAGGACCGAATTGATTGGTGGTTGTAGATTAAACAAGGCTTACGCTGACACGGGTTCTAGTTCTTGGAGAAAAATCCGTAACGGATTCGACTGTGTACAGCACTAAGCCTTGATAATAAATCAATATGTATCCAGCTGCAGGATCTGTACTTTGAGTACTATCTGCATGGGGGCACTTCTAATGAGATACTTCTAGCCTCCTGTACCAGTGTTCTTTGTATATGGGCTTAACCATTATTTACTTTTCAAACACTTCAGAATTTATCTTCACTACATGATGAATTTATTTGGTTGATAATTGGTTGTACTGCCAAACTTGAATCATTACGCTAGATAACTTTATGTTTATAGTAAGGTATGACAATACACTTTATTGCAGGATGGGGCAAGCTATTTTATGTAATGAGTACCGACGTGACGAAAATTAGATGAAAACTTTGCACAGCGCATGCAAAATTTTCTTCTGATTCCACGGAAACTTAGGTCTATAGTAATCTCTGTTTAATGAAAATGTTTTAAAGAGGAATGATAGGCATTTCGAAGTGAAACGAAAACCAAACTGCCGAAAAGAAGAGGAAAGTAAGAGTAACTTTGTTTGGTTTTATGTACAGCCTCCACGGGGCGGGCCTTGTACATATGCAAAATAAGGTGCTTCTTATATTTTATTATTGTCTTTCAGTGTTTTCTTTGTCAGTATCGTAGCTCCTGCAGAATAAGAGAGTCCTTAGTTCTTTTTAAAATTTGCTTTCTTCTTGTATTAAATTACATAGAAGATTATTAGTCAAAGCCATGATCCGTATTATTTTTCGCCTTTGACACATATTCTTTATATACTGTGCACTTATTGCCATCATATGCTTTATCTTTAGTATCACTATGACCTTTCTTTATACTTAAAGACGTAGCTACCACATTCATTTGATTTGTAATTTTCACCACATCTAGGAAAAGCTTGGTCATCTCTACAATCTGGTGCGCTGTGACCAAATTCCTGACATTTATAGCATTGATAGTGCATGTAACAGTCGTATACTTTGCAACGGCTATACAGTGTACACAATTTGTCACCTCTATCATAGATAGCCTTTCGTATTTGTGGTGTGCATTTGATGATATAGTGTTTATATTTGTCATCTTTGGCTATCATTTCTTTACAATTTTCAGGTTTTCATTTTTAGAAATGAGGCTACCTGTCCATGGATTTTTCTTTACAATGTTATCGACAATGTCATCTTCCTCCTTCGGGACATAGACTACTTTTATTTTTGGTTTAAGTTTATCCTTCTCATTTACTGATATATTGCTGGATTTTTCTGAAGTTTTCTCCACTTTTGTCCATCTCTTGTTGTTTTCACCTGTTCAAGGCGCCGTTATTTTACTCATAATTTGTCTCTTTTCATTTGCTGCTGTGCTCTCTTCGTCTGTAGATTTGATCAGAGGCACTTTTTTTTGCCATGTTTGTCATGGTCTTTACATCTTTATCAACATTGTCAATTTTGTTTTGGATTTCATCTATGTTGATCATTACGTCACTAGTTTTCTGAGCGAATCCTGAATCAACTTTGTTAATATCTCTGTGTTTTCTTTATTTCTTCAAGTTCATCTGCAATGAGTTTTGTGTGTTCTTTGTTCAGACCTCTTGCAATTATTACAGATGTACAATATGTTATCACTATGAAGTATGGGTGTGTATCTGACCTCGATACCTAAACATTCATAGTGGAACCGTACATCACACATTTCACAGCAAGTTCCTTCGTCATCAACTTCCCAGAGCAATGCCTGCAGGTTGCTGACTCTCTCGATTTGGGTTGACTCATCCTTCTCCAGTATTTTATTTAGTGTTCAATCTTTACGTGCTGCTTCGATAATTATGAGATAATGTTCGTATGATAGTTTGATCTTCCCTTTACTTGATTTAATTCCTACAGTATTTATTTATTCTTTTCCTTCTTCTTCTTTGTATTCAGTTTGAACACTGTGCAAGTCAGGCACTTTTCACAGAGCACTCACAGACAAGTCCTACCTGGCACGAAAGCTACCAAGTCAAGGAGCAAGAGTTCGTGCTGGCATAAAGCACCTTCATCGAACAAAAGGCTGTAGACTACGCTATGAACAGAGGTCTCTGATTCTATTTAATGATTTACTCACTATCATTTGTGATGGTGTACCAGTTTAGCAAATTTTAAATGTACTAAGTTATTTTTACAATAAAAGTTCCAGGTTCAATATATCTAAGGCGTTAACGTATTACATAAAAAATCTTTTAATCATATAATCACCTCTGACTACTGCAGTCTTCTCCCATGCTGCCGTTAGCAAAAGGGATGTTATTTAACGTTATAGTAATGACGAGTGATAAGCTGACATTCATAATATACAGCATAATTCAGCGACTGGCTCTATCTCTCTCTCTTCCACGCAATTCATTATACTGTGTCTCATTAATAGTCAATTCTACCCATACGTTTAAAGAATATTATTTCAGGAAATGAGGTCATGAATAATCAATGCCAGGACTATTTTCCAATCTTAACCAGGGATGAGGAGGAGAAGCTAAAGCGAGATAGACCTATGATCTCCCTACTTCCCTTCTCTATTTTTCGTATTCTCAATGTCCACTCTCAGTTCTGTTGCCTACATACCCTACAAAGAAGGGAAGCACCTACACCGCCCTACCCACCTACTTCCAGTCTCTTCTCACTGAACTTGCCACCACACTATTACTCTCCTCCTACGATGAGGTCCGAAAGGTTTTAAAATGATTCCAAAATTTATATGGCCAACCGAAGATAGTACCACTTTTGTTCTAGAAATGAAGAGCGAAATTCATTTAACTAAAATGTACAGAAAATTATTCTTAATGATCTTTTGATTAGGTGAGCAGTGTCATATTATTATTTTTATTACTGATATCATTAGTATTACTATTATTGGTAGTATTTCTATGCGCACATTTTATGGAACCAAGACAAAAATGTCAAAAAAAAAGACAAAAACAGATCCAAGAGTAGTTAAAAAGCGTAAGCATCCATATATTAAGATAATCTACAATAAGTAAAACATTTAAACAATCTAACATATATTTCAAAATGAAATGCAAAAAAGCTCAATATAACCTAATCTGATAATTTTTATGAAAAGTCAATTATAAAGATTTTGCGGAAATGGGGTCGACTGATTGGAAGAAAGAATTACATTAATTTAATGATGCCTGGGGAAATGATGTGAGAGAGAGAGAGAGAGAGAGAGAGAGAGAGAGAGAGAGAGAGAGAGAGAGAGAGAGAGAGTCGTAAAAATTAATGTTTCATTGTTTAATATCTGATTACATTGCATGAGAGAGAGAATGATATTGTTGTACGAATTAACGTGTTTCATTGTTTACAATCCGATTACACTACAGGGGAGAGAGAGAGAGAGAGAGAGAGAGAGAGAGAGAGAGAGAGAGAGAGAGAGAGAGAGAGAGTTGTAAGAATGAATGTTTCATTGTTTAACATCTGATTACACTGCAAGAGAGAGAGAGAGAGAAGAGAGAGAGAGAAAGAGAGAGAGAGAATGAGATGAGCAAGAATGAATGTTTCATTGTTTAACATCTGATTACACTGCAAGAGAGAGAGAGAGAGAGAGAGAGAGAGAGAGAGAGAGAGAGAGAGAGAGAGAGAGAGAGAGAGAGAGTATTGTAAAAATGAATGTATTCCACTGTTTAATATCTGATTACACTGCATGAGAGAGGAGAGAGAGAGAGAGAGAGAGAGAGAGAGAGAGAGAGAGAGAGAGAATGATATTGTTGTATGAATTAATGTGTTTTCATTGTTTAATATCTGACTACACTGCAGGAGAGAGAGAGAGAGAGAGAGAGAGAGAGAGAGGAGAGAGAGAGAGAGAGAGAGAGAGAGTATTGTAAAAATGAATGTATTCCACTGTTTAATATCTGAATACTCTGCAGAGAGAGAGAGAGAGAGAGAGAGAGAAATGAAAAAGTTTTAATTAGTTCCGAGCGTACTCGTGTTCCCGAGAGAGGACAAGCATCGCCTCATTAATAATAAGAGACAGATTATGCTTGCACGAGGGAGGGTAGTTTTCGACGCAAAGTGCTTGGGATCTTCTGTGACGAGATCTTTAGTGCACTCATTATAACAGACACTTTAGGCAGACGATTCCCGTGTTAAATCGAGGACTGTTACATGCTACAAAGAGGTATTAATAAGATTATGAGAACCATCTCTTTAAGAAATTAGGAATCACTTATCTGGATGAAGATTACCGAGGGGCAGAAAGAAGCAATCTTTCTTTAATAAAATGAGATCATTACAACTGATCTGTTTTGAATTGGTAATATATAATGTAGGCTATTATCCAACACACACATGTAACCTAATGTATATATATATATATATATATATATATATATATATATATATATATATATGTATATATATCACTAAGTCCACGTCGGAAGGTGAGTGAAAACCGGCTCTTTGAACAAGTACTCCGTAGTTTATTCTACAATTTCAAGTTCACTGAATACATAAGAAGTTGACAGAGGTTTATATACAAAACAGAAGGTATGAGTATATATATCTATAACTAACTATCTATCTATCTATATACCTATCTATATATATCTATATATACACACACACACACACACACACACACACACACACACACATATATATATATATATATATATATATATATATATATGTATGTATGTATGTATATATATATATATATATATATATATATATATATATATATATATATATATATATATATATATATATATATCCTTTATTCCTTATGAAAATGGAATCCATAATTTTTTTCAGTTATCACATATTTTAAGAAATTTTTAAGTAAAGTCCATGACTGTACATTCTGAATACATTTATAAATATTCGCAGTAGCTTCTGGTATGCTGTCGTCTAATTTGGCAGAGGACCTCTTTAGATCGTAGTGAAGAGGTCTACAGCTCAAGTAGAGGAGAACTACTGCGTGTATCTCGGAAAACTATAATGCTAACTGTAACCTTTTATTAAAATGAATATTCATCTTGTTTTGGTGACAGAAATAAAAATATAAAGATAAAAACGTAACTGCCAAAAAAAAAACCAATAAAAATAAAATAAAAAAATACAGAATTTAAACGAAATAAACAATAATAAAGCAAAAAAAAATCATAAAAAATAAAAAATAAAAATAAATAGTTATAAATTGAAAAAATACAATAAAAAATAATCTCTTTAACAAAGGTTTCCTGAACCCGCTGTACAGAGAAGGCGCAGCGATCAAGTATCATTACCATAACTAATTATTAATTATCCATATCTTTTCACTTGGTTGCTCATTATGCTGAAAGGCGACATACTGCACAATGCATTTTTTTTAATGAAGTTCTGTGATCAGATAAAAGAAATAGGGCAAAGAGATATGTCAACACGAAGATTTTTAATGCATACGTTTCAGAATAACTGATACATTTCTGCAGAAATATACAAGCAAATGTGTGTTAATTGAAATTATGTTGCTGCTGGAAAAGATTTTAAGCAAGTTAAAAAATTGCTTTGACACTGTGGAGCAAAGAGTCATATGTCAACGAGAAGTTTTTTTTGAAAGCATGCGTTTCAAAATAACATTCATTTCTAAAAAAAAAAAAAAAAAAAAAAAATGCAAGCAAAAATGTCACTTGTAATTATGCTGCTTTCTACAGACAAGATTTTAAGCAAGTCAAAAAACTGTTTTGTCACGAGATGGTTTTTGACAAGTTTTTAAGCAAGTTAAAAAAAATGTTTCGACAATGTAGGCTCTCTCTTGGGTTCTCTAATCACTCGAGGAACCAAGAAGAAAGAATCCAATGCCTTAAAAAAGCCTGACTCGTCTTGTCCTGTCCTTTCCGGAAGGCACGGACGAATTGGCAACTCGCTTGTGGGAAAGAGAGAGAGAGAGAGAGGTCTTGTCACTCGGAATTTTTCTTGAACTGACACTTCTGGGACTTTCACTGTGGCGCTAGAAACAAAGGTAATTAGTGTTGCCTGGGAATTCTCCTCGTCTCTCTCATTGAGTTCTTTTCATTTTTGAAGCGTGTGTGTTTTGTCTTCAGTAATTTCTAAATGAAGCTGTGAGGACAATCTTATACTGACGTAATAGTGTTTTCATACGTGGGTATATTTCAATACGCACATGAATGGTGCATACACAGGCATACACTCATACACTGTATAATTAAATCTCTTCATAGGTGTTCATATTCTCAACTTGAATGCCAGAGACTATTCAAGCAAACAAGCACAAAAATATTTTCGAACAGAGCTACTCCATATTTAATCAAGTAAACGTACATCCTAATCAAATTGGCATTATGCACAATATTTGGCTGACAAAAGTGTATACACCATTTGGTTAGGCTAATCTAAGGCACAGACATTTGTTCAGACAAATGCATAATGTACACATAAAATTTGCTGAAGCATCAAATTTGCAAAATGTTTTACTGATAACCTGCTGCGTTCTCTCTCTAAAAGACTGAATTAATTACATAATTTGGTGTTTGGGTATTGCTCTAATAATAGCTTAGGAAATTTACCGTGAGTAGGACTGCTTCCCAAACCCTCTACCCCAACAATGTGTATGCATATGCGTGTGTCCTTAAATGTGTTTTCACAGACAGAGCGTAAAGAAAAAAAAGTACTGGAAATAAGAAAAAATAAACTACTTCATTATACTTCTTTTTCTACTTTGTCCTCTCAAAGGGCAGTATTAATTCGTTTTCAAAAGGAGCGTTTGATTAATTCCATACGCGTCCAGAATTTTATATCAGTTATCCTTTTGCTTCTTACGGAATTAGGGCCGTCCATTTCTCTGATTTTCTTTTAATCGTTTCTCAATGCGCAGGCTAGACCTGTCGATCATTGCTGAAACACAACGCGAAGGGTTCCTAAGTTCGTGTCCATTTACTTTCAAACTAATTTGTACTTTCACCAATAGTTATTTTTAAAGTAAAACTCTTTTCATTATCCTTCCCTCACTATACTTACACCATTACGTTTTGCTTTGGTCGGGAGTAAGCGTCAAATCATAATGAGCTGTTCTCTTTTTTGGAAAATGAAAATCGGTGCCAAAACTTGAAAGTAGTGTATTTTATTCCATCGTACTTTTCTTGTTTTAGAGTGAAATCCACAACAGACCTCATGTTTCCACTCTTTCATCCGAGCACGTAAGAGGTATGGTCCTCTCTCTCTCTCTCTCTCTCTCTCTCTCTCTATTTTATGGCCCTGCTCTTTGTATTCTTCGGACGCGCCAAAATAACAATAGATTCCCGAACGGGAATTAAAGGAAAAATAATGAATTTCTGGTCCTCAAAGAAGGTGCCCCGAGTTTCAATATACCGGCGGCAGTAACTCTCTCTCTCTCTCTCTCTCTGATGGACGATTTCTCTCTCGTACTTTCACATAATTCCTGGGAAGTAGAAAACTGAAAGAGAATCTGGGAGAACTTCGGTATTGTAAGTTTAATGGATTGTGATTTTCTTCTGAGCATTTCCACGATCTTTCTTTAAATCTTTCGTTTCTTTTCTCTTTGAGTTATTTCGTTTGTGTGGTTTTGTAACTTCATCTCTCTCTCTCTCTCTCTCTCTCTCTCTCTCTCTCTCTCTCTATATATATATATATATATATATATATATACATACATACATATATATATATATATATATATATATATATATCAATCTCTCTCTGTCTCTCTCTACCTATCTATCCATCTATATACCAGTCTCTCTCTCTCTTCTTTTTCATTCTTCTTGTTGCCTCTATGACTTTTCCCTTAATGAGATACACTTGGTTAATAAACAACTACCGCTAATTACGACCATCCTATGTTGCATCAAAATTTTCCTCGGGAACAGCAAATAAAAAAAATAATAACTTCCTTTATTATATAACTGCAAGTACGCGATCGCGTTTCCCAGCACGCGCGCTGCGGGTATTTGCCAACAGATTATTTTATGCCTTAAAACTAGAAAAAAAAAAAAAAATTCTTTATCAAGACTACAAGCACTCAACCTTTAAAGACTTTGCATCCTCGCGGTGCTAAAAAGATAAGTCATCCAATTTCGTAGAGCTGCTTCCTTGCAAAGCAGATCTCGGCCTCAGGCAAGCGCTGCTTCTTCTCCTGTCTGACACAACCCTCGTTAATTAGGGAGGTCTGCTTTGATCTTTTTTTTTTTCAGTCATATTCATAATTTCATAAATAGTTTGTCTTCTCTCTCTCGCTTTGGGTAGATTTCTTAAGATTGCAGACTTCTGTAACACTCACACAGATTCTCTCTCTCTCTCTCCCTCTCTGTCTACCAATCTCTCTCTCTCTCTCCCTTTCTATCTATCTATATATCAATCTCTCTCTCTCTCTCCCTTTCTCTCTTTCTATCTATCTATATATCAATCTCTCTCTCTCTCTCTCTCTCTCTTTCTATCTACCTATCAATCTCTCTCTCTCTTTGTATCTATCTATCAATTCTCTCTCTCCCTCTCTCTTTAGACAGATCCCTTAAGATTGCAAATTTCTTTAAGATTATTATAAAGATCTCTCTCTCTCTCTCTCTCTCTTCCTATCTGTCTATCTATCTATTAACTCCCCCCCTCTCTCTCTCTCTCTTTCTTTGGACAGATCCCTTTAGATTGCAGATTTCTTTACGATTATTACAAAGAAAGATCTCTCTCTCTCTCTCTCTCTCTCTCTCTCTCTCTCTATTTAAGGAATAGCTTTGATGTTTCATTTCAGCAATCTGCGTCGCCATGAGATCATCCTAGGAATAATATCCTGATAAAATATTTTACTTCTGATATGGTATATGAAATCTTGAACGAATAATGAAGCAAGAGTTGAATATTAAGACCACGTTATTTATACAGAAATTATTGGTATGTAAATGAATTATTCAAAATAATCATACATACATACATACATACATATATCTTTACATTTATATATATATATATATATATATATATATATATATATAAATATATATATATATATATATATATATATATATATATATATATATATATATATATATATATATATATATATATATATATATATATATAGGGAGAGAGATATATATAAACACATAATATATATATATATGCAAAAAGAATTTTCATGCGCTTATGATGGTGCCAATTGCAACGCCATTCTTTTCATGAAAAACGAAATTAAAATAAATATTCTCTGACACAAAATCTTTAAATATTAAGTAAAAAATGCTACACATTTCATAAAAAGCATTCAAGTACTTGGAGAAGGTCTTAGGGCTCAAGCGTCTGAAGATAAAGTGCTTTTGAAATACACGAATTTGTGTGCAGATCTTCCCCCAACATGAAATGCCTGTGCGTGAAAAATGAATACATCAGAGTAAGCAAGGTAATAAGAAGAAAGGAGATGGAACCAATCAAGAGTGTTAAGAACATGCCAGTGATGGGGAGGAGAGTGTGGGGCGTCATGGATCAGATGTGGTGGGGAGGTATGGGTGAGGTGGGACGGGGAGGAAGATGCACGGAACAGAAATGGAGAAAGATGACTGATGAACGACCCTGCTATACAGTGGGACTAGTAAGGTCGAAAGAAGAAAGAAGAAGAAGAAGAAGTAAAATGTAACTATAAAATTTAAATGCATACAGAATACATAGCCATAACGAATAAGCCACCAGCTGCCAACTTAAAAAATAAAGAAATACAACCTAAAGAGAAACAGATAAACAATGAAATGCAAGTACCTTAATAAAGCAAGGAATGAGTGTTATCTAAAGGCAGACATGTTAACACTATTTTTAGTTCCAGTCTTGAGGTAAGAGAAGTGTCACAAAGTTTGAGTTTCTTCCAATTTTGATTTGTTTAGTCGCTATTCTTCTGTGACACGAAACCTTCTTTCTCTCTGAGGTCTTCGTTGGTGGCCGTAGTTCTTGAGAAGCCAGTTCAAAAATTAAATAAATCAATCCTCTTCTTAGGAATTCGCGTTAATCCTCAAAAACGACATTTTTCCAAATTTTTTTGTGCAACGGACATCTTTTTATGGAAAAACAGTTCAGCCAACATTTTCGTCTATCCAGGACGTTATGTCTTCTTTGAATTCCATTTCAACGAACGCTCTCTCACACTCCAATATATAACATTAAGAAAACCTTCGTGTGTGATAGGCGGGTATGGATGGGAAATGGTATTTACTCGAGAGAAAGGGTTAGGGCTATCAAGGAGTTCGAATATTAGAGTAGCCAGGCTCAGTGACTCTGTTTTAAATGTCATTGTCTGCTGACGAACATATCAAGTTATTACAGCTAACAGCACTTTTAAAAAATGAAATATATTGGTAGGGCAAACAGCTTCCTCCATGACGGAAAAGAAAACAAAATACGAATGAAAGAAATTTAAACAATGAAATTTATGTATATAAAACATATATCTTGATAATAATTCTTGAATTCATTACCATTTTTCACTTCATCGACTCCATCTTTTATTTAATCAATTTCTTCCTTTTGTTCTTTCGATCTTACTGCTTTTACCACTACGGCGAGGCCTCGGGGTAAATAAAGCCGTTTCATTTCCAGATGAACACCAAGATGGCAGTGGTTCGTCCTCTCTCTCTCGAAGAAAGAAGAAGAAAAGAAGAAGAAGAAGAAGAACAAAGAAGAAGAAAAAAGAAGAAGAAGAAGAAGAAGAAGAAGAGGAAGAAGAAGAAGAGAATGAGAGAGATGAAGGCCTCATTCCATATGGGCTTATGCACCTCCTTCTTCCTCTCTTTGATGACGTGATGAGGAAGAGAGGCAGGAAAATAAAGGAGGGAGGAGAGTAAAGAAGGCGGGATAATGGGAAGACGACTTCGTTATGAGGTAGACATCAGGTGAGGTGGTGGGGAGGAGGAGGAGGAGAAGGAGGGGGGAGAGGGGTTGTTATAAACCAAAGACGCGATGCATTAGGCAAGATGATTGGATGGGTGGAAAGGGAAATGCGTGTTCTCTCTCTCTCTCTCTCTCTCTCTCTCCATCAGAGTCCTGTCGAATCGATATTGTTACTCTCACCGAAATGGATCTCCTTTGTTTTTATTTCTGTCGAGGACTACACTTCGGATATTAGGTTCTGAGAGAACCTACACTTGAGTTGCTCTCTCTCTCTCTCTCTCTCTCTCTGGTCCTTTGATCAATAGGTACATCTTGTGACATTTCATTACACGAACACACACATACACACACACACACACACACACACACACACACATATATATATATATATATATATATATAATTATATATATATAGTTTACACATAATATGTATATATATACATGTATAGTATTACATACACATATATATACATATATACATACATACATGCAGGAACATTTAACTGTGACGAGACTATGAATGAGATGACATAGTTTTTAACATTACGTGAATTTTTTACAGCTATAATAATGGTTACACACCGATAATATAAGAACAACTGCAAAAGCAACAGCATAATCATGATGAATGATACATAATGGAATATTCTTCTTAAAAAAAAATCAAAAGATTTGTAACTGCTCCCTTGAGGTAATTTCAGATGTGATTAGACAATGCTAATATTTTTGTTTCAATATTCATTCAAGTATCAATCATATAGGTACAAACACATATCAAATTCCAGTCCATTATGAAAAAATTGAAAATACCTTTAACAAATTCTTAAAAAAAGAAACTGTCGCCATACTGACTTCAATCACTTGAAAAACAAGTAAAAATATGCCAAAGTTTCTTCGGCGCAATCGAGTTTTCTGTACATCGTACAATCAAGGCCACCAAAAATAGATCTATCTTCGGTGATTCCGGTATAACGCTGTATGAACCGCGGCCCATGAAACTTTAACCACGTCAGGTGGTGGCATGTTCTATCGTTGCCAGACGCACTATCCTGCAATTTTAACGCTTAAAATAAAAACTACTGGCTAGAGGGCTGCAATTTGATATGTTTGATTGATGACTGGAAGGTGGATGATCAACATACCAATTTGCAGCCCTCTAGCCTGGTGGTAGTTTTTAAGATCTGAGGGTGGATTAGAAAAAAGTGCAGACGGACAGACAAAGCCGGCACAATAATTTTCTTTTCAGAAAACTAAAACTCTACCTAGATCTCTGGCTAAAGCTAATCCAATCATCAAAAAATCTAATCCATTCAGTATTGCACTCAAATTTTAACCAGACTACCTCAAAAAAATCTAATTCAGCCGCCATCAAATTCAGCAAGAGTAACACCTTGTCTACAAATCCTAATCAAATCTTCAAATACAATACACAAACCATAAACTGCTATCAAATTCTATTTACAAAATTTAGCTTTACAGCTACTAATGACTATATCCAAATCTTATTTGCAAAACAATCTTATCACTATCAGAATGTAATCTATAATACTAACCTAAGATCTGTCAAAAGTGCATCTACAAATCATAATCTAATAACTTTACAAAATCTATGTGATCAATATCAAACTTTCAATCTTTGTCGAAATCTGATCTAATCGCCATTAAAGTTTAAACTTAGTCCGAGCACCACTGGCAATAAATTAACGTTCCTTGGACCTTAGGCTAATTAATCTGCATAAAATTCAAATAAATAATGTATATGTATTTGAGCAATTACTTTCATACACAAAGATAGCTTAACATATATAAGGAAATCGCTGAAGTAAATTTGATACTACTACTACACATTTCTATCAATAATAACAGCGACACATTGAATACAACATCAGTGAGAGATGATTATCAAGCGTTTAATGGCGACAATTTTAAGGGCAATTATTATGTCAATAAGCGCAGCGACAGAAACTTTAACGACGAATAACAAAGCGGAATGAACGACGAGTGCCAAAACAAAAAGGAAAAAAGAAAGAAAAACAACCACACCATCATTGCTAACCGCATTTTGCTCAATCCCTCTTGATTGGCAGTCATCGAGAAGCGTTTTGTGGAACGCCCATTCAGTTCGTAATCTCTTCTGTGTAACTCCCGGCATTAATGGCTTTGTACAAACAAAAGCTTCCCAGGGAAGCTAACAATAGCCTGGAACAAACGCCAGGGAAGGGGAGGATGAGGGGAGGGGAAGGCAGATGGTCCAGGGGGGAGGGAGAGAGGGGGTGCCAGTTGGCTCGTCCGACAAATCATCAACGGAACGGGAGCCACAAATGAACGTCATTTGCTTTTCAGAATCGGACTCTCTCTCCTCCGGATTAACATGCTTGTTCTCCAGAAGTCGTTAATGAGGGAGCAACACTTTCGAGATTGTTGAGAGAGAGAGAGAGAGAGAGAGAGAGAGAGAGAGAGAGAGAGAGAGAGAGAGAGAGAGAATATCTCTAAAACACATGCTTACGATTGCTTACCTTATTTGTCAAAGATGCTGACAGAATGAGTGACTGAATTATGAGATATCAAACTTTGTTTGACCTGAAATAAAAAATAATTTGTGATTTTTTTTCATCGCAAAATGGGAATTTCAGCGAAACAAAACTACTTTGTGCACTCATCATCTAACCTTCATTCCAGTACTGTTTTCCAAAATGTCTTTTATTCCTTTTTATTCACCTTATGGTACAATACAAATCACTTTACCCACATTCTTTCATTGTTTAGATTGTGGCATGGTTTGTCATATTATGATATTACAATATATATGTTAATATATTGAATTGAATATAAATTTCGTAAAAGGCCAACACTGGGACCTACAGCACTGAAACGAAAATTGAGAGTAAAACGTTACAAAGGGTAGAAAGTAAGATGGAAAAAAGAGACTATGAAGGAGATACAGTAAAAGGAACGAAAGGGGTTGCAGCTGGGGACGAAGGCACGCTGCAAAGAACCTTAGGTAATCGCCCTACAGTGCACCGCATGAGGTGCACTAACGGCACTACTTCTACGGGAATATATACGCTAACGCTAATAAGTTGGCAACACACGCAAATAATTTTTTAAAGCTCGATCAAAATCACCTTGTATATTATTTTCAAATATCCAGATTATTTCACAAACTCTAAAATTTTCAGTCCTTCAGTTCCAAAATGATAGTGCTTTTCCTTTGCTTTTTAATTAAATTTTCTGCCATTGCAGATTATCACGCAACTCTAGCGCCAACTGTCAGCCTGAAGCTTCCACTTTGTAACTGCTATTTTTAGTCAGCAATTGAGACAATCAGTGCATTTTTTTATTGCTTTCTAGTGTATATAACTGCTGTCCTCATTCTTCCTTTGGATTATGACGCGCAATTCTGTTTCATTAGCAATGCGATTTGCAGTGTTTCTTTTACTTTCTGTAAAGGAAAACTATTGCATGGCTTTGTCTGTCAGTCCGCACCTTACCCGTCTGCACTTTTTTTGTCCGCACTTTTTCTGTCCCGCCCTCAGATCTTAAAATTACTGAGGCTAGAGGAACTGCAAATCGATATGTTGATTATCTACCCTTCAATCATCAACCATACCAAAATTGCAGCCCTCTAGCCTTCACTATTTTTTCTATTTTGTTAAGGTTAGTTAGCCATAATTGTGCTTCTGCAACGATATAGGATACGCCACCACCGTGCCGTGGTTAAAGTTTCATGGGCCGCGGCTCATACAGCATTATACCGACACCACCGAAAGATGGATCAACTTCGGTGGTCTTGATTAAACGCTGACAGCTTCTGCACAGATAACTCGATTTCGCCGAAGAAACTGCGGCGCATTTTTACTTGTCTAAGTTTCTGCAACGAGTAGCGCCGCCCTTTTTCAGCTTACGTAAAAAATATTCTAGTTTTGGTATTCAGAGCCATTTTAACACATTAAAGGCACTTCAACGAAAAATGATTGCTGCTGAACGATGTTATATGGCATTTTGCATGAAAGTACAGTTTTTAAGCAGTCAACCTGATGAGGGTACATTCTCTAATAGTGTACAATAGTTGCCTGTATATAAACATACACACACATATATATATGTGTGTGTGTGTGTGTGTGTTTACGTTTATGTAATATATACATGTGAATAAGTTTCGCCAAAAAATGGGTAAATTATCCACTTACGCCATCTTTGCTTTATAAAACATTTGTCTGTGCTGTGAACGAAGTCGAATAGCATACGAAACCAGAGTCTGGTGGAACGTATAAAAATATTATATCATATATCTGATTAAGATAATTATAGAATGGTATAAGCTCAAAATTGATAACAAAGAAATAAAAAAAAGATGAAACATTTTAATTGTAACATTTTCCATTTCTCTGCGCCGAATTATTCTTTAAATTAGAATAATGGGCAGTCTCTGTAGCGCCAGCAGACACAAATGACCCCTTAAGTAATTGGTGAAAAAGAAAATCCCCAGGAGGGGAATGCAGCAAATGACCCGGTGTGACCCACTCCAATCCCCGGGGTCCTTTGTGTGACCACCCCCTCCCCTGGTGGTTCCTTTGTGTCCTGAGAGTGGACACCGAAACTCATTAACAGTAATTTCTCCTAATGCGATAGCGCCGTTGAAATATTTCCCGAAATAGTAAATGAATGCCGACCGCTGTCACGTGAATCAAAAAGTGACAGGAGACACTGGGTGGTCGGAACTTTTTGCTTCTCTGTCTGTCTGTCTCTATATATATACATGTGTGTGTATATATATATATATATATATATATATATATATATATATATATATATATATATATATATATATATATATATATATATATATATATATATATATATATATATAATGTAATTGTAATAGCCACAATGGCCTTTTAACTCCTCGAATTCTTCGCGCTTTTTGCATCACAACCACTCCAGTTTCTTGCACTTGGATCTTAAGACTTTGAGGTGACAAGCGTATCCAAAAAAAGCGCGAAGAATTCGAGAGGTTAAGAATTGTGGTTGCTGCAATTACATATATCTGTAAAACTGACCAGTAGATTCATATATATATATATATATATATATATATATATATATGTACTGTATATATACATATAATACTTAGTAGACTAAGCGAGGACAGTAATGGCACACATTCACGTATCAAGGCACGCACAAGACGCACAGCCGGAATTGGTGAAACTTATCGATGGCGAAAATAGGCCGCCCAACTGATCTACGTGTCACGGGACGATGCGTGATGCATGCGTATTATAGTGCGCCGCAAATGTAAGCACTGCGTAAGGGTGACGTGACGCTGACGAAACAAGCAGCGGCGCAGGCAGAAGTAGTGCGTGGCAGAGCACGAACACCAACGTCACGTGATGCCCGTTATTGTGTTGCATTCTGCGTAACTGAGTTACATAAACGCCACGCTGGCCCTATCGTACTGCAGGGGTTAAACCCCAGCTATATAAAAGGTCGGCAGCTGCACATGAGCTAGTCAATGCCGTATACCACAGCGACAAGACATACTACTAACGTGCTGAAGCAACATGGACAACATAGCTGAAATGCGCCAACTCATAGCTATAGCACGTATGGATAGACCAGAATTGTTGCCACTTGTCATTGAGTATGTGCAACATCATGTTATTGCTGAGCTTGCAATGATTGCTGCAAAGCACTTAGGGCAGAAAAAAGGCGCCCAAGGAGGGTGTGGGCGTGGCGTACCTGCAGAAAAGGATGGAGCAAGGGTCATTATGACAACCTGATGGGAGTTGTCAACCAAGCCCCAGAGCTGTACAGAAATTTTACCAGTTGACAAGGACCTCTTCAATGAAATTGTTGACAGGTCACACCCACATTCAGAAGAAAGTGACATTCTGGAGGAAACCCATTGAGCCAGGCCTACGATGTTGCTATCACCCTACGCTGCGCTACAGGTGATTCCTACAAGAGTCTGCATATTGGTTCCCAGCCCACAACACCATTAGTCTCATCGTACCAGAGACCTGCAGGGCCATTGTTGCTGCCTTCTGGGGATGAGGGAACTGCAGGTGCCACAAACACCTGAAGCGTGGCAGGCTTTGAATGGGTTTTGAGGAACGGAACTTCCGCACGTAATTGAGCTATAGATGGGAAGCACATTAGGCTCCGTGCCCTCCTAAGGGCGTACGCATTACATCAACTACAAGAAGTTCTACTCATGGTATTACTTGCAGTTGCTGATGCTTCATACAAGTTCCTGTACGTCGACGTGGGAGCCATTGGGCCAGAGTCAGACGGGGTGGTGTATTTGCCCAGACCCGACTGGCAGAAATGCTGTTGCAAGGAGGAAGCAAAATCTTCACAACCGGATGCCCTGCCAGGTCAACTCTAATCGGATCTCCTGTGCCCTACTTCTAGTTGGCGATGATGCTTCCCCTGAGGAATTACTTATGAAGCCCTACCCAAAAAGAGGACTTAGGCAAGGAGGAACAGTTTACAACTACAGGTTAAGTAGGGGCACATGGGATGGTAGAACGCCTTTGGGATTCAATGACAGATTCCGGTATTCCACACTGCAATACTCTGAAGCCTGACCATATAGAGCCATTAGTGATGTCCGCATGTGTTCTGCACAATATGATCCATAAGAAGAAATGCACGAAGACAAGAAGGAGATCAGGAGCACCTTGTCACACATGCTGTCATCCCTGGTAGCTGGAGGAGTGACCCGTCCTAGGGCAACCCTTCCAACCGTGACCGCAACACTGCAACGAGGGATGCAAAGGAACAAGCAACTTGCTGAAGGGGAATACTTTTCATCGGCTGAAGGCTCCGTGCTGGCAGGAGAACATGATTTAGTTACTCTCATGCATACCTGATTTGTTGTAATTACTTAAATGTCTGTTCCTGCATATATTTTGGACTTATTTAAAATTCAATAATGTATCAATTCAGATTATTTTGCCCTGTCATTGTGTACTTTTGTTTGTTTTAGTTGATTTAATAAAGATATTGCTCAAATCTATATATTACTCTCATCAATACTTGGTAATTGGGAAGAGGATAGAGCGGGACATGACTTTGCAAATTTATGTTTAATCAATATGAAACAACATACATATAAATAAAAGAAAGAAGATGTAGTTATTTTGCCTTTTAATAATTTCTTAACATGAATCTATTTGATATGATAATTCTATCATTTTGAAAGTACCTTCTTAACATTGTTTTTATTCTGGTGATAATTTGTTCTTGAAAGTACTCTGCTCTTAGCATTTACATTGTTGATATTCTGATATGAAAATTCTATCTTTTTGAAACTACCTTCTCCCCTGATATTTGTGACATTTTATATGACTTGCTAATATTTTGCCTGTTGTCATTTTGTCATGCACATATGTTACATATAAAGTATTTTGAACTTATTTCAAAGTCAATAATGAAATGTTAGTGTATTCGGGTTCATTTTGCCTTCTTTATTTGTGTACTTGCATTATAGCTACTTCATTGAATACATGATATTTGAGCAGAGATAGAGCTAGACATGATATTGCAAAATATATTTATTTAATATAAAACAGAAACATACACATAATAAGCAAAAGGAAAAAAACAGTATATACATTAACTCTGTAAATTATTAAGGAATGTCATGTCAAGCGACAGGTTGCTGAGATCTTTGTGTGGATGTCACCAACTGTGTGCTTGCAGGAGCGCCAGCTGCTGTGCAGTGAGTGCCAGCTGCTGCTGCGATGCCCGACAGGCTGGCAGGAACTGCAGGTGCCTGACACTCTGCTGTCATGCCATGGTGGTGGAGTCATCATATTTCGACGGCACCGTGGAGCCCTCTTTGGTGCACGGATGTACCTTTGAATGGCACCAAGCACCTCCATTTTCAGGTGCAGGCCCAGCTGTTCTGACACCTGTGCGCACTCATCCGACCTCTTGAAAAGAACTTCCTCCAGTAGAGGGACGCGGGGATTACGAGAGAGGAGATGGGTCGACAGTCGTCAGCATATCGTCTCGAGGGGGCCTCTGCCCTCGTGGCGACGTCGAACAGCTTCGGAAACTTGGTGTTTCCGAGCCTTGTTGTTGCTTTCGATCAACTGGAGGAGGGGCGTGGGCGTCGGTGTCGGACCAGAAGAAACATGAGCAGGCAGGTCCAGAACTTGTAGGGAGGGGGCAGCAGGGAGGTGGCAGCATAGCACAGGCAGCCTGTAAAAAGAGGAGCCGACATATGAGAACATGGTATAAAATGTACATTGAATGCATGGAACTATGTAATAACATTATATTCAGTAATATTATGCATGGAAACACATTAAAACAAACATACCATGGGAAGTCCTAACATCCTTTGGCTTCCTTTGATGCACAATGTGTGGCTTCAGGAAGTGGAAAATGTTGAGTATCCATTTCTCCCGGTCAGTCAGCCGTCTGCCCGCCTTTGGCCACTCTTCTCCGCTGTAAGCCGCCAAAAAACGACTCCCTGAGGGACGTGAAACCACGTCCTCAGTTCTTTGCCAGCCACTCACGGGAGGAAAAAGTGACTGGCCTTCTCTTCGAAGGCCCCTCCACACCTTGGCCTTATCTCAGCTGTGAGGCCCTTGTTATATGAACTCGGCCTCGGTCTCCAGCCACCACCACTAGCCTCTCATTTTCTCCGAGGATCACTGACGTGGTTCTCCTTAGGCCTCCCACGGTGGGCCATCTCCATCAGGAGCAAGCTGTGTGGAAGCTGCATCCTCTGGGTGTTTTCATTGGTGGATGGCGGGGGTCGCTCTCGTTGGCGCAGGGCAAGGTCCTCTCCTCCTCCCCAGGGTCGCTCTCAGATCACGAGCTCGTCGGCCTCGAGCTGCAGCACAACAACATCGCTGCCTGAAGGGGACCATCAGCTTCAGGAGGCTTTGCGAGGGGGCAACTCCAGCTGCCAGGGGCTCCTGGAGTTCTCAGGGCCCTTCCTGGTCCTCTTCAGCATGGGTCCTTTGGGCATCTTGGCTGCTGCAGTGGGCGAAGACGGAGGTGCGAGAGATAGCAACAGGATGCTGGCGGCACTGACCTGGAAGCCACGTCGCCTGCTCCCTTTATCCCAGGTCGCGTTGCCACATCCACGCTGATTGCGGGGGTGCTGCGCAGCGTTGCGTCTACTCCCACGCCATTCTGACAGCCACGCGGTGCCCTGGGGCAGTGTGTGCCCCAGGTAACGGCGTGGCAGCGCGCTGGTCAGCCCACGGGTGGCGCCACGCTGCGCGGTCGGCCACGCTACCTGACAGTTGACCTGGCCACCCCGCAGGGTTCGAGCAGGCGAAGGTTCCTGCCCCGCCGCATGCCAGGTGTCCGTAACGGTCATACCAAGATGCCGCCGATTTACACAGTACTTACGGTACATTACGTTGTGTTTGCGTTGTTTTTAGCACCACTCCGTTGTTTCATTTTCTTTCGTTGCATTTGCCTTTATTTATATATTCATCACGTTCTATATTTTCGTGATTCAGTTGTATATATATATATATATATATATATGTATTTATTTTATATATTTATATATATGTTTATATTCATACATACATTCACATACACATACTCATATATTATATATATATATATATATATATATATATATATATATATATATATATATATATATATATATATATATATATATATATATATATATATATATGGAAGCCGGACAGAATCAAACAGATAAATTGTTTGGTATTCCACGAAGATAATCTAAAACACTTTTGACGTTCACTCACCGCCTTGGTGATCCGTTCTTCACGAATCATTTTTTTTCTTTTGGAGATTGTTCACCGCGAAGTATGCATTCAATTTGGTTGTTGATTTGCTGCTCCTCCTTTCTGATAATCTCTTCAAATTTGCGGCTGTAGTGAATGCCAAAGTCTATCATCCTCTGCCGAAAATAAATCACCACCCAATGTAAGTTTTAGTTCTGGCCGGATGCTGATTTCTTCCAGCGACCTTGGTTCTAATGGACGCTCACACTGCCTCATCCGCTTTGTAGTATTTCTTGACGTATTTTTGGAAGGTAGAAATGGTACACTATTTTGAGGAGCAGGGACGGTACTTGGTTGAATAATTTGGCAATGGTCGATCTCTTGTTGATTTTGCTTGTATTTTCACCTCGTGTATGATTTTTGCAACACTAGCAGCACCTGCACAAAGAGAGTGATTCTGTGCAACAAATTTTGTTAGTGAGTGCTTTCTGTTTACAAGTTTAGTAACTGCTCTGCCTTTACAGTTATCAGATTTACGAAATTCACAGCACCAGTAATGGGAATCGTTTGTTTTTATTCTTCACTATCAAATATCCACGTACGTTGATTTCATCTTTTCCTTTTTGTGAAAAAGTCTTTTCACAATCTTCTTCCATTCCTATGGGAGGTTTAGAAATAAAATAAATTTCAAAATTATATGCGAGGTTTAGATTACTCTCAAAAGCAAACTAAAGAAAAAGTACACAGGCAGGACTACATATACAGTGTATGAAGAAGGAGGAGTTAAGAATTACAACACTACGCTACATGAAGAAAATCAGTGATTAACAATAAATATATAATTATGGTTAAAGGTAGTTTAAATAAAAGTAAAGGGTGGGCCGTACGGGTATACATAAAAAAGAAAAAAAAAGAGGCGATTGGTCTTTTACTTTTCGAACACATACCATTTATTAATACTTGTTGTCTTTTAACAACTGCCATCTTAACTAAACAAAACACACACACACACAAACAAACCAACACAAACATAAATATATATATATATATATATATATATATATATATATATATATATATATATATATATATATATATATATATATATATATATATGTCAGGATTTTGGGGTTGTCAGTACCTTGGCCTGTCGGGATTCTGGCTGTCGGGCTTGTGTCTGTCGGGATTATGGCAGTCGGGATTGTGACCCAGACCCATATATATATATATATATATATATATATATATATATATATATATATATATATATATATATATATATATATATATATATATATATATATATATAATCTTGTCATTTGAGACATTCCATTGTGATGTATTTGTTATTAGTTGATGCACAGATACAAAAACTGTTGAAGCATTAAACTTCTCAGGCGACAACGTTTTTCGTTGACTGCTATTTTTCCCACAACCTCCAGGCGCTGGAATTCTCTTACTACTTCCGTGTATCCTGGCAAGTCTTAAACTTTCCACCCTTTGAGAGTCAAGTCTCTTTCCTTCCATATTCTTGGCCATGATTTTTCCCCGTCTGATCAACGTCAGTGACAAAGGGAGTTATCACGCTAGATATATTACAATCAATCAGTCAGTCTTCGGATCTGACTAGGTATGGGCACGCTTGAAAAAGAAAAAAGATAGGAAAAGGGAGATAATGAATTTCAGTAGATAGAGCGACAATGGGAGAGGCCCGCTTGCGTTCTATGCGGTCATTTATGGCTTCTCGTGAAATTCTTTCACTATTTTTCAAACGTTCTTTTCTTGTCTGGAGGAAAACAACGCCTTATTCTTAAGGCATTTCACCAAAGGATGTAGGCTATATCACGTTTATTCATATCAGTATGTAATGAACCGTAATACAAGTCATCATATCATATGGGATTTAGCCTTCATAAAGACGTTCTAAGCGCAAATGCCCCAATCAACACTCAAGCCGCTAGATTTTCCAGGAACCCCACTTCCATTTTTTGTACGGCCATTTCGTTGAATCGCCAATCATACGCTTTCGTCCTTACACAAAGGCAAACTGGAATATGCATCCTGGAACACTGCCGTAAGGCACGGAGGTAATGAGGCTGTATTTTTGCTTTCTCGCGAGCTCTTATATTCTTTCGCAAATTTAGTGTTTTTCCAGCCTTTCTTAGTTTATTAGGTACACCTTAGGGTTTTCTAGGTTAATGAGTTCATTCCCCTTATGGAAAGCGGTGGTAAGGTTTCTGCAGGTTTGAGAAAGAAGAGGAATTCTTGTGGAAGAAGCAGCTGAAATGAAATAAACAAGCAATGTTTATTCAAGTTTCCTTTTCGTAAATACATTATAAAATGGGAAATAAGACATGAGAGAGTAGAATGCATTAATATTGCGTCTAGCCATGCATTTATTGTTTATTGTATATCATCAAGTGTTCTGCATGTGTTCTTACGTGCAAGCATGTATGCGTACCAACATAGGTATCGTTCTCTCTAAAATAATTTTGGTCAGACGTATATAATCTTCAGAGAGAGTTTCTCGACCTGTTATAACTACTGTTTTCTTTCTACCGGTGTGTTAATATTTTGAACGCGTTCGTTACACAAGAGAAAAAATATGCATGTCTCTTCAGTAGTCTAAGTTAATTTTCCTTCGCCTACGCCGCGCGAAAGCAGTTTTCACTTATTTTTTATTTCCGTTAGTAAATAGCCAACTAGCCAGATCTTCTGGCTCATAGCTGCTTCTCTCTCTCTCTCTCTCTCACACACACACACACACACGCACAAAACTTCATCTTAAACACCAATCTATACCATAAGGCGATGTCAGACTTGAGCGTATTACGGCGTCTTTTCAAACCTTACAGCCAAACTTCGCGCCAAGTAGCCAGTACTGACGGAGCAACTGAAGCTGCTTATTTATGTTAACGAACATGCGTAATCTCAGTTTTGCTTAAGCATAAACTAAGGTCAAACTTGTGCAAAGTTTGGAGGCTTGGTGTTCTTAAGGGCAAGAAGTATTTAGATTCAGGGTGCTTAGGGGAAAGATAACGTGTTTGTGTCTCAAGCGTTTCTCCAACTTTCGCATTTTGAATTGGGAGTTTTACGTATATGTGCTTCCATATTCATATTCAAAGCGTAAATAAGAAGATAATGCAGAATAATAAAGACAGACTCCCTGAAATTATCCACCGTCAGTACAATGAAGGAAAATCTCAGACTTCATGCCTTGGAATTCTTATTCCGGAGTACAGTAAGTCAAAGTGATAATGACTTTTGAAGAACCTGCGCAGAGATTCAGAATAAAAGCTTGAGACTTGAAGGTGATATATTCCACAATATCGAATGCACTACGCTGTGGTATAATCTGTCTGTTTGGATATATATATATATATATATATATATATATATATATATATATACATACATACATACATACATACATATATATATATATATATGTATATATAAATACACACACAAATATATATGTGTGTGTATATTTGTATATGTACATATATGTATATAAATAAATAAATAAATATATATATATATATATATATATATATACAGTATATATATATATATATATATATATATATATATATATATATATATATATATATATATATATATATATATATATATATATATATATATATATATATATATATACACACACACACACACACACACACACACGTATACACAGCGATGGATGGGAATGACTAAAAATCAGGAAGAGTATAGTGTGCTGATATAGACGCTAAAGGGCAAATGTAATAAATATACAATGAAGATTGCCCACTGTGGTAAAACTCACGGGAAGGTTTAGAGACTTCCTTTACTTATGTTGAATTCAGGTATAGCTTCTTGCGCTAATACTTACTTATACTGAGAATATTGATAATCACCTTATTTGTATAACTTTGATTAAATGCAAGCATATGTTATAAATGTCAATTTATACGGTGGTTAATTATATAGCTACATATTTTTTTCATATTCTATTGAGGAATAACATCAATAACACCGTAAGGTAACAGGAAGAAATAACGAAAAAGAAAAGAAAAACAAAAACAAGCCAATGATAAATGAGGATCCAAAAACAAGAATTCGAGTTCAACCACACAAATATGTTTCAATAATTGTTAGTCTTATGCTTAGGAAATGGGAGGAGAACCAAATGGTGAAGAAACTTATTTCTCTCTCTCTCTCTCTACACCCTTTTCCTCCTCCTCCTCCTCTCGATATCAAAGTATTGGAAATACGAGATTCAATGGAGCGACGATGGAAGTCGGGATGTTCCCGCTTGCCTGTGGTGCAGCAACTCCGTCTGCGGCTTCTGAGTTGCTTTTCATTATAACTTTGATATAAGTACAGATACGACTTGCATAATAACGCATATTACTTATATAAGTAGCTGTGTATACATACACCTCCTTACAGTATGCTTTGAGCTAGTTCCTCATTGGCGGGGTTGGTATCGTTCTCGGCTAGCACTCTGCTGGGCCCGCGTTCGATTCTCCGACCGGCCAATGAAGAGTTGGAGAAATTTATTTCTGGTGATAGAAATTCATTTCTTGTTATAATGTGGTTCGGATTCCACAATAAACTGTAGGTAACCAATTGGTTCTTAGCCACGTAAAATAAATCTAATCCTTCGGGCCAGCCCTGGGAGAGGTATTAATCAGCTCAGTGGTCTGGTTAAACTAAGGTATACTTAACTTATACTTTGAGCTATGTGTGGATCTAATCATACTTTTAGCTGCATATGCACCTACTTATACTTTAGCTATATAAGAACCTACTTATACTTTTAGCTGTATAAGAACCTACTTATACTTTTAGCTGTATATGCACCTACTTATACTTTTAGCTATATAAGAACCTACTTATACTTTTAGCTGTATATGCACTTATACTACTTATATATTTTATATATATATATATATATATATATATAATTATATTTTAGCTAAATATGAACCTACAGATGCTTTAAGCTATAAATGACCTAATTATATTTTAGCTATATGTGCGCCTAATTACACTTTTATCTATATATGCACCTAATTATAATTTTAGCTATATTTGCGCCTAATTATACTTTTATCTATAAATGCACCTAATTATACTTTTAGCTATACATGCAACTAATTATACTTTTAGCTACAATGCACCTAATTATACTTTTAACCATATATGTACCTAATCATATTTTTATCTATATATGCACCTAATTATACTTTGGGACCACTGATCAATAACGCTTCAAGTACAATCTTAGCTAAGCTAAAAGGCGAATAATTAAAGTAGTAATGATAATCACAACAGCATTTGAAGAATGAGTTAATCATCCTCTTAAGCAGCGAATGAATATCCTATCATGGTGGCGCAATGAGGAGTCAATTAACAATTATCTAATTACAGCGGTCCTTGTCTAAAGCCCTTGAACGCAAAGTAATTAGCTTCGATGGCGAGTAATTGCTCATTTCACTGTAATGCCCTGTTCTGGTAATGAGACTTGATGACACCAGCTTCCACGTTTTCTTCTCCTTCTTTTTTTCTTCGTCTTTTTTCTTCTTCGTCTATTACTTTTGTTTGTCCTGTGTTTAGACAGCCGGGTTAATCAGTAATGGCCGCACAAGTCAATACAAAAACATGATAAGAAAAAGACACTGGCATACGTATGTTCTTGAACCAGTAAGATTTATAAGTTATTTCTTTAATAAACGCTCGTGCAGGTATTATTTTTGACTCCATTAACCATAGGCTTATATAAATCGGCATATCCTTTTCTGTGGGGTTTGGTAATTACCAATTAAAAAAATGAAAAAAGCAACTTGTGAATTCAGAAAAGAGAACAGTTTGACTTCTTGAAGAGGTAAGATAACATTGAGCGTTTTGTCCAACGCTGACGATTGCTCAAGCTTTCAAGAAAGCACGCGGAAATAAAACAAAGCAGAGAGGGTTTCGAGACCATAGTAAAACAGAGAAAAGAAATTAAGAAGACGCGTAAGAAAAGGGAAGAAAAAGTTAAGTATATCTTAGTTTAACCAGACCACTGGGCTGATTAACACCTCTCCTAGGGCTGGCCCGAAGGACTAGATTCATTTTACGTGGC
The DNA here is from genome assembly GCF_040412425.1 of Macrobrachium rosenbergii. Taxonomy (NCBI): domain Eukaryota; kingdom Metazoa; phylum Arthropoda; class Malacostraca; order Decapoda; family Palaemonidae; genus Macrobrachium; species Macrobrachium rosenbergii. Next base: position 88,603,029 of record NC_089781.1, read on the forward strand.
TAAGAACCAACTGGTTACCTAGCAACGGGACCTACAGTTTATTGTGGAATCCGAACCACATTAGGACGAGAAATGAATTTCTACCACCGGAAATAAATTCCTCTAATTCTTCATTGGCCGGTCGGAGAGTCGAACGCTGGGCCACCAGCGTGCTAGCCGAGAGCTCTACCCACCCCTCCAATGAAGAACTTAGAAAAGGGAAGAAAAACAGAGTTAGAAAAAGCTAAGGAAAACAGTAAAAAAGTCTAAGTTGGAGTTAAACAAAGGAAATAGTTTGAACCCACAGGAAAAGAGGGGAAAAGAAGACAAGGAAAACCAGTAATGGGAGGAAAGACAGACAGTTAGGAAAAGAAAAAGGTAGAAAAGTCTAAGCCTGGAGTGAAATCTGAGAGTCCTTTGATGAGGGCGATCCATCTCCTGCTTCTGCAGTGTCAGCGTTTATCAATTGGATATCACTCGGCCCGAGAGAGAGAGAGAGAGAGAGAGAGAGAGAGAGAGAGAGAGAGAGAGAGAGAGAGAGAGAGAGAGAGGCGTTTCATATTTCGCCTTTGTCTCTAACGAGAAAAGAAGAAGAAGAAGAAGGAGCAGAAGAAAGAGACAGCAAAGTTATTGAACCTTTGTCTGTGATGATTCTCTTATTTTCTTTTTCCGACTTGCTACGCGATGAAAGACCGCTGAGAAATGTTTGTGGAAAGTATGTTTCTTAAAAATGCTATTTAATATATATGTAAATACACACATACATATATATATGTAATGTATATTTATACATGTGTATATATATGTATATGTATATATATAATGTATGTATGTGTTATTTACATATTAAATAGCATTTTTAAGAAACAATACTTTCCACAAACATTTCTCAGAAGGTCTTTCATAATAAATCGGAAAAAAGAAAATAAGAGAATCATCACAGACAAATATATATATACATATATGTATATGTATATATATATATATATATGTATATGTATATATATATACATATATGTATATATATATATATATATATATATATATATATATATATATATATATATATATATATATATATATATATATATATATATATATATATATATATAGAGAGAGAGAGAGAGAGAGAGAGGAAGAAACGATGACTTCAAACGAGAATACGACAGTCTCTTCAATCTTTAATTTTCCCAATATCGAAATAAGTAGATATTTACCGAGGATATCCTATCCAGAAGCTAGTTATATTTCGTAATTTCTTTACATTTGCAAAGCCCCAAAGACGCACGGATCCCTTCTTCTCTTCCTGTCTTCCTGTCTCGCTAAGCCGTTTCCATTCATTCACCCTGGCCGAGGTATCGCATTCCATCTGGAACCTGGCATTCCAGCATCTCTCTCACCCCTTCCCTTATCAAGTCACTAAAGCCATACTGTTTGCCCTCGCCGAATAATCTGCATAATTTACACAAAGGGTGATCTCTCATTTTTATGCTTTCTTGGTGAGGGTCAGGGGAAGGACAGTAATGAGATCTTTCTTTTATACTGTTGTTTATTTGTTTATTTATTCATTTATTATTTTATTAAATAATTAACTTATTTCATCTACTTCCTTGTTTATGCATTCATTCATTCATTTATTTATTTAGCCTCACTTGCTTACTATTTGTTTGTTTTTCGGACCTCACTGTGACACATTGCTCGTAACTAAATTCCTAAGGTTTTGGGGGATTCTCGGGGTGAGGTTGCTAGACCCGTGGCCTGATGGTCTCGGGACCGTGTGAGTAAATTGCGTATGTCGTTTGCTGAAGGTTTCTAAAGAGTGACCTCACCTGGAATTAAGAAGGATTTCGATTTTAATTTTGATTGTGACTCTTTCTATATCCACCTTTATGCATGAAAGATGGTAAAACTAGATATAGAGAAACGAAATTAAAGTCGAGATTGAAAGAGATTTCACGAGAGGATACTTCTTCTATACATTACTGCATAGCCTTGTAGGTTCTATTGCTTGACCTTAGGCCTAGAGAAATAGAGCTAAGTTCATCTAAGGGCACCTTCCGTTTTTTATATATATATATGTATATGTATATATATAATATATATATGTATGCAAGTATACATATATTTTATATATATATATATATATATATATATATGTTTATATATATATATTTATAAAGATATGTTTATATACTGTATATATATACATAAATATATATATATATACAAATATATATATATATATATATATATATATATATATATATATATATATATATATATATATATATATAACCGGAAGGTGCTCTTAGATGAACTTAGTTCTGTTTCTCTAGGCCTAAGGTCAACAATAGAACTTACAAGGCTATGCAGCAATGCTGAAAGCATATAGGAGAGACAGAGATGAATTAAAATCAATTAAATGTGTCCGAAAGATAAACAAGAAGTATCCTCTCGAGAAATCTCTTTCAATCTCGATTTTAATGTCGTTTCTCTATATCTAGTTTTTTCTGATATATTTTTTTTCAAATTAAAGTTAAAAAGTTGCATATAAATTCGCATTATTCCTCATAGCAGACCTGGCGCGGAGAACAGCCCTGTGTCCCCTCCTTCCCTGCCCCCGCGAGGTCATTCTCTCGAAACCTCGAAACGAAAACCGATGCAAAGCCTCAAACAAGGATTAGAAACCAATCGGGAACTTCAGCGTTTGTATGCAAATCTCTCTTTCGCTCTTTCTGAAGAGGAGGCATTTCTCTCTCTCTCTCTCTCTCTCTCTCTCTCTCTCTAAGAGAAGAAAATCCTTTGGCGTTCTTTCATACAAAAATAAGCCACACGAAGTTTTAAAAAGCTGGATATGGAGATTAAAAAATCCTTTGCACGATAAAGAAAATCAATTAAAAAGTGTGAATGTGAAGTTATTTGCTTCAGCTCTATATTTTCTGAGTTGAGTTATTTCAGAGAGATAAATAAATAATCAAATAGATAAATAAACGAATAAATAAACAGATAGATAAATAAATACATGAACATGGGGGAAAATTCGTGCGCTCAATTCAAGGTTTAGTGCTCTATATCTGCACTGCATATTTGCAAGTCACTGTCTTTCTCTCTCTCTCTCTCTCACATACACACACACAAACACATACTCTCTATCTGGCGAGGAGGTAAGATAATGGGACAAAAGGGAAGCAAAACATATTATTATTTCAAATTATTGGTTAAAAGGACAACAAAACAAATTCGCAGTTTTCTCTCTCTCTCTCTCTCTCTCCCTCTCTCTTGTAGCTAAAATAACCGGCAAAAAGGAAGCAGGCACAATAAATTCCTATTTTCCAAACTCCCCACTCGCGGGAGAATGGGAAACTTGCAATAAACATCTCGAAGGTGAGAGGAACCTCATACCTGAGGTTGGACGATGATAAAGCGGACTCTGAGTTCGCCCATCCCGAAAATGCGATGGAAATGGAATGGGCAAACAGACACCCCCGCCCCCCCCCTTTCCCACACACACAAAATAGAAGGAGTGCATCCCTCCACAAAAAAAAAAAAAGATAAGAAGGATATTTCATCTGTAGATAAGGAGAAAGGGATGAGAGAGGAGCACCTTTGATCAACTTCAAAAAAGTAAAAAATAAAATATATATATATATATATATATATATATATATATATATATATATATATATATATATATATATATATATATATATATATGTATACACACATATATATAATATATATATAGTAAAATGATCCAGTGAACAACAAGGTGGAGACAGGGACCTCATGTCTCAAGATGGCGATTGTAATGCCTCGTTTCATTTGTCCTTAAAAAAAAAAAAATAAAAGTAAAAAATGTGCCAACGTTTCTTCGGCGCAATCGAGTTTTCTGTACAGCGTATAATCAAGGCCACCGAAAATAGATCTAGCTTTTGGTGGTCTCGGTATAATGCTGTATGACCCGCGGCCCATGAAACTTTAACCACGGCCGGTAGTGGCCTGTCCTATATCGTTGCCAGAAGCACGATTATGGTTAATTCTAACCTTAAATGAAATAAAACTGCTGAGGCTAGAGGGCTGCAATTTGGTAAGCTGAGGTTGGATGATCAACATAACAATTTGCAGCCCTCTAGCCTCAGTAGTTTTTAAGATCTGAGGGCGGACAAAAAAAGTGCGGGCGGACTGACAAAGCCGGCACAGTAGTTTTCTTTTACAGAAGGCTAATAAAAAAATGGAATTATTTACATAAAAAATAGGATGAAAGAGAAATACGTCTGTTGGCCTTTCATTGAAAAGTAGAGTATATAAATAAAGAATCGTTCTCAGATACAGAAAAATCTTGCCACGAAGAAAGAAATTCTCCGATCTACTGGCTTCGAAATACGACTTCACAAACCGAAGAGGAAGAAGAACGCACGAGGGGCGAAAGGTTATGAGAACTAATGTCGAAAGGTTCGAGGGAAAGAGAGGGGAAAACGAAGGGAGAGAGAGAGAGAGAGAGAGAGAGAGAGAGAGAGAGAGAGAGAGAGAGAGAGAGAGAGAGGTACTGAAGCAGAAAAGGGGAAAGTGAGACTGAACTCCGATACTTTATCCACCGCCGAATAATCCATCTTCGACCAAAGTTGACAAAGAGGGGAATGAGTAAAGAGGGGAATGAGCGAAGAGGGAATGGGTAAAGAGGAGAATAACCGGGCGCGGGGACAAAAGGGTTATTTGGCTCCGGCGGATAAATGACTCTTCGCAATATGTAAACACTGCCTGTCACACGGCACCAGGGGACTGGTTCATCCTTTTCTAGTGTTCGTTTTCGGGAGCAGAAATGATTGAATTATTCTGAAGCATGAAGTGATTCAACTTGGATGCAGATATGGTAACGGATATTCATATTGAAGTTCATTCTCTTTCACTCTCTCTCTCTCTCACTGGATGTCGATAATAACCAGAGTGTGATATCGGACATCTACATTAATTCTACTTTCGTTTTTCCTACAAAATAAACAATCCTTCGTCTTACACACACACACACACACACACATAAATAAAAAAAATAAATGTGTATATATGTGTGTGTGTGTATGGCACACCGCCAGAGGCGCAAAAATAAGCGACGGGGTGTAGGTCCAGGCCGGCTTCGACTGTATTTCCAGGCAAATCCTTCGTCAGTGGCTTGTATATGAAGTCGAAACCGGTCAGGACCTACATCCAGCCTCGTATTCTTCCGCCTGTGGTGATGTGTGATAAAGGAATTACGTGTTAAAGTGACTGTAATCATATATATATATATATATATATATATATATATATATATATATATATATATATATATATATATATATATATATATATATAGAGAGAGAGAGAGAGAGAGAGAGAGAGAGAGAGATGATACATTATATTATCAGCAACGGATTTTCGGATACGAAGGAAAAAGGCAATTTTTTTTTTATTTTACAGTCGAGAGGTGTTGTTACTCTGGAGTTTTGTAACTCGATAACATAGAGCTTCATATTGCTCTAAACAAACATCATCAACACTTTAGGAAGCATCTGACGGCTCATTTTCAAGTATTTGAAATCTGAAAACTTGCCAAGTTGCTTTAGTTTCAATGAGGATGTCCACTTTCACAAATATATGATATATATATATATATATATATATATATATATATATATATATAAAATATACACATAAATGAACACACAAATTAAATGAGTTTAAATGAGAAGAAGAAGAAGAAAGAATTGATACAAAGCATTTACTTTCTAATCTTTGCTCTCTTTCATAATTAAATCTTTAAGAATCTATAGCATTTTAATATTTAGTACATCTCAAATTAAGTCGAGATTAAAGATGAACTTTTCCTCGTTTATTTAATTTTTCCGTCTTTTCTTCCTCATTAGATGATATAAGATTGACCTGGAAGTCAGTCTACTGTAGTAGTCTGTCATCTATGAAATATGTGAATCTCCTGGATAATCAACCTCTGGATTATCACGGCTTCCTGAAGAAGTCCTCAAGAATCCACCTGTCTTCGGCTCCTTCTACTGCAACCTCGCGAATGCATAGTTCCTCATTGGATGAGTCGGTACCGTTCTCAGCTAGCACTCTGCTGGCCAGCGTTCGAGTCTCCGACCGGCCAATGAAGAATTACAGGAATTTATTTCTGGGGATAGAAACTCATTTCTCGTTGTAATGTGGTTCGGATTCCACAATAAGCTGTAGGTCCCGTTGCTAGGTAACCAATTGGTTCTTAGCCACGTAAAATAAAATCAATCCTTCGGGCCAGCCCTAGGAGAGCTGTTAATCAGCTCAGTGGTCTGGTTAAACTAAGGTATACTTAACTTTTAACTTGTTTCGAAGTGTGCATTGAGGCAAACAAACAAACGAACGTTTCAGTTTTAGTACTATATAGATATATAATACATTATATAAGATATATATATATATATATATATATATATATATATATATATATATATATATATATATATAAATGTATATTTTATAAAGGACTAAGCGTACCTTAAGCTTATGCTCTACTGGAAAAGACTTACTACTTTTCTCAGGTAATGACGCCATCCTTCAATTTCCTTAATTAACAATGCTACATCATAATGTACTTATCATCAGCAATATTACCATCCAAGTTTATTTTTCAATGAGAAACAAATTGAATCCCGGTATGATCATATCCGTTAATATTCCAATTACAGTACTTAATATTATTGCAAGAACACTATTACGATAATATTAACGTAACTGCAAATGCCTTCGTATCAATTATTAACCTGAGAATATTCACTCCCAACAGATAATCATATTAATTGCTATCGACGCGCATTCTAAGCTGCGGGACACTTGTTAAAATAGAATCAGTAAACGTACATCTGGCAACATTCCCTGTAAAGGATAAATACATCGGGTATTTATAGAAAAACGTAAGCCTGGAATTAAAACACTAAAGCTGGATTATCCGCTGTGATCACATGGATGCTGTTACGTCGCTCGCAGCACAGCAGTTTGTGATATTGCTTCATTAGATATGCACTGGTTGGAGAGAGAGAGAGAGAGAGAGAGAGAGAGAGAGAGAGAGAGAGAGAGAGAGAGAGAGAGAGAGTTTATATATATTGGTTCTGAGGCTTCATCAGACCAACGTAATTTCCTGTATCTATAACAAGGCCGTATCCTTATTTGATTTCCTCTGTAATTCCGGAAATTATTTAACTTTCCTCTTATCAAGAAACGTCGTCACACGGTTCTCTGAGTGACCGTGCCCTGTGTGAGCCTCTTCAACGTAAAAATGGTATATAAATATTTTTATTCTGTAGCGTTAGTTTTTAGCCTATTCTAAATAATAGCTCAGCCGTAGGCGTTAACAAAGATTGTGAATGAATTAACTGACTCCACGCTTTGTATCACAAACACACTAACACGTGCACACAAACGCACACACACACACACATATATATATAAGTGTATACATATATCAGAAAGGAAAATTCTAATAAGTATATTAATAAGAATTTCAAGAATAATTTTCCTTTCAAATTTGTAATGTCAAAGTTAATCTATCAAAGTTCATGCAGTATGAAGACTAAAACACTTCTGAAAGCATTCTAATTTTTTCATACATTTAACTGTGAGAACTGCTAGCTATGTCTTCCATTTTTACTAAATCAGAATCTATAACAACTTCACTTGACCTTCGTTTCTTCCATTACGGTCTATCTATATTATACATTGTTTACTATTTCATTGTTCTTCACTGGCTGTTGGCCCAGTGTTCGACTCTCCGACCTGCCAATGAAGAATTAGAGGAATTTATTTCTGGTGATAGAAATTCATTTCTCGTCATAATGTGGTTCGGATTCCACAACAAGCTGCAGGTCCCGTTGCTAGGTAACCAGCTGGTTCTTAGCCACGTAAAATAAATCTAATCCTTCGGCCAGCTCTTAATCAGCTCAGTGGCCTGGTTAAACTAACATATACTTAATTTTTTTACTATTTCATCACTAACAGCTGTACCTGCCACACTGACCTTTTTTGAATCCTTACCGGAAAAAGTAACGAAAAACCGGAATAATCCCAAGAAAACAAAATATCGATATCCTCTGCAACAGATGGCGTGAGCACTTATCGGCACGTCAGCCATTCACGTTTATTTACTATCAATAAAACAGGTTAGTGAAACGAGACTCATTTGAGCAATCAAGGGTCTTTGATGACGCATGATACCAGTTAATGACTGTTATAAAAATTATCTTCGATAATGATATAATTGGATGTGATACTGAAAATTCGCGAGTCTTTTATAAATGTATAAATTATAATAATGCACAATATCAAGGTTACCACAGTTTTCTACTTGCATTTCTTTCACGTACGTTTTGAAGCTCTGTCAGTTTGAATAATGTTTAGATAAAACTTAAAATCCAAAGATTTTTACATAAAACTCGTCTTATTAGTTCAGTCCTCAATATGATGACTATTATGAAATGGCAGACCATTATCGTCGGCTTCATTATTATAAGAAATTAAATCAATGACTTTAACAACTTACTTTGAGAGAACAATTTCTCTAAATGCAACATCTTCATAGTTCGTTTCAGGGTTAATTATCGCGTAGATCGCCAAAATTGTGGAACTGGAACTGGAAAATAAAATTTAGGCCAAAGCCCAAGCGCTGGGACCCATTAGGTCATTCAGCGCTGAATGGGAAACTGAGAGCTAAAAGGTCTTAAAGGCGTAACAGGAGGAAAACCTCGCAGCTGCAAAATGAAGCAATTAGTAAGAGAGAATGGAAAGAAAGATGGAAGAAAGAGAATATGAACAGAGGTATAGTAAAAGGAATGAAAGAGGTTGTAGCTAGGTGCCGAGGGGATGCTGCAAAGAACTTTAAACAATGCCTACAGTGCACCGCGTGAATTTCACTGATGGCAATACCCCTGTCCCCCTACGGAGGCCAAAACTACGTGTGACGGAGTCCTGACGCCCACTTACCGCTCCTTCGGCAGGAGAATATCCAGAAGACGCCTACAGGCCCCACGTCCATTGTTGTTCGAACAAAGGCAACCGACCCATGTAGAGGGAAGAAACGATTGCGCTATTCTTAGACTGACGATCGTTATGGATGTGGGACTCATTCGCACATTAATCTGGATCCGTAAGCGCAGCTGTGACAAAGGACCTTGATGTTCTAAAAGTGACGAACTGAATCCTATTCGCTCTACTGGAGCCCTTGTTTGGATTTTAGAAGTCGGCTGCCAACTTTTATTTCGCTTTGTTTCGTACACCTGAGTTTCAGGTACATGCTGGTTTCAGCGCTGACCTACATTTTAGAAAATAAAAGGAGTGATCAACCTGATTCTTTCTGACATCACATCTTTAAATGAAAGGAAGTTTCACTGCCTATTTACAGTATATATATATATATATATATATATATATATATATATATATATATATATATATATATATATATATATATATATATATATATATATATATATATATATATATATATATAGAGAGAGAGAGAGAGAGAGAGAGAGAGAGAGAGAGAGAGAGAGAGAAAAGACAAGTCACTAAGAATGATTTAAAGCTTTTATGATGTAAGTAGTGTGTTAGAATGTGCAGGCAAAAGAGTGACTAGTTTGGTGTAAAAGTGGGTCTGAGATAAGGTTGTAATATTTCCAAATTTGTTTACTACCTACTCAGATGGAGTGTTGCAAGAAGTCTGAAAACGGACATTTTCTGTTGTAAAATTTTGGAATAAGAAAACGGGTCATGAATGTGGTGAGGAATGGCTAGTGCTTGCAGATGATACCGTGGTAACTGAGAATAATGAAGAATAACCGCAGAAACTAGTGAAAGTGGTCGAAAGTATTAACAAAAGGGGAAGGTTGAGTATAAAATTTTTCAAGTGTAAAATGATGAAGGTAAAAAAGAAACCAAGAAGATGGAGCAATGAACGGTACCAT
>NC_089781.1:88617987-88675487 GCF_040412425.1 Macrobrachium rosenbergii
AAATTAATAAGTAGTATAAAATAACAAGTGGGTAAAAATAACAGGGGATAAGAATAACAGGGGTAAAAATAAGAGGGGTTAAAAATTAACTGGGGGTAAAAATAACATTAGGTAATAAATAACAAGGGGTAAAAAATAACAGGGGGTAAAATGAACAAGGGTAAAAAATAATAGGGGATAAAAATTAATAGGGATAAAATAACAAGAGTTAAAAATAATTGGGTAAAAAATAGGTGGGTAAAAATTAACGGGAAAAAATTAACATGGGGTAAAAATAACAAGGGGTAAAAATTAACATTGGGTAAAAATAATATGGTAAAACTATAAGGGGTAAAACGTAACAGGGACAAAAATAACAGGGTGTAAAAGTAACAGGGGGTAAAAATTAACAAGAGGTAAAAATTAATAGGGGTAAAAAATAGCATGGGGAAAAATGGGATAAAAAATAACAGGGGTAAAAAGTAATGGGTAAAAAAATAACAGGGGGTAAAAATTAACAGAGGGTAAAAATAACAGGGGGTAAAAAATAACGTGGTAAAAATTATCAGGGGTAAAAATAACAAGGGGTAAAAATTAACAGGGATAAAAATAACAGGGGTAAAATTAATGGGGGTAAAAATTAACAAGGGGTAAAAAATAACAGGCAGTAAAAATAACAGGGGGTGAAAATTAACAGGGGATAAAAATTAACAGGGGGTAAAAATACCAGGGTGTAAAAATTAACAGGAGGTAAAAATAACGGGATAAAAATGAACAGGGGTAAAAATTAACAGGTGGTAAAAATAATAGGTGCTAAAAATCAAGATGGGTAAAAAATAACAGGGGGTAAAAATTAAAGGGGGTAGAAAGAACGGGGAGTAAAATTTAACAGAGGGAAAATAACAGGGGTAAAAATTAATAGGAATAAAAAATAACAGGGAGTAAAAATTAACAGGTGGTAAAAAAAGGGTTAAAAATTAACAGCAAGTAAAAATCAACAGAGGGGTAAAAATAACTGGTTAAAAATTAACAGGGTAAAAAATAACAAGGGGGTAAAATAAATAAGAAGGGGTAAAAAATAACAGGGGTAAAAATTAATAGGGGTAAAAATTAACAGGGGATAGAAATTAACAGGGCGTAAAAATTAATAGGGGCAAAAATTAACAGGATGTAAAAATTAACAGAGGTAAATAATAACAAGGGGTAAAAATAACGGGGTATTAATTAACTGTAGGTAAAAATTAACAGGGTAAAAAATAACAGTGTAAAAAATAACAGGGGGTAAAAATTAATCGTGTAAAAATAACAGGGGTAAAAAATAACAGGGAGTAAAAAATAACAGGGGAAAATAACGGGGTAAAAATTAACAGAGTAAAAATAACAAGGGGTGAAAAATAACAGAGGTAAAAATTAATAGGGATAAAAAATAACAGTGGGAATAATAACAGGGGGGTAAAAATTAACTGGGGTAAAAAATAACAAGGGGTAAAAATTAACAGGGGGTAAAAATAACAGGGTTAAAAACTAACATGGGGTAAAAATAACAGGGGTTAAAAACTAACAGGGGGTAAAAGTTAATAGGGATAGAAATTATCAGGGGGTAAAAGATAACAATGGGTAAAAACTAATAAGGGTAAAATTAACAGGGGGTAAAAATAACATGGGTAAAAATTAACAGCGGATAAAAATAACAGGGGTAGAAAAAAATAAAAAATTAAGGGGGTAAAAAATAGCACGGGGTAAAAAATAAAAGGGTGGTAAAAATAACAGGGGTAAAAATAACAAGGGGTAAAAATAACGGGGTAAAAAATAACAGGGGTAAAATTGAGAGGGTAAAAATTAACAGGGGGTTGGGTAAATAATAACGTGGTAAAAAATAACAGGAGATAAAACTAACAGGGGGTAAAAAAATAATGGGGTAAAAATTAACAGGGGGTAAAAAATAACAGGTCGTAAAAATTAACAGCCTTTGTTGTTTGGAAACCGAGCAAATTCCACTCTCATGGGATCGGAAATAGATTTAGCTTTTTGTCGCCCCCTTCGAGGCGAGACGATTTCATTTGAATGAGTTCATAAGTGATTCAGGATGTTCCGGTCGTTGACCTAATTATGCTCCGAGATGACTGTGTGATGGATAATTCCCGTACCGAGCTATGAAACATTTTAGGCCGGTTGAAACCGGTTTTGTAACTGTGACATGGGAGCGTACATGCGTATGTTTGTGCGAATGGGAGGGGCGAGTTAGTCAAAGATGGTGAACTTTTTGATAATGTGTTTTCATTGAGGCACGTACTGTCTGGGTAGACACTGCTCTCGTGAGCGTTTTCACCCCCTGTTATTTTTTACCCACTGTTAATTTTTACCCCCTGCTAAATTTTACCCCTGTTAATTTTTACCCCCTGCTATTTTTTAACCCCTGTTAATTTTTAACCCCTGTTATTTTTTACCCCGTTAGTCTTTTTTACTCCGTTATTTATTTACGTCCTTTTATTTTTTACCCCCTGTTATTTTTTACCCCTGTTATTTTTTATCCGCTGTTGATTTTTACCCCGTTATTTTTTACCACCAGTTATTTTTTACCACTGCTATTTTTTACTCCCCTGTTAGTTTTTATCCCCTGTTATTTTTTACCCCGTGTTATTTTTACCCCCTTTTATTTTTTTACCCCGGTTATTTTTTTTGGTTATCGTTGAAGAGATGGACCTTGGTTAGAAGCCACAGTCATGGGAGAGAGTGTAAAGACTGACACCTGCCATAACCGACTGTTAGAAATGTTGGGTTTGGGATGATGTATTTAGTAACGGTGATGAGGGAATAGAACTTTGGGTTCATATTTTTGGTTCTGTTTGGAACTAGGGTTAGATAACTCGTTTCTTGCTTACCCTATTTAACCAATATCATGTTAGACTTAACAAATAAATTATATTTTTGTTAGAGAGGGATTTGATTTCAATAGCCTAGATAAAATGAGAGAGAGAGAGAGAGAGAGAGAGAGAGAGAGAGAGAGAGAGAGAGAGAGAGAGAGATGGATGGAAAGATTTTCTCCAGCTGAACTTCGAGTTGCCGGTTGCAGATTTTTTTTAGGTAAGTGTTTCCTTTCAGGAAGGGTAACATATACTATATATACACATACACACATATACATATATATATATATATATATATATATATATATATATATATATAGATGTATGAATCAAGATATATGTACATTATGGAATCAAAATATGTACAATAAAATCAAAAAAATCAAATAAAAAACCAGAAAAAGAATATGACAAAAGGAGAAAGGATAAATAAAACCAAAATATGAAGAGAATAGAAGTAGTGGGAATAGCCCTTACCGAGAGTACCCAAGGGGAAAAAGATGTTCCTCAGAAAAAAAAAAAAAACTCAGCAAAGTAGAAAAATCTGTTTTTCCGCTGTACACGGCGTCCAAAGTAGGGTATTTTTTTTAATGGAATACTGACTTTTGTTTATTTCTTTTGTGATAACTTAGATCTAATAGAGGATAATTGTTTAGTCAAACACTTCTGGGCGATGAGGGTCCAAAGTAAATCTTTAGCTAATAGACCCAAGGCAAGTGGGTGGATTAAAAAAACAAAATTATTTTAGACTTTACACGCTAAAATGAAACTAGACAAATGATCTAATACTGAGATTAGATTAACAGTTTCAAGTACAATAAGTGGTACAAAGAACAATAAAGAAACAGGGACTGAATGTATAAATAAATGTAAAAGGAAGACGAAACTGGAAAAAGAACTGACAAGTTGGTTATTATTATTATTATTATTATTATTATTATTATTATTATTATTATTATTATTACTAGAAGTTTTGTTGAATAAAATGGCTGCATTTTGCGAATTGATTTTGAGTTTTCTCAATTCTTCTAATAATTCGCTTTACCTGCACATAAATATTAGTTAATAATTGTCCAGTGTTCATATTTTGATGGATGAAACAGCATATTTCTTACTGATGAAAAATAAAAAGAAAAAAGAAGAAATACCTCCGAAAATACCACCAAGAAAATCTACGGATTTACATCCCAGGTCTCAGTAACTTGCTGTAATGCTTTACAATAAAGAATTTCATCTGTAAGAGATACGCTGTTTCATCCATCAAAATATGAACATTGAACAATTACTGACTAATACTGATGTGCAGGAAAAGCGAATTATTAGAAGAATTGAGAAAACTCGGTATAAAATCAATCCGCATAATGCAGCCATGTTATTCAACAAATTATTATTATTATTATTATTATTATTATTTTATATTATTATTATCCAAAAGTAAACGCTTTAAACAGAACAAGCCAAAAGACAATTATCAATATAAAACGAGGATAAGTTGTAAAGACCATAACCTAACTGAACAAGCTGCTCAGGACAAAAACCCTCATACGGGAAGATAAAAATAAACGGAAACTGTAAACACTGTATCATTCCTAGAACAAATCTATCGGTGTAAGAAACACTTAAAGGGAAGCGCACTGTCGACCACTCCCTGTAAAATTACCTATGTCTACCTTATGATATCTGCTTCGTTTTGTGGGTCCAGTTTGGTATGTTCGCTGTTTTGTGGATACAACTTCTTCGTTTTAACGTGCTTTTATACCCATGGATACAACGCAAGTTCTTATTTCCCTTTTCATGTTTTCTATTGTAAGATCTTATCTATTTTTATTTTACAGTTTTCTATGTTTCTATATCAAGTATCTTTATTTATCTTTATTTATTTGTTTTTATGGTTTTCTGTTTCCATACCAACTATCTTTATTTTATTTTTATTTATTTGTATTTATAGTTTTCTATGTTTCCATACCAGCTACCTTTATTTATCTTTATTTGTTTGTTTTCATAGTGTTCTACGTTTCCATACCAGCTACCTTCATTTGTTTTTATTTATTTTATACAGTCCCTTGTCTTTTCATTAATTTCTCATATCAATTTACGCATTTAACTATTCTTAGCTGGGACGTTTTGTTTTCTTTCTTCTGCAAAAGGCTCAGTGTATTACATATAAAAATAACAATTTTTCTATTTCTTTTCATGCAACGTACCTCAATAGAGAAGGTGTTAAGTTTCTATTAAGGTCCTCTGTTTACGCCAGAAATCAAAATGGCCATATCTGTTTCAGCCCACACTGTACGTATACAGATGTATGAACGTATGTATGTTATGTATGTTGATATATCGCTATTTAGCACATCATTAAGCCACGAACCAGTCGAGTCGAAAATTGTAATCAAAGTAACTTTTCATTGATTAATCTAACGAAGATCTGTGTGCGTTTGTGTGTGTGTGTGGAGAGAGAGAGAGAGAGAGAGAGAGAGAGAGAGAGAGAGAGAGAGAGAGAGAGAGAGAGGTCTCCAATGACCTTTTGTTTATTGATTGTCTGGATTAATCGGGCGTTATTGATTCCCGAGGGGTTTGTCGTCATAGGGAGTGACATCTGTGTTGTATGCATGAGGTTGGAATTCCCGCCGAGGTCCCCGTGCGTTACTCATCCTAATCTCATCTTTAATCTATATGTTACAGTAAATATGTGAAATCAGGGATTTCGCGAAATCCCTAGGGAATATGTGTTTAGTACTAGGAGGGTTGCAATGTATGCGTTCCATAGCTGAATTAGAAATGCAACTATGTTCTGTAATGATCAGGGAATTGTTCTTTCTGCATGAGGCTGGTATCATTAGAGCGATGTTCCATAGCGGATTAATGAGAACTGAAACTACGGTCTGATGCATATTTAATGAGACTGTAGAAAAGATTTATGAATGTGATTAAGAGTTCATCACAGTCCGTTTGCGTGTGAGAAAAGCTGAGCGGTGCCGAATCTTGCAATAAACCTTAGCTGTCTGGTGTAGGGAATTCCAAAAACAAACGGAATGCTACTGGAGGTTTCAGTTTCTTACCGGAAAGAAGAAGCTAAACTATGCGGAGAATGGAAACAAGTCTTTAGGGAAATTACTTGTGTGACCCCTTCGTTCATCTAAAGAATTTCAGAGAACTCTCATACCACAGTCTGATACCAAATTGATAGACAGCCTTCTGAGACAAACTGGTGTTCGGGAAGAAGACTACGATTGATCTCTCTATCAGAATCCAGCTGAGAATAAGAAAGGAAAAGAAATCAAGCTCTTCTGCTGATGATGATACTGCTGCTGTTTCTGCTGCTACTATAGTTCAATAAGAGACAAGGAACAAACAGGAGTTCCAAGTCACAGGCGAAAATGTCAAGCGACTAGCAACAGCAATGCCAAAGGAATAAGAAGAGCGTTATGCGTTCCATGGCTCTATAAAAGCTCTGCGAGGCTCTGAAAAGCTCTGTGAAACTCTGCAAAGCTCTGTGAGGCTCTGCAAAGCTCAGCAAGGCATGCAAGATTCTGCAAAGCTCTGTGAGGCTCTGAAAAGCTCTGCAAGGCTCTGTAAATCTTTGAAGAGATCTGTAAGGCTCTGCAAGGCTCTGCAACGGTCATGCAACTATCAGTAGTGAGTCTCTAGGATGATCTGAGAGGCAATGTTCAATTCGAAATACGTACAGTATACTCTAAGAGAGAGAGAGAGAGAGAGAGAGAGAGAGAGAGAGAGAGAGAGAGAGAGAGAGAGAGAGAGATATGTACAAATACGTTACATCATAATGAATCCTCGCAACCTATACTGTTATCTGTGGCCAAGTATAAAGAAACACTTACAATAAAAACTACACAGATCTGTTTTAACGAAAGCTTCAATTTTTCGCTGGTTTACCGTTTGTAAAGTTTTGTCAGATTTACTTTTCCAAATCCATTCGTATTCATCCTCTCCCCTTCCAGTCTGTCTTTTTCTCTCTCTCTCTCTCTCTCTCTCTCTCTCTCTCTCTCTCTCGTGCACTGTAAATTTATCGACCTTTCCAGGTGTAACGTTCTGATTGAACAATTGAAAAGCGCCGACCATTTTTACCGGAAGTCAGACGAAAAACCAGAGAACATGGCGAGAAGAACTTTTTAGTCTTCTTCCAATATTTCTTTTCGCGGTGAGTGTTTTATTTGTTCTCCTCTGGGGGCCGCAGTTTTATTCTGAATATATATATATATATATATATATATATATATATATATATATATATATATATATATATATATATATATATATACATATATATATATATATATATAATATATATATATAACTATATATATATATATATATATATATATATATATATATATATATATATATATATATATATATATATATATATATATATATAGTTACCAGATTTTAACTCAGAAAAACCTAAGCGTTACCTAATTTTTCCATTGTTTCCCCAGTGAACAGTGCTTATGTGAAACAATGATTTTTCGTTTTTTTTAAAGGAAAACCTAAAAAAAAAAAAAAAATCACTAATAAAAGCCAGAAAAAATGCAAGCTTCATCATAGCGTTTTTAATCCTTTTATTTCCCGCGGGGATTTTTTTAATCTGGGCGTGAAAAGTAATCCGTCCGAGTTATAAAAGTAACTAGATTTGTGTGATGAATGGGACCCAATTTGGACGTATTCTACTATTCATTCGGGTGCAAGTAACATCAACAGCCACAGACTACCCGTCAGGCCACCACTTCTCTCATTTACTCTGGGGAAATCAGTAATCGAATCTGCAATCATTACACGTTTCTCTACTGGGGAGCTTCTGAATTCTCTCGCTTCTTCCGTTTTCCCTTATTCCTACTCTGTCCCTTCTTTATGGCTTTAAGAGGCTAATGACTACTATCGTTTCTTTGCCCTTCTCCTTTTTCAATTTCACATCGGATCTGGGATACTCAAAGGTATCAGTTCGCTGGGAAACTTCTAAATTCTCTCCCCTCTTCCGTTTTCCCTTAATCCTACAATTTTTCTTCCATTAGGATGCTAAGAGTTTATCACCTCTTTGCTCTTCTTCCCTTTTCCATGTTTACATTGGGTCTGGGCTGTTCATGTATCAGTTTGCTGGGAAACTTCTGAATTCTCTTCCTTTTGCAGGTTTCCCTTACTCCTACAATCTTTCCCTCTTTAAGAGGCTAAGGATCTATCGCTTCTAGGCTCCTCTTCCTCCTTTTTCCATGTTTACATCAGGTATAGGCTATTCAAAGGTATCAGTGTACTGGGAAACTTCTTAATTCTCTTCCTTCTTCAGGTTTCCCTTAATCCTACAATTCTCCTTCCTGTAGAAAGCTAAGAGTCTATCACTTCTTCGCTTCTCTTCTTTCTTTTTCCACGTTTGCATCGGGTCTGGACTGCTTAAAGGTCTCAATTTGCTCGTCCAGTCCAGCATCTGTGACTTAGGTTAATTTAATTCAATCTAATTTAATTTTATTTCATTTATCTTTTTTAGAGCTTGAATAATCTGAATGAAAAACCAGTGACAGTTTGAGTTTAGGAAATGTCGTTTCGGCGGTGTGTAAAAAGAGGCAAAATGGCTCTCCTGGCTCTGGTTGCCTCTCATAATTTCCTGATAATTTTCAAAGTATTCTCATATACGTCCGAGTTCAGAAACATTGTTTAGTTACTTGCTTTATTTTTTCTTTTTCTGTTGGCTGGATACGTATTCTGACTGGTAGCTTTTGGAGTTTGTTGTGGCTTCAGAGTTTAATATTTGTATTAAGTCCTTCACGTAAAGCAATGACGTAAAATAATATTGTTTTTAACTTAATTGACGTAAAATCATATTCTTTTTTAACTTAAATGGCGTAAAACAATATTGTTTTTAACTGAAATTACGTAAAATAATATTGTTTTTAACTTTAATGACGTAAAATATATTGTTTTTAGCTTAAACGTGATGTAAAATAATGTTTTTTTAAACTTAAATGACGTAAAATAATATTGTTTTTAACTTAAATGACGTAAAATAATATTGTTTTTAACTTAAATGACATAAAATAATATTGTTTTTAACCTGAATGACGTAAAATGATAATTTTTAACTTATATAACGTAAAATATTATTTTTTGTAACTTAAATGACGTAAAATATTATTGTTTTGAACTTAAATGAATCAAGTTATGCAAAGACTGGTGGATACTACATTGTACGTACTCTCTTGTCGAACTATATTTGATCCTCCGTCTAAGCATCTACTTACCTATTTTCATCGCTGTTTATTTAGTAAACAAAGAAATAACCCAAATCATTAATTAACTAATGAATTAATTATTCATTTGTTAATTTAATTAACTGGCTCACCTCGACGTTATGCGTCCCCATGCTCTGGTAACGCTTCTCAAAATTAAGGGTTTAGTTGGTTCCCAAGTGATCTCGAAACAAACAAAATTTTTCTTTTTAAATGAAAAGCAGAGGTTTGCTGGAGGAAGAGGAAGAGGAGGAGGGAGAGGAGGAGGAGGAGGAGGAGGAGGAGGAGGAGGAGGAGGAGGAGGAGGAGGATAGGTTGTTTGATGTATGCATAGTTCAAGAGGGCCACTTAATTTAGGGGGAGTAAACCAGTGTTACACTGATTCATATGCAAACGAGAAACTTTTGTCCAAAAGGATGTTTGGTTTTTTATTCATTACAAGAAACAAAAGATTTCTTGTCAAAGAAGTCTGTTGAGTTTTTCATTTGCTACAAGGGAATTAAACAAATATCCAGTGAAACTGTTCCTGTGCTGAAAGTATATTGACCTAGTTTCTATATGAAGCAAGTAAAAAATGCGCCGAATTTTCTTCTGCGCAATCGAATTTTCTGTATAACTCAGCTACGACCGGTAGCGCTTCAGTTGCTCCCCAGATGCAGTAAAGTAAAGGTGAGTCCCACGACTCCGGAAAGCGCTGCCAGACGCACGATCTATGGTTAACTTTAACCTTAAATAAAATAAAAACTACTGAGGCTAAAGGGTTGCAATTTGGTACGTTTGATGACTGGAGGGTGGATGATCAACATACGAATTTGAAGCCCTCTAGCCTCAGTAGTTTTTAAGATTTGAGGGCATAATTGTTTTCTTTTACAGAAAACTAAAACTGATTTCGATCATCAACATGGAGGAAGGTGAATGATTCAATGCAGAAAAAGTTCAATGATAAAATCGAAATATCTAACGACTCTAAGCAAAATAGAACCCGTCTTTTAACGTGGGGAAAAATCCTCGAAAATTAATTAAAGCAGCCGAGATATGTAACCCACAATTCGGAATCGTTTTTCTTTTCACCTGACTTGACCTCTTTACCGTCCAGGCATTTCGACCTGAGTCAGGAGATTTTTAGTAAGCACGTGACACTAAGAAGCAGGCGGAGGATGGTAAATCGCGGGAAATATCGCATGAGATATGAAAACGAGACAACGTCTTCTTAATTTAGTTTCATGTTTATGAAGGCGTTTCAGGCAGCACACGATGGTTCTTGGGATTCTGTTCATTATCCTCTCTCTCTCTCTCTCTCTCTCTCCAGACTTCGCTTATGAGATCTGATTTTTTATGACTGATATGGAATGAATCATTTTTACTTTTAAGGTGTTAAATGAAATGAATGTGGTAAAGATTAATTGCTTCTAGAATGCGAGAATCAATCAGAGAAATAGGTCAGACATACACAAACACACACTATATATATATATATATATATATATATATATATATATATATAATATATATATATATATATATATATTATATATATATATATATATATATAAATATATATATATATATATATATATGCTATTTTAGTATGTTATGCCTTATTTGCAGAGATTGTCTTTTCGTGCAATACTTTGAATCAGTTTATATATATATATATGTTTATATATATATATATATATATATATATATATATATATATATATATATATATATATATATATATATATATATATATATATGTATGTATACTCCTCTCTCTCTCTCTAGAGAGAGAGAGAGAGAGAGAGAGAGAGAGAGAGAGAGAGAGAGAGAGAGAGAGAGAGAGAGAGCCCCAGGCATCAGAAGATATCTATCGTGTTGACAACAACAGTCTTTTATCGTATACGAATTCCCAATAAGATTCCCCCTTTGGCTTCAACGCCTTATTGATTTCCATATGCCCTCGGCAGGGGAAAAAAAAAAGAAGGGGTGGGGATGCTCCTTCGAATGTGTATATCCAGTTTCCGGAAGGTTTCTGTACAATATAAGTAATTTTTGTTTGAGCTAAAGTTTTATGTTGAAAGAGTGAAACATGACTTGGCTTATTTTCTGTTTTTTAGTTTTCTGTAAAAGAAAACTATTGTGCCGGCTTTGTCTGTCCGTCCGCCCTCAGATCTTAAAAACTACTGAGGCTAGAGGGCTGCAAATTGGTATGTTCATCATCCACCCTCCAATCACCAAACATACTAAATTGCAGCCCTCTAGCCTCAGTACTTTTGATTTGATTTAAGGTTAAAGTTAGCCATGATCGTGCACCTGGCAATAATATAGGATAGGCCACCACCGGGCCGTGGTTAAAGTTTCATGGACCGTGGCTCATACAGCATTATGCAGACCACCGAAAGATTCTGGGGCCTTGATGATACGCTGTAGCTTAATTTGATTTTAGGTAACGCCGAGTAATTGATGTTTAGTGTATAGTGGACGAATGTTATGTAAAAAAAGAACTTTCATCCCATATTGCATTAAGAAGTTGTCGTAAATTTGCAGGCAATTTCCGTCAATAAAACTAAATATTTAAAGAGAAGCTCTGCAAAATAATTTGCTTAATAAGTTTTCTTCTTGTTCTGCAGAGATTTCAGAACTTTTTTTTTATTCTCAATCTACCCATCCAATCGTTCAATAGTTTTTTTGTATCATTAAAGCCGAAGCCAAGATTGTATATACAACTGTTTACATAAATGAAATTCAGATTACGATAAAGAAGTGTTTGTTGGTAACAAATATCTCTCTTTACAAGCGCACAGTAGACTGAAGGCAACAAATCTGTCTAAATCTTTCTCACAGTGCCGCATGTATAAGATGCCAGTTAAGTTTTCGGTGATACATAATGGTAGATTAACAACTAGTGCATTCTACCTTTTAAAATAATGTATTCTAAGTCTGTGCGGCAATATTTTACTGACAATTTTCAAGATAAGATAGATTTAATGAAGGAGAATACGTTGTTTCACTAAGATGGAACTATAGCCAAATCCACGGCTCTTTGCAGCCAAGCCCCGTCCACTGCTTACGTCACAGTAACCATATGGCCTGTTAATTAGTGTGACGTCATTCCCCTTTCGAAAGCTAGCCAATCACTGGCGTGCAGTGGGCGGGGCTTAGCTGCAAAGAGCCGTGGATTTTACTATAGTATCAAATCAGTAATGTGCCATATGAAAACATCAACCATTCCATATTCCACTCCCGATACTTTTCCTTAGAACATAGCTTTTACCTACATCCACCGTCATTTCCCAGACTTTCCGCATCACTCCAATCACTGAAAAGTCAAGGAGAC
This sequence comes from Macrobrachium rosenbergii, assembly GCF_040412425.1. NCBI lineage: Eukaryota > Metazoa > Arthropoda > Malacostraca > Decapoda > Palaemonidae > Macrobrachium > Macrobrachium rosenbergii. The sequence goes on from NC_089781.1 coordinate 88,630,389, forward strand.
ATGTTATTCTTGTCTCAGAACTGCTCTTAGACCCAACCAATCACTCTTCCATCTATGTATTCACAAACTTCCCTTTCATCATAAGAAAAAAAAACATAATCGCTCTGAACGACTCGCCTTCAATACCATACATTCTCAACGCCCTCAATATTGCCTCTAACGATTCTATCATTAACCGGTTTACGGGTCCATGCATGTTACATACAGCTTTTCCCCTTGACTTTCAAACTTTTTACATAATAGTCTCATAACAACCTCATCAACACACACACCCACCTTCCTGGCTGCGACCTACGAGTATTCCAGTTGACGAACCGACAGTTATCTGATTCACAGAGGATGGGTAGGTGTTGAGTCGGATTCCTGTCACAGAGGATGCCAATTCTAGTTTATTCGGAATAAGAAAATTTAAAAACCTGTCATTACAGCTCGGGAAGTTACTCTACCTACGTGGGGTCATGAAGGAAATTCCTACCCTTGCGCAGTTCCCAAGCACGGATGAGAGTTGAAGGTACAGTTAACGTCCGTGCCTTGTAAAACAAACCAAACGCTACTCAGGTTTAATATAGATCTTAGGCGTTGCGTGACAGCTGCAAAATGAAGTCTAACACTCACCGGACTGATTAATGTTATCATATAAGGATATATTTGTTAGAATTCACAGCTTTTCCCCAAAAGGGAGGGTGGTTTCAGTAGGTGTTGTACTTCCAGTTCTCGTCAAGTCTTTTCTGATGAGGCTGCTAGAACAGTGTCCTTGTTCAGCCAGGTCAACAGGGGCACAATGGGTTTTAACAGACAGCCCCTAAATCACTCCCTGTTGGTCAGGAAATGAATTTATTCCAACAAAATAACACATCTGACTTTTTCAACTGAGCAAGTAGTAAATTATTATTTCCTTTAAGAAAATACATTTCGTATGGTGAAATGAAAAAGAAGACAAACTATAGGCCTAAGTCTGTGCCTCTCACTGCACATCATCTAAACTCGCATTGCTTTGTAAAGCAGACCAAACGTTACTTAAGTTTGATACAGATCTTAGGAGTTGGGTGCCAGCGGAAAATGAAGCCAAACCGTCACTGGACTGAGTAATGTTATAATTTGCTAAGGAAATATTTTTTAAACTACACACCTTTTCCCCTTAGCGGTAAAGCTTTCAGATGGTGTTTAACTTTCCAGTTCTCAACAAATCTTTTCTGATGAGGCTGCTAGACCAATGTCCTTGTCCAGCCTGGCTGCGACCTACGAGTATTCCAATTGACGGACTGACAGTTATCTAATTCACTCCTCAAGCTCACAGAGCCCCAGTGGGTTTAAACGGAGAGCCCTTAACTCAATCCGCCTTGGTCAGGAATCGAATATATATGGACAAAGCAATACATTTGGGCTTCCAAACTAAGCTAGCAGTAAATTATTATTTCCATCAAGAAAGTGCATTTCGTATGGTGAAATAAAAGAAATGAAAACAAAATATAGGTCTAAGTCTGTGCCTCTCACTGCGCATCTGTTAAAATCTCGCATTGCATGGCGTGTCGTTCTGAGTCACCTTCTCTCCCGTAACTTCATTGGTCTCAGGTGAAAGCCTCCTCCGACTCTTTCAAGGGATCTTTCTCTCTCGGCGCATTTCGAAGAATTCAGCTCCGTTACTGATCTTCAAAAGACTCAGACTGCACTCTCATTTTCTGTTATCTTGTTTCCTGCTCGCCTTACTGCAATTGGAATACTCAGCTCCTTTGGAGAGAGACACTGGTTTGGACTACGTTGTCTCGAGGTATTATTTTCAAGTGTAACATTATATCTTAATAAAAAGCATTTTTTAATGGAAACAGTATCTAGCCCAGGTTTCATTGGAACTTGGAGTGTGCAACATTATTTGAATAAAAAAAGTATTTTTAATGGAAATATCTAGCCCATGTCTGATCGGAACTTGCAGAGAGAGAGAGAGAGAGAGAGAGAGAGAGAGAGAGAGAGAGAGAGAGAGAGGATTAACACCCGAATGGAACAATTTTGCGTTTGTTTCATACAAAATCTATTACTAAGTCCTTCAACATCACACAACACAAACATATCTTACCCGACTTCCAAAAATAAAACAGGAAGAAAAGGTAAACGCAATCTCCTATTTCAGTTGCAAATCAGTGGCTAAATCTCAGTAACGTCACCGAGATACGAGTAAGCAGGAACAGACGGCGAAATGAAAGAGGTTATCGGAATAATTCAAAAGAGCAGTTGACAGCCTCCGCTCGTGACGTCGAGATATTCTGGGTAACTCGTGATATATGGAGAGTGATTCGTTGTAACCTGATGTGACATTACTGGGGGGAATTCGAATTGCCGTTGTCTGGTGATGTCATGTTTTGTGCTACACAAATGCTTCGCTTTTGGCGAGTCACACACACACACACACACACACACACATATATATATATATTATATATGTATATATATATATATATATATATATATATATATATATATATATATATATATATATATATATATATATCTGTCAGGTGTTATCGTCATTTCTAAAGCAAAGATTTAGGCTCAAATCCAGGCCGGGCAGATGCATTTGTAATTCCCTTTTAATGTAAGTTGTACCCAAGGTGGAGTGAATAGCATATTAAAATATACTTTTGGCTTAATATCTACTATATATATATATATATATATATATATATATATATATATATATATATATATATATATATATATATATATATATATATACATACAGTATATATATATATATATATATATATATATATATATATATATATATATATATATATATATATATATATATATATATATATATATATATATATATATATATATATATATATAAGCGACCACACACTAGCATTCACAGTATTTACCCCCAAAAATGTACACGAACTCATAAGCAAATACTATTTCCGTGATGTTATCTGCCTCTGTGGTCAAAAGAAAAAAAAGTTTAGAGTTAGAACGTAGAAAACTTTCCAGCGCATTTAAATAATGCAAAATGCCTTTTGATTTACCTTATCAAATTCCGCGTCCTGACTTGCAAGCGCAGTTAGAGAGAGAGAGAGAGAGAGAGAGAGAGAGAGAGAGAGAGAGAGAAAATGAATACTGTTTTTGCAAACTACCGAGCGCGTTGCCTTTGTGACGTCATCAACAGCACACGCCAATTTAGTGCTTGCGACAAGTTCATAGAAAGTTGGGGAAATTGCTTTCACGGCTTTATGGCACTGCTGGGATAATGCTGTTTCTGAGAGAGAGAGAGAGAGAGAGAGAGAGAGAGAGAGAGAGAGAGAGAGAGAGAGAGAGAGATTAACAAAAACACACTGTTACAGCGACAAAACCTGTGTTACTACAGTTCAGATTTAAAAGTGTGTGAGAGAGAGAGAGAGAGAGAGAGAGAGAGAGAGAGAGAGAGAGAGAGAGAGAGAGAGATTAACAAAAACACAGTTACAGCGACAAAGCCTGTGTTACTACAGTTCAGACTTAAAAAGTGTGTGTGTGAGAGAGAGAGAGAGAGAGAGAGATCGCATTAGCATTGTACGGTTGTATAATTGAAACATGTAGCTTTGTTTCACATCATTGAAATCCAAATGAAACTTGACAAAGAGAGAGAGAGAGAGAGAGAGAGAGAGAGAGAGAGAGAGAGAGAGAAAAGTGCTTGTAGGTCCAGACTCAAGTCCGTCGACGGAATGAGCGGCAAACGAACTCATAATACAGAAATAAGACCCTTCAAAATTTTTTTTTTTAATTATGTCATTTACAAAAGTTCATTTTTAAAAATTACGAAACTGCGTCTGCCTGGAACATCATGTAGCAACAGTTAGGAATAACGCTTATTTTCATTCTGAACAGGACTAATATTGGATGTTTTCTAGCGTCATTTGCTTTTTCATAATCTGTGTGTATATATATATATATATGTATGTATGTATATATATATATATATATATATATATATATATATATATATATATATATATATATATATATATATATATATATATATATATATATATATATATATACATAAATGCTGGTATGTAAAATACCTTCTATGAGTATAAATGCATTTAATAATTTACGTATATGCCCACTTACTTTCTAGTTTCTTTCTCATATTGTTTAGACGCTGCGTAGAACGGAATGAGTCCACAAATCTTATTTGATGTTTTTTCGTAAAAAAATAAAAAAGTATTTTATCAGAGAAAAATGTTAATTTTCGAGTATGCCAAGGATTGAAAGCGAAAAAATTTCCTCAATCTGCATCACCAAATTTATAAACATAAATAGAATCAAGTCTGTTTTCATAATCATAATTTTTTTTTTTTTTTTTGTATGTAGTCCTCGTAAAGATCACTCTAAGTCCTGTTCCACTGGTCCTGCGTAGCGAAATATAGTGCAAAATTGTTTAACGAAACGGAGGGATTATAAAAAAAAATGCTGGAGATAGCACGTTTATGAAAATTTTGCAAAATAAAAGAACGAGGAAAAGTATAGCGAAAATATAAAAGTTGTTATTTTTGGAGTGACGATTGCGAACATTATTTAAGGGCATCACAAGGAAAGGCTAAAAAAAAAGTCAATAAAAATTACTTCAGCCTCGTCAGCTCAAACGTAAGTGGAGACAAAGAAGGCAGATTAAAGGACCCATCGATATGAGATAGTTCAAGGAGAGACAGACAAATGCTCCGATGGATTTTTACGTAAAAAAAAAGGGGGGGGGGCTGTTTTGGAATTGGGAATGCCAGTTGACGGAGCTCTACCCTTTCGGGCCAGCCCTAGGAGAGTTTTTGATCAGCTCAGTGGTCTGGTAAAACTAAGATATACTTTTTTTCTACCCTCTGATAGCGCTGAGCGGAGTACAGAGACTGGAGCGAGAAATGCAAAAGCCGTACGCAGTTGCAAGAAAAATGGCAGGGCAGCAAGGGGAGGAGAAACGCAGAAAGCATAAATAAAGGAGAGAGAGAGAGAGAGAGAGAGAGAGAGAGAGAGAGAGAGAGAGAGAGAGTGCAGTGCTAGTTCCCTTGAAATGGAATTTACTAAGAGCAATTTGGATGAGCGCGCCTAAATGTTTGATCAAAGAGCTTCTGAGAGCTCGTGGATTCTGTCGAGTCCATTTCCCTTAAGAGGTGGCCATTTCGTTCTATCTCTAATGAAAGTTTTTAGTTTTCTGTAAAAGAAAACTATTGTGCCGGCTTTGTCTGTCCGTCCACAATTTATTCTATCCGCCCTCAGATCTTAAAAACTACTGAGGCTAGAGGGCTGCAAATTGGTATGTTGATCATCCACCCTCCAATCATCAAACATTCCAAATTGCAGCCCTCTAGCCTTAGTAGTTTTGATTTGATTTAAGGTTAAAGTTAGCCATAATCGTGCTTCTGGCAACGATATAGGATAGGCCTACACCGGGCCGTGGTTAAAGTTTCATGGGCCGCGGCTCATACAGCATTATAGCGAGACCACCGAAAGATGGATCTATATTCGGTGGCCTTGATTGTAGGCTGTACAGAAAACTCGATTGCGCCAAAAGAAAGTTCGGCGCATTTTTAACTTGTTGAAATTGCTTTTCTTTTCTCTCTGTCTTTATGTTTGTGTTTGTCTACCTGCCTGTCTTACTGTCTGTCACTAATTCTGCTCGGTAACTTTTCCCGAATTATCTTCCTACAGTGTCTTCATGAGCATTTCTACAGTTCTCTCTGGTCTTGTGATCTGCAGTTAAGCAACGTTCGGTCTGGTCATATCTGGGTTAGGTGACTGTCAAGAGATGCCGGACGGCGTTATCAAATAATTCCCTTGAACATCCACGGGGCTGGGCATGGGTAAGCAACCTCAGTCACACACACACACACACACACACATATATATATATATATATATATATATATATATATATATATATATATATATATATTATATATTCAGTTATTTTCTAGCTTCCATTTACTCTTTTTTCCGGAAGCTGCATAAGACTGAATAAGTCCAGTAGTCTTATTTGAAATGCGCCCGTAAAACGAGGTTATTCAACAAAAAGAAATCGACAACATTTCCTCAGTCCGCTGTTCCCAATTTAAATACATAAATAGTGTCAGGTCCAATTTTATAATCATATATTTTTAAAAATATGGTCCACACGAAGGCCAGTCTGTATCCCGTCCCATTGGTCCTGCATAGCGAAATATCGTACAGAATCGTTTCACGAAACGGAGGGATTATAACAAAATGCCGGAGATAAAACATTGGTAAAAAGTTTTCGATATGAAAACCAGAGGAAAAATACAGCAAAAATATAAACGTTGCTATTTTTGGAATGATGACTACGAACAGTATTGAAAGGCCTCTGGAGGAAGGGCTAAAAAATCAAATAAATTTTACTTCAGCCTCGCCAACTGAAAGATAACTGGAGACAACCAACGCAGGCAGATTAAGGGATCCACCGATGAGATAAGTCAAGGAAAGACACTGACAAATGCTCTGATGGATATTTACGATTTCACAAAAAAAAAAAAAAAAAAAAAAAAAAAAGTGGGGTTGGGGGAAGCTCACATTCTGGAATTCGGAAAGCCAGTTTACGGTGCGCTATCCTTTGACAGCACCGAGCAGAGTACTGAGACTGGAACGAGAAGTGCAAAATCATTTATTACACATACATATATAATATATATATATATATATATATATATATATATATATATATATATATATATATATATATATATATATATATATATATTGTGTAAGCAAACTACACTGAGCACTTTTTTCTCCCTTATGGAATGAAGACGCTAGTCCATGCCCTTCCTCATGGATGTCCAAAGGGCTTATGTGCCAATTGCGTCGGGCATCTCTTGAGGGGCACCTATTCCAAAAATCATATCTACAGCAAACGTGTATCAGAGAGAATTAAAAAGAATACTTGAGAACATACTTTAACGAATAACACGAACGAAATGACCGAGTGGCATTGCTGACAGACAAGGTGGTGGCCAAGCATAAACAGAAAGACAGAAGAAACGCAAATTTAAAGTAATTTTAATTTCCGTACAGTGAAATGGCCACCAGTTAAAGCAAATGGACTCGACAGAATCCACGAGTCTCAGAAGAGCTTTGATCAAACATTTAGGCGCGCTCGTCCAAATTGCTCTTAGTGAATTCTATTTCAAGGGAACTAGCACTGTACTCTCTCTCTCTCTCTCTCAGCCGTCTTTATTTATGCTTTCTGCGTTTCCCCTCCCCTTACTGCTCTGCCATTTTTCTTGCAACTGCATACGGCTTTTGCATTTCTCGCTGTAGTTTCTGTACTCCGCTCGGCGCCATCAAAGGCTAGCGCCCCGTCAACTGGCTTTCCCAATTTCAAAATGCGAGCCTCCGTATTTTTGAAAACGTAAAAATCCATTAGAGCATTTGTCAGCATCTTCCCTTGAACTATCTCATCGACAGATGCCTTAATCTGCAGGCGTTTTCTCCACTTTCAGATTTTTAACCATCTCTCGTTAAGTCTTTAAATGCCGTCGTAATCATCCCTCCAAAAATAAAAGAGAAACAATTCCAGCATTATTATTATTATTATTATTATTATTATTCAGAAGATGAGCCCTATTCATATGGAACAAGCCCACAGGGGCCACTGACTTGAAATTCAAGCTTCCAAAGAATATGTTGTTCGTTAGGAACAAGTAAGAATGGGTCAAGGGTTATTATTATTATTATTATTATTATTATTATTATTATTATTATTATTATTGTTGTTGTTAATCAGATGACGAGCCCTATTCATATGGAACAAGCCCACAGGGGCCATTTGACTTGAAATTCAAGCTTCCAAAGAATATGTTGTTCATTAGGAAGAAGTAAGAATGGGTAAAGGAAAAACAGAAAGAAGAGATCTCACTCATCAAAAATGAATAAATAAAGTAATGAATCAATAAATAGATAAAAATATAATAGAACCTAAAATCACCATTTAGCAACCAAACGCTAAAAGAACACCTCAGGTTACAAATACAGAAGCAAGATTATTCACGTGACGCGAAGATTAACAGTTCAGATAATCGGGGTCAGACGCGGCCTGCGTGTTCGCCGCAAAATTATTATCGACTCTTCTGTCATTAATCTCCAGTAAGGAAGATTTAATGGAATCATACGTGATGCTTCGATTTTCCACCGAAAGATTGACAATCGGATGGAAAGGGGAAAAACAGTCAGTGATAGAGGTAGAGTGCGAAACAAAATTGAAAAATGGATTTATTATGATCTTATGTGAAAATAAATGAATTAAGTGTTTTAGCAGTAGATTAGGAAAGACTACAGACTGAAATAAATGAAAAATGAATTATATCGCCTTATGTGAAAATGAATGAAATAATAAGTATTTTAGCTGAGGTACACAGAAATTGTATCATATACAAGTACGGTTCTTGAAGACGTGAAACTGCAAAATTAAAGACATGATAATATATTGCCCAGTGAACAATGGATAAAAAGTAAATAGAATAATTACGAGGAACTATGAGTAAACTGGAAATAAAACGAAAATTATTAAAAAATGCTTACGTTCATGTACTTAAGTTTAGACAGGAATACGCAATTAGGGAAATAACATTCGTCATACTCAAACGTTCTGGTGATTTACTGATAGAGATGTGGAAACAAAAAAAAAAATGCATGTAAATTAGATCTAGAATATATTTATATATATAATATATATATATATATATATAATGTATATATTTATGTATAAAATTTATATATATATATATATATATATATATATATATATATATATATATATATATATATATATATATATATATATATATATATATATATACTGCATATATAAAGGAAGATGATAAAACATCGAATCAATTCGACTCCAGATAAAGTGACAAAGGATCGAGCTATGAGCTATGGTCAGGGCACAAGATCTTATCTTACCTAAGGTCATATTAGAAATGGTTTTATGCGACCATTCTAAAGACCGGTGGAAGCAATAAATCACTCAGAGGAGAATCAGGACGCAAATTCCTGTGATGTATGCTAGTATTGCACCATCTCTGTTTTTTTGCCATGCCCCTAGGTTAGATTAGGTTAGGTTGGGTTGGGTCAGGTTAGGTTAAGTTAGCTACTACAAATGAGTTTGGGTGTGGGAAACATAATGAGATTATTTTCAAGAAAATTCTATGGTTAATTTTTAAGATATGGCGTCCCGCTTTTTTCAGGGAAAGGTCTCAGTACTCGGTTACATCTCGGGAAAATGCTGACGGTACAATGTTCGTGAATGGAAAGAATGTGTCACAAGGTGTCTTATTCACGGTATATATGTATATATGTACTTGGTAGCGTACTTGCAGGTATAGTGGTTAGTGTCGTGGAACGCCACTCAGATGTCGCAGCTTTGCGTCTCCCCCCCGGGCGATGAAAAATCACTGGCTCTGTATCCTGATCAGTTATTGCCGCAGTGTGGAGTCTCCGGTGGCAGGTTGAAACCAACATTCTTTGGAAGCTTGAATTTCAAATCAATGGCCCCTTTGGTGTGCTTGTTCTATATGAATAGGCTTCATCTACTGAAATAATTATAACAATATACTGGTACACCGTTTAAACATTAGTTTTCAGTCGTCAGCTTTTCTCTCAGAAGTGGGGTTTCATACGGTGGAAATAATTCTCTGGCTACATGTAACAGAAAAACAAATTTTTGCTGACTATAATATATTAGAAAAAATAATGTAGGGGACTTTTAATTAGAAATACGTAAGGCTTTGTATAAACTAGTGAAAAAAAACATTGTCTTACTAGGAAGTTGTTTATTGTATCTCATGGTTATCGTAATCACAGAAATGCAGTCGTTTGGTGTAATTTGTAAAAAAAAAAAAAAAAAAAAAAAAAAAAAAAAAAGATGTTAATCAAACATGTAGTAGTCTTCTTTCTTCCCCAATTGCTCTGAAGTATGGAAAATAATATACCTGACTGTTTAGTAATTAAACAGCTCCCCTCTGCCCGACCTTGTATCTTGCCCTGTTCTAAGTGGCCTGTAACACAAGCAGTAGCACACTCGATTCACTGCTGGGCAGACCCGTGTCCTACCCTGGGACAAGGAAGGGACCATCTGGCGCATTTGCTACGAACTTCGATGTACTTCTGTTGACGTAAGGAAAGAGTCATGCATCTGATTGTTAGAAGGCTTTTGTGGGTGGTAGCTGAGAGAGAGAGAGAGAGAGAGAGAGAGAGAGAGAGACGCTAGTCATGAATCGTCAGCTGAAATGTATACCTCCATGTACTTAAAAATGAAAGAGACTCGACAAGGCATCCCTCTCTCTCTCTCTCTCTCTCTCTCTCTCTCTCTCTCTCTCTCTCGCCCTTTAAATACTTTTAGGAGGCGAGAAAGATTTCTCGGAAACGAATTTCTCCAAATACGTAAGCGATGTTATTCCAAGATTCCCGGTTTTGGTTCCAAGCCAAAAATGGGAGGATTGATAGGCGATGGGGATGGGGTTCGCCAGGCCTCTTTTCATTGCACTCTCATTTTTACGTCGTTAGGGAATAGAGAGAGAGAGAGAGAGAGAGAGAGAGAGAGAGAGAGAGAGAGAGAGGAAACAATCACGTATTTAATGCTGTTTCAATTAATTAATCTGTCTAACATAGGAATATGAAGCATTTGCAATTGTAATTTCCTGGGTTCATGATGTTCACTCCATATTCAATTTCCATTCTGAGGTATATACATACATGTGTATATATATATATATATATATATACAGTATATATATATATATATATATATATATATATATATATATATATATATATATATATATATATATTATTATGATTAGCAAGAATTGCCTAGCAAACTGCCCCCTCCTTTGTGTTTATTGGTTGTTCTGTTGTGTTTCATTTACTGCCCAGCCGGCCGATCGATAGACCATCTGTCTATCGACTTAAAAACAAGGGTTTAAAAGATTAAAGGCGCTCCCATTTTTGATAAAGATCTTTCCTTCGAGGCAAAAGTAATCTGGCTTGGGTGTCTCTCCTACAGGCCAAAACCTCCCCTGCGGGCAGCAGGTGCAATGAGTCAAAACATCTGTGTTGGGTGCACCCCCTGCCCCATAGGAGGATAAAAGCAAAAGCCCACGAGGTCTCGACACACACGCGGGCTGGAAGATATGGAATGAAGACGTCCCCAACACCTGGCCCCATCGATGCCCTTGCATCCTAACCACGTGGCCCTTTCCAAAGTATACTTTTCCTCGTGCCCTTCGACCGTATTCCTCGAGCCCACACGCCATTGCTTGGAGTTTCGAGGAGTCCCCATCGCCTTGCCCCTTTACGGAAGCCCTTGCATCTCACCACGTGGAAGAAACTCGCCCTCGGAAATCGCAAGTCATCCACGGACTGCCTTCTACGCGCCCTCGGAAAATCTGCTGAGGTAAAGTGCCCTGGAAGAGCCCCATTTCAGTCACGCTTTTGTCTCGTAATATTTTCTTAAAGAGAAAGCCAGAAATCTCCCTTGTCTAATGTCCGTGCGCCTCTTGCCTCGGCAGTATTAATTCTTTATTACTCCTTTGGCACCCTCAGTGCATGAATTCATTATTCTTTTGTCTATTTTCATTACTGGCGTATAATGTGCATATCTCTCATTTCAGAGGATCCTATTTCGTGGAAGCTTCTCGGACTGTGTCTGGAATCCCCAGTTTCATTCAATCCAGTAGGAATCTCCTTCAGGATAGTAATCTACTTGAGTTCCTCTTTCCGTACTGATATCATTTATGTAAATACACTCCTTTAAATTTGCCCACGTGTTTTATAATATTTCCCTCAGTAACAAGAGCCCTATGCTCATATGAAATTCTCCTTTGTTTTCCTCTTTTTACGTTTTCCCGTACCCACGAAGTCAGAATCACAAGGCTAAATTACCTTAAATTGTTGCTACCTGTCTCACAGAGCATATTTCAAACTAAAACCACGGAAAACGTAAAATATATATACATATATATATTATATATATATGTATATAATCTTTGAGCATAGTGTTTCTTGTACGCAATTCCATCTGGAATGCTATTGCAGTTATTTATGTCTACAATTTTCTGTATGTATTCTTATCGAAAGACCAGGTACAGGAAATTGTCCTTATATAATAGATACCAAAAGATAATTGATATATATATATATATTATATATATATATATATATATATATATATATATATATATATATATATATATATATATATATATATCTTAACCCATATCTCTTTTTTTGTTACAACGCAACTCAAACTTACTTTTCATTCCTAGAAATAAATAATTGTCTTGTCCTACTTACCTTTCGGGGGCACTTAACCTTTCTGACCTTCCACCGACGTGCAAAATACAAAAGTAAAACTTCATTTTCAATTTTTTTTTATTTCGGTCGAAATGAAGCCATTTCTGCCTCTGTCACAGAATAATTAGATTACCGTATCTCATGGCTGGGTTGGGAAATTCGGCTGAAGTAATACAGCGGGTTGCCATATTGCTTATTGAATGATGCAAATGTATTTCGAAATTACTGTACTTCGTCCCCGGGTATTCTTGTTTTCATTATAGTAGATGTATTAGTGAAGATGTTTATATCTTAGCTCATAACAACGTATACATTTGTTTATTGTCGTTATTAATACATCAAGGATGAACAAGGTGTGTATTGTGGTGAACATCCTAAGAGAGATTATTATCATTATTATTATTATTATTAACAGACGGCAGAAAAAGAAAAAAGGAGAAATGCCATCGAAAATACTATCATGGGAATCTACGGATTTACATCCCAGGTTTCAGTAACCTGCTGTAATGCTTTATAATAGTTTCTACTGTAAGAAATACGCTGTTTTATCCGTCGAAATATGAACGTTGGACAATTATTGACTAATACTGATGTGCAGGAAATGCGAATTATTAGAAGAACTGAGAAAACTCAGTATAAAATCAATTCGCAAAATGCAGCCATCTTATTCAACATTTTTATTATTATTATTATTATTATTATTCACAAGACGAACCTCTATTCTCATGGAGCAAGCCTACAGGGGTCACTGCCTTGAAATTCAAGCTTTCAACGAATATGGTCCTCATTTCAAAGAAGTTACCGAAGATAATAGGAAATACACAAAGTGGAGATTTAAGTTATTATCATCAAAATTGCGATGGCAGCTATGATAGTGATAATGATTATTAACATTCCTGACGCTGTTTCTCTTTGATGTTTGTGTTTCTCGTGTAACTACTGCTTAAATGTTCATTAAATGACCTAGCATTACAGATGATAACAGACCGAGATTTGGACAGATGCAGTTCATTAGGCTTAATACAACCACCAAAGGACGTTTTTGCAAGTGAAATATTGCTAATGACTGTACTTAGAATTTAGCTGCTAATTATCGAGCTTATTTTTACTATCGTAAGTCTGTGCTTGCCTGAGATTATTCTGTATTTTTTTTTTTTTTTTTTACATTTTGAAAATTCTACCATGATTTAAAGATGACAAATTCTGATCCAGATGCGAAATGATGTAACCTTCCGTTTCGTGAAACCAAAGCCCTTGGATATACTCTAGTGCACATGAAATTCTCGCCGCGCTAATCTGTATCTGAGCAACGAGCAACCGTGTTAGACAACGGTTAAATGTTCGGAAAACGCTGACATGGGTTTCAGCAACGGTAATCTACGACTGAACAAAATCTTCTTTCGAACGACGATAATCCGTTGAAGCGACGATAATCTGAATAACCATAATCAGTTTGAGCAAAGATAGTAGAATCTGCAAGCGAATTTGACTGTAAATTACGGTCTGCCAATCTCCGAAAGAAGTATTAAATACTCGTCCAATCGAATTGCGATAAATAAGTCTCTCTAACATTTCCGAAAGACTGACAACAATCACACAATTAATCTTCAAATGAAAGGTAACCAAACAACTTCCTCCACACTACCTTGACCTCTCTCTAAGCATGCGCCATTAGTTCGGAAAGTCATCATAGGCTCTTCTTTCTTCTTTAATTAGAATTATGTCATGTTATAGCATACTGTCTTATGCACGGGGTTATATCAATCAATCTGTATGCAAAATACTGACACATACAATTTATTAATCTGCATTATTTTTTATAGCTGTATTCAGCTAGATACATATATGTATAATCTAGATGGAAGCATTCACAGCATTCAACATTAAGCCACAAATATTTCTTTAATATCGAATTACCTATAAATTAGGAATAACTAATATCCAAATAGAATTGTAATTTATAAGTGCACATGGCCCAGCCAGGCATTTACTTTTATTAATTATAATTCCCTTTGGGTCTAAGTTATTAACAGAGCAAAGTGAATTCGATAATAAATGATATGTGTGGCTTAATATTTTTAAATATAAAACAGTAACATAGTACACACACACACACACACATATATATATATATATATATATATATATATATATATATATAATTTATACATAATATATACATATACATACATATATATATATATATATATATATATATATATATATATATATATATATATGTGTGTGTGTGTGTGTGTGTGTGTGTGTGTGTGTGTGTGTGTTTAAACTTTTCATCATGATTGGATGTTTGAAATAAAGAACAGCAGAAGTAGATTGAGTGACCGTAAGCAGATTCTGGCAATTGATACAAATTGCTTTGGCTTTAAATCTGAACCCTGTTATGAATCTATTAAAATTGCCATACGTATCCTATCGCTATTTTTCCTCTCGTTTTTCGTATCTCCCTTTCGCTCTACCATTCCTTTTCTCTCATTTACTTTGTCTTTGGACTATTTCTCTCGGTCTCTATGGCTCAGTGTTTCTTTCTCCCCCTCTTGCTTATTACTCTCTCTCTCTCTCTCTGTTCACTACCAACGTAAGAGAAATAGATCTATGTAAAATAAACAGTTTTTGTGTAGAAAATAATTCTGGTAAAAGACTGTATGATAAGAGTATTCATATTATGTATGTATATATATACATATATACATACATACAAATATATATACATACATTCATACAAACAAATATATAAATATTTTATATTATATATATATATATATATATATATATATATATATATATATATATATATATATATATATATATATACTGTATACGCATACATTCATACATCCATGCAACGAACCCACAAACTCAAGATAAAAGCCGCATTATCTTTATACGCGTTCATCTGCTTCTCTTTCGCCTTAATCACCCGCTCGGAAGGGTGTAATTAGGAGATCAATCAAGTATATGGGACGCATCTATGTGGCACTGGGGGTGGCACTTGGCACTGCCTTTCCATTTTCCTTAATAGCTATTAAAGCTATTCTTCCTTTGTATCACTTAGGGTTGGCTAAACAGATTGGTTTTGGGTAAAGGGCCAATATGGAATTGAGAATGTCTGTATGGCTAGAATGGATCTTATCTTATTCTCATTAAAGTTCATCTTAATCTAATATCTTGGTTAAATCTTCAATTTATTAAAATACTGAAAAATAAGGCACAGCATAATAACCTTCTGTCTTCGTCGACAGGATGAAAGTAAATTTAAGACGAAAAATTACCTGTTTCACGTAACGACTTTTATACTGAATACATTGTTTTATCTTAGAGGCGGATTTCAGGCCAAAAGTGTTCACGGGACTAAAGCCACTTTCTGACAGAAAGTTTTTCTTTGCGTTAATTTCCTCACCTGTTCATTTCCGTACGCCACTGAATGCTAGCTTCTGTTCACGCTAGCCACAACTAAAGTTTCATATATATATATATATATATATATATATATATATATATATATATATATATAAACTTTTACATACTCGCATTCAGAATGCGTGCGTAAACTTATGAGTGTATGATGGTACACACACTCACTATGTGTATGTTTGTGTGTATATATATATATATATATATATATATATATATATATATATATATATATATATATATATATATATATATATATCACTTACACAATTGTTCTGTGCATTAATACAATTACTAACAGGACCTCATTGAAACTGGATGGTGTCTAGCGGAGTTATTTATTCAAAAAAATTCCAAGCTTTCCAGGACTAACAGTCCTCATTGTCAAATATCCGTAGAATACTTGACAATGAGGATTGATAGTCCTGGAAAGCTTGTTTTTTTTTTAATAAATAACTCCGCTGGATACCAACCAGTTTCAATGAGGTCCTGTTAATAATATATACATATATATACATGCATATATATATATATATATATATATATATATATATATATATATATATATATATATATATATATATATGCACAGACTGTGTGTGTGTGTGTGTGTGTGTGTGTGTGTGTGTGTGAGAGAGAGAGAGAGAGAGAGAGAGAGAGAGAGTTTGTGCGTGAGTGGTTGTAAGTTAGCATCGAGCACTGTAGACGTAACAGAACAAATATCTTGTATATACAACATATGCAACGAATTCGTAAACTTATAAAATAAATCTGCAAGTTCAGTAACTGCATATCATTATCCTAACAAGGCAATAACAGAGTTCATTTCGAGGAAAGGCAGAGGGCAAGTGATTCAGAATAGAAGCACATCTGTCTGGCGCTGCGGCTCATTGAATCCGGAGGATGTCAATTGGACATCATTATTCTTGCGTGGAAATTACACCTTTAATGATCAGAGGTTACCATCGCCTTTTGTCATGAAGGTTAATGTTTCTATTTTTAGTTTTCTGAAAAGGAAACTGTTGTGCCGATTCTGTCTGTTCGTCCGTTCTTTTTTCTGTCCATCCTCAGATCTTAAAAACTACTGAGGCTAGAGGGCTGCAAATTGGTATGTTGATCATCCACCCTCCAATCACCAAACACACCAGATTGCAGCCCTCTAGCCTCAGTAGCTTTTATTTTATTCAAGGTTAAAGTTAGCCATAATCGTGATTCTGGTAACGATATAGGATAGCCACCACCGGACCGTAGTTCAAGTTTCATAGGCCGCGCCGCGGCTCATACAGCATTATACCGAGATCTATTTTCAGTGGCCTTGATTCTACGCTGTAGCAGCTGTACAGAAAACTCGATTGCGCCGAAGAAACTTCGGCGCATTTTTTACTTGTTTTAATTGTTGAGGCTAGCGAGAATGGGAAAAAGTGGTTTATTAGCGATAGGTTCTTTTTCTATTACTCAGAAGATGAATAATAATAATAATAATAATAATAATAATAATAATAATAATAATAATAATAATAATAATAATAAACAAGAAGAAAGTATCCCTCGTTGATATCGCAATACCATGGGACACCAGAGTAGATGAGAAAGAAAGAAAGAAAAATTGATGATTATCAAGACCTGAAAATAGAAATAAGAAGGATATGGGATATGCCAGTGGAAATTGTACCCATAATCATAAGAACACGAGGCACGATCCCAAGATCCCTGAAAATGAACCTGGAAAAACTAGATGCCGAAGCAGCTCCAAGACTCATGCAGAAGACCGTGCTATTAGAAACAGCGAACATAATGAGAAAAGTGATGGACTCCTAAGGAGGCAGGATGCAACTCGGAACCACCCTACACTATAAATACCACCCAGTCGAATAGGGTGACTGAGATAGAAAAAAATTTAAAATAATCATAAAAATAATGATAATAATAATATTGGAAAACGGGGGCATGAATAGAATTCAGGAGCTTAGTAAGGAAAAAATGGATTATTGGTAGCATTCCTTAGTTCATGTATAGCTATTGCTAAGTTATTTATCTTTCATTTTTTATAATATTCCTGAAAACCAACGTGAAACAACGCAAACATAACCTGGTCTAATGAATAACGTGAGAATCAAGTTGTTACCTAAGGAATTCTGTATATTTTCGGACATTTACCACCTTTGGTACTTAAAGGTCATTGATATTTCGAAATAACATCATGATCGTCTCGATCTCTCAACCATAAGTAAATATCAAAATTATTCTGGAAAATATTACCCATAACATGAAGCGTCCATCTTTAGTAAATAGTGCAACAATATTACCGCGTCTGAATAACCCAAGAAACGACGTAAAAAACTTTTAATATCAAAGCAGTGAAAAATGTCTCTTCACAGAAGTAACTTCGGAACTAATGTGTCAAAAGAATATAAATATTGCTTGTAGCGCTGACAGTGACAAAGACCAATTTATGTTGAAAAATGTTTCCCAGCAAACCAGAACATTTCTTGTTTATATATTCTCCATTCACTTTCTCGCTATACATTTATGTCAAGTTTACTTATGTTTTCTGATTTTACAGATAATGATAAGAAACTTCGAGATTGATGTAAAAAATGTGACTTGAACAATTAACCAATATGGCGAACACATAAACAATGAGACAAAAACCTAAAACAGAAATAACCAATAAATATGGAGGGATAGGGTTGTGGGGGAGGTGGGTTGTGTGGGAGGAGTTCAGGGAGGAAGTATATACGAATAGCAAAGAAAGTACTCGGGTATTATAGTGTAGGGGTCCATTTCGAAGCCCCATGACAAACAGATTCATTCCCGCAAACAGAGGGGAAACGTGTTTACCGTCCGAGAGAAACAATGTTAATTAAGGAAAGTGGATCGAATAAATTCTATGAGGAATTTCACCTCCAGTTAAACTCCGAACAGAATTTAACTTTTCCCTCTGTGCGCTGAATTTAAGCATTCATTATTCAAGTTCATAAAGATACATGTATAAAGTCAAGATAAAAAAAAAATATATACAGGCAGAATTGCAGATGGCACACATCCTTATATACATACATGTACATATATATACATACATATGTATATATATATATATATGTACATCTCTCTATAAATATATATAATATATACATACACACACACACACACACACACACACACATATATATATATATATATATATATATATATATATATATATATATATATATATATATATATATATATATATATATATATAAGCCCTAGTGGTAAAGCACTGTGCTTCCATTCGCTGGTCACTGGTTTTATTTCGTCCCTCCGCCTACCAATCCTAAACCAAAGAGGAACAATTCCAGGATTAACCTCGACGTTATGGTTAATCCTGGGAATGGACATATTCGAGCGTACTGCCCAACCAGCTGTTTTTATTTACAAGTACTGCAATGCATGGGTATACTGCACATATATGTATGCATGGGTGTACATATATTTTATATATATATATATTATATATAAATATAAATAAAAAAATATATATATATATATATATATATATATATATATATACTGTATATATTATATATGTACAGTATATATAAATATAATTAAATAAATTGTATATATATATATTTATGCATATATATATATATATACTGTATATATATATATACTGTGTATATATGCCTTTATTAAATTTTGTATTACGCCATATGGAACTAAATGTGCAGCATGGTCCAAGTGCAATGTTTTTTTTTTTTTTATCTTTGTGCTTAGCTTTTGTACTGACGAATGGAGGGAGGCGATAAATAATCAATCCCCTTTTTACTGCGACCCGTGGTCACTTCACTCAGTTAAAAAACAAAATGCCAGATCTACCAGATTATCACCCTTTTCCTGAAATGTTTGAATGACATTAAGAAAATATCGTACCTTCATCCCTAAAAATTTGCTGAGAACAGGAAGGTTCTAACTCTTCTGGTGATACCCTGTCTAAAATAGGAAAAAATGGAGTAAAATATATATATATATATATATATATATATATATATATATATTATATATATATATATATATATATATATATATATATATATATATATATATATATATATATATATATATATATTGTCACGAATATGTCCACTCTCCCTCTAAAAGTGCAATAACGCACCATGCTAATGCAATTTATGTATTTTATTAAAATAAAGTTAGGCACGTTAACAACACTTCTGACTAACAAAGACAGGTTATGGGAAAACATTGCCTCTTCCTGGAAGAATCTCTCGTTTCTCACCCCTAAAAAATAATCTCTTAATTCTCCTCCATGACCTAATGATTGCTTGAGCCTCTCTTTCAGGTACCACCTTCCAAGAAGCCAAATCCTGCTGGAGGCATAGACAAGCCGGCGGAGGGGATTAATTCCAAAAGAGAAAGTGCCCAGGCCCTAACAACAGGATCACCTCGTGGCCAGGGCATACTGCATGGCGAAAGCATGGAAAGCGTAGAAAATGGACAACGAGGCTTGCAGGCACTGCCACCTAGGAGGACAGGAATCATAATCTGCCGAGGTTTTAAAAGACAACACTCGGGTGGCGCTTGTCAGAAACGCCCGGCCCTGGGCTCTTGACACTTGTCCCTTGCCTCATCCACTCCATCAGAGCCCTCATTTTCCCATGTGGCTGCTTGAGCCTGAGTCTTCTTTTGTGGTGAAGCCCCTAATTCAAGCCCTCCCTGCTGGTACTGAAGACTAGGTTCCCTGTCCCCTATGGAATGGTAATGTACCCAAAGCAAGGTTTTGAATCAGTCACGACCCTATTATTCTTCTATTGAATTTATTTTCCTTTCTTAAATGCCATCTTTTCATGAGAACTGATTTGTTTAGTGCAGTGAGTAAATTATCCCAGTTCATGTTCATTCCAATGCCTAGAATCATGTTGCTTCGGCACCTTAATAATATGTGCAACCCCCTCGATTCTGTAATTTGCTACTTAAATCTGTGCAAGTAACTGATGCATTCTCGTCAGCAGACAGAGTTGCTAGCTGTGGAATCATCTGTTCACCCCTGTGCTTGTGCCATGGTTAAGACCGCTGCTCCTCACCCAAAGGTGTCCCACGAAGTGGATTTTTCTTGTTTATGTTATTGTGTAAATTACTGTAATTTTAATTATTCGACAGGAATCTGTTTCCCCTGTCTGGTTTTTGCAAATTCCCCATTCTTCTGATTTAGTTTGTTAAATATAAGTGATTTTAAGTGAACTCCAATTGTTTATCTGAACTCTCCCCATTGAGGTAAAGCCTTCAGCTTAACCTTTTCGTTTATGTTGTTTACCTGAATCTACACCTGAAGTCAGACTTGAACCCATGTTGTAAGTTCCCTATTCTTCCCCGGGTAAATCTCTAACAATATATATATAAATATATATATATATATATATATATCTCAGGTTGAAGAGGTAAAGGCACGCATGTCTCTTACAAGAAAAAGTTTATTCGGCCAACGTTTCACATCACATGATGCATCCTCAAGGCTGAAATTACAGACAATAAATACTTAAAATGTCACTTCCACAATGGGAAAAGCTTCTTTAAAAATTTTTAAAAATTTACAACTACAAAAAAATTAAAACAAGAACTTGAAAGGAACACCTACCAAGCCAAGAGCTAAAAAGTGACTAGAAAGACAGGGAGGAAATAAACAAACGAAAGAAACCTATAACGAACGTGGAGAGTAAACAAACAGGCAGTTATGCTATAAACAGTTGTCTGGACGACGATTGGGTGTTTAGTGTTGGTACATTAGTTTTTATGAAAAGCGACTCCAACACCATCAACTCGTCGTCCTTACGGGCAGATCCAATAATTTTAAAATCATTAATATCCAAGCGGGTACCACAAATCTTGGAATGATTCCGAACATTGATAATTCGGGATTGGACAATGTGCAACCCGTCCTGAAGCTGACACCTTGGTGGGAGCAGAAACGGACCTTGAGAAGCCTCCTAGTACATCCAATGTAGGTTCCCAGACTACATCTGGGACAGGTATATTTATAGATAATGTTGGATGTCAAGGGAAGGACTCAGTCTGTCCTTCACTCTGAAAAAGAACGGATATTTAGAGGGTTTCGTGGAATCAACTTCAGATTTACAGCTGGCAATTCATGATGAATTAAATTCATACATTTCTTTTAAAACTTTTGTCATGAAGGAAAGGAACTTAGCATAAATACATAATTTGGGGAACGGTATATGTGGGAATAGGTTGTTCCATTTTTGCAGTTAAGAGCTTATTAAGTACTCGATGGAAATAGTGGGATGGAAAACAATTGCTGCGAAAAAAATTAGCCAAGAACTCTACTTCTTTATGAAAGGCTGTCCAGCTGGAAGTAAGAGAATACGCCCTGTGGAGGAGGGTAGAAAGAGAATTCAACTTAAAATTGAAATTACATGAACTATAAAAATTGGTGCCCAAACCTGTAAAAGTATTTTTTCTGTGAATGCTGGTTTGAAACCCATTATTTTCCCTGGTGATGCGTAAGTCAAGAAATGATAAGGAGTTACGAGTTTCTTTCTCAACTGTAAACCTAATATTGGGATGTTGGGCATTAATGAATTCTAAAAAGGAGTCTGCATTAAAATCGCGCTTAAACAGGGCAAAGGTGTCGTCCACAAATCTTTTTGTAAAATAAAGGGTGGAAACTAAGGGGACAATTG
Organism: Macrobrachium rosenbergii; assembly: GCF_040412425.1. Lineage (NCBI taxonomy): Eukaryota > Metazoa > Arthropoda > Malacostraca > Decapoda > Palaemonidae > Macrobrachium > Macrobrachium rosenbergii. Next base: position 88,652,846 of record NC_089781.1, read on the forward strand.
TCAAATACTGTCTCCTCCAGGAGTTCATAAAAATATTGGCGAAGGTAGGACCTAAAGGGCTTCCATTGCCATCCCCTCCACCTGTCTGAAACAAGAATCATTAAAAATAAAGACCGTGTCCCGCACGGCCAATTCTAAAAGTTGTTTAAATAAGGTTCTGTTAAAACCGTTAAAAAGAGAATCGGGAAATGGAAAAAGTTTGGTCAATATGATCTCGATCGTCTCCTCAACAGGAATATTGGTAAACAGGGACTCAACGTCGAAACTGACCATAAAAGGTCAGAGTCCTGCTTAAGAATATCGTCCTTGAAATCAGCAGCACTTTTTACATTAAAGAATTATTGGTGAGCGGTTCTAACAATGGAACTAAATACTTTGCAAGTTTATAGTTGGGCGTATTTAACGAAGAAAGTATAGGTCTAAGTGGGACCCCCTCCTTGTGGATCTTGGAAGGCCATACATGATCCCGTATGTTGAACCGGTAACGAGAAGGTTTTGGAAGGTGTTTTCATCTATGATGCTGTCACGTTTGAGTGCTCTGAGGAACCTATTAATTCTGTCTTCTATTTTGGTAACATTTTGTAAATTAGGTGTTCCCAATTTCTGGAATCTTGATGAGTCACTGAGAATTGAGTGCATTTTACGAACATAGTCCTGCTTATCTAAAACTACAGTTCCCTTACCTTTGTCAGGATGCACAATAATTATATCTAAGTCTTTGGCCAAATCCTTCAAAATTTGTAGATCCTCCTTTCTGAAAAAGGGAGCCCATCTGGTTTTAAGGTTGTTATACGCTTGGTGGGCTAAGGCTGATAACTGAGACCTCAAGTACTCGGCGTTATTACACAGAGCAATTTCGATAATTTCTGGAATAAAACTTCTAATGGTAAGAAAAATTGTTGGAAGTTGGGTTTATAACATGGGAGGCAGAAGTCCAATCCTAAAGAAAGAAGAAATTCTTCCTTTTTGATAAGACCCGCTTGGACAAATTAAAAACAGAATTTATATTATTGTTAAAAACAGGAATGGATATGCCTAAACCTTGTAATTTCCTATCATGTCTAGTCTCCACGTTCTGTGTAAAAATGAACAGGGCATTATTAAATAGTTTGGTAAAAATAAAATGATCAATTAACGTCAATGAACCTTGTATGATGGATTTGTACTCAGAGGTTAACATCTGAAATCTTTTTAAATCTCTATACTTAGAATTTATCTCAATGTCCAATAATTTGGTAATCGTATCATGGTAAAATTCTGAGCGATACAGGTTTAAAGTCTATAAAGCTTCACATTTTAAGTATTTATTGTCTGTAATTTCCAGCCTTGAGGATGCATCATGTGATGTGAAACGTTGGCCGAATAAACTTGTTCTTGTAAGAGACATGCGTGCCTTTACCTCTTCAACCTGAGATGTTTGTCGGGTCTGTTTCCCCCTGTGATTCTTCTATATATATATATATATATATATATATATATATATATATATATATATATATATATATATATATATATATATATATATATATATATATATATAGACTGTTCAGGATAGAGCCATTCAAAACAGTCAAAAGAACCAGAACGAAATGAAAAGAAATCGCAGATCGTAAATAAATGACGAAGCGAACATCCCAGAGAAACTGTTAGAGAAAGAAAAATGAATATCCCAGACGAATGGGTTTTAGTAAGAAAGAACCCCTAAAAAATTAGCTATCCGACAGAAGGGGGAGGACACGAACACTATTTGCCGAGTAAATTCACAATTGAGTCCAGGACATGGGGAAAGCGAGTGTTTAGAGGAAATCGAGAGTAAACTTAGTGCGGGAGCGGGGGAGTGAAAAGGACGAGAGATAAGAAGTGTATGGAAATTGAAATTGAGCGGAATCGATGGGGGAATGGATTTACAAGACTGCTGACGTGAGAATTGGCAGCTAGGAAGATAGATAGAAAGGATGAAGTGAGGAAATTGTAAACATGTAAACATTAAAATGTGAGACCAAATTTTGGCAGACAGATGCAGAAGGAAGGACTTTTGTTTGCAATGAATGATTATACAAAAAATGCAATGAAAAATCATAAATTAATGACAAGATTTAAAACAGAGGTAAGGACTTGGAAAGGTGTTCCACGGTGGACATGAGAGAGAGAGAGAGAGAGAGAGAGAGAGAGAGAGAGAGAGAGAGGGGGATTAGTAATGATGAAATGAGATCCAGTGTTGCAACCAATACAAACAGTAATAAATAATTATTAATTGTTTGATGTTAAGATCAAAATATTAAATATTTGCATTCGCTGAGCATAACAAATGACCATCGGACAAGACCACCGACAAGAAAATTTATCATCGACTGACAGCTGGGCTAATGCGCGCGTAATTACGTATACTAATTAAGCATCAAAGCCAATATTACTGGACTATCATTTATTTCAGTCGTTCGGCGGACATCAGAAACATATTCCAAATTCGATCTTTCCCTGTTATAAAAAGACATAAGAAATAAGTTATTGTGTGACTTCATATTAATGCGATTTCCAGCACATGAATAGCGAAGAATGACAGATATTACATAACGGAGGAAAGAAAAAAAAAGTTACAATTTTAAGAAACTGCAAAGATTTTGCTTCTGTCGTTTTTGTTTCCCCAATCGTAATGAATGGTCGTAATTATCATAAGTCTCATCTTTATTCCGGAAATACATAAACAAAATGTAAAATTAACTCACGGAGGAGAGTGAAGAAAACAGTTTTTGTCTTCAGATAGAATTACGAGATGAAATAAAAAGGCGAGGACCTTTCTTTCCTCGTCATCTATGGCATTAGAATACTCTCTTTTTCTCTCATGAAATTGTAATACTTCTTTTTAATAATGATAATAAAAAAACAAGTAAGAAATGCGCCGAAATTTCTTCGGCGCAATCGAGTTTTCTCTACAGCATATAATCAAGGCCACAGAAAATAGATCTATCTTTCGGTGGTCTCTGTATGATGCTGTATGAGCCGCGGTCCATAGAAATTTAACCTCGGCCCGCTGATGGCCTGTCCTGTATCGTTGCCAGACGCACATTTATGGCTAGCTTGAACCTTAAATGAAATAAAAACTACTGAGGCTAGAGGGCTGCAATTCGGTATGTTTGATGATTGGAGGGTGGATGATTAACTTTCCAATTTGCAGCCCACTAGCCTCAGTAGTTTTTAAGAACTGTGGCCGACAGAAAATGCGGACGGTCAGACAAAGCCATCCCAAAAGTTTTTTTGCAGAAAAATAATAAAACTGGTGGCAAGAAGACGCAGGTATTCCAGGCCTCGTAGGTTAGACAATCTTGTATCAAAACAATACTAGACTGAGATTACTCTTCATATTTTCATCATTCTTCTCCTGGTACATGCATCGATGAGATGCAGATAAAGGAAAGGAAGCGTTACATATTTTTGACACATGCTGATAAATGTTGTTATTTAAGGGCAACGGTACCCATTATTATTATTATTATTATTATTATTATTATTATTATTATTGTCACATGGAACAAGCCAGTAAGGTTACTAAATTGCTAACCATATTTTCCTAGACGAGAAAAGTAAGGTGTTTAGAGATGAAATAACGATAAATAACGAATTAAACCTAAATTTTGATATTTGTGGCAAAATTAAAAGATGAAACAAGTAAATAACGATAAACATTCCACCTAAATTTCGACGTTCGTGTTTGAATCAATCCTTGTAGGAAACGAAAGTAGTTACGAAGCCAGCAATTTTTTTTCTAAGAGTTGGACACAAACTGATCATGCCACGAAAAATGAAAGAACAGGTTCGTAACAAATTCTCTTCTGACAGATATAAAAACAGATATTGCTAACTTTCACTTTCACCAATACCTGCCTTTGAGATGTTATCGTAAACGTGTGCTTTCTGAACAGAACAGCTCGTAGTCATTTGTCGTACAGAGAGAGAGAGAGAGAGAGAGAGAGAGAGAGAGAGAGAGAGAGAATCTAACATTATCCGTTTTTGCCATACCAATCTTAACACCTCACCCCCCGAGAAAATAAAGGTTCAAAACATATGAATGACTATGTAACAGTTCATGGTCATTTGTCGTACAGAGAGAGAGAGAGAGAGAGAACCTAACATAATATGTTTTTGCCATACCAACCCTAATCCCGCCCTCCAAAGAAAAAAAAAGGTTCAAAATAAATGACATCACAGTTAACCTTCAAACTGAATTAATGGATATGGCTACGGGAGAAATTAATGATTATCTGATTAAATAAGTAAAAAATAAGTAAATAAAGAAATAAGTAAAAGAAATAAATAAAAGAATTCTGTCTCTCGTCATCCGGCTTAAGCTTTCGTTACCTTTCATTTTGTCCCCCCAAATTTATTTCACGTCCGCCTTCCGAATGGTTCGCTCTTCCAGGCTTTGTGGGTCTGCATTCCTATATTCCAACTTTCAAAAAAAGTAATTGGACTTCTGACTGCGGATGTGGTTTTCATTTTCTTTGACTCAAAGCCCCGCCCGCGCACGCGTATGTGCATGCGTTTGTCCTGTCACTTGCATAGGGCAGCGAAATGTTTTTTATATATATATATATATATATATATATATATATATATATATATATATATATATATATATATATATATGGATTTATTATATATATGTATGTATATATATAGAGTATATTTACATATATATACGTATATATATATATTTATATTTGTGTACTTCTGCTTAACTCCATTATTTTCCTTGTGCATCTATGTATGTATATATGTATGTATGTATTATATATATATATATATACATACATACATACATACATATATATATATATATATATATATATATATATATATATATATATATATATATATATACATACATACATAAAAAGATGCATAAGGAAAATAATAAAGTTAAGCAGAAACATAAGAAAATATTGAATAAATAAAATAAAAGTTATTACAAATTAAAAATGAGAAAGATAATCGAGTAACTCCAGAAATAAAAGTCGGAAAGAAGCAAAAGGATAGAGACCCATAAAGTGATAGTAAAAGGCTAAAGTTAAAGACCAGAATTCATAGAATCGAATACAGGAGAAGTCAGGAGCATGAGGAGGAAAATATGGGATAATAAAAACTGCATGTTAACAGAGTCACAGTGAATGTTAATCAGCTAACAAAGGCCGTAATTTATTTGCGTGTTGATATGTCATCGTAGGCTCTAAAAGCCTCCATAAATGTGATCTGACGCTAAATATAGATTTTAAAATTTTAGTTCCTCGTTGGGGGAACGGGTTGCGTTCTCAGCCACCACTCTGTTGGTCGCGAGTTCGAATCTCCGACCGGCCAATGAAGAATAAGAGGAATTTATTTCTGGTGATAGAAATTCATTTCTCGCTATAATGTGGTTCGGATTCCACAATAAGCTGTAGGTCCCGTTGCTAGGTAACCAATTGGTTCTTAGCCATGTGAAATAAATCTAATCCTTCGGGCCAGCCCTAGGAGAGCTGTTAATCAGCTCAGAGGTCTGGTTAAACTAAGATATACTTAACTTTAACTTATAGACGAAGCACAAGTCAGACAAGTAAAAAATGCGCCGAAGTTTCTTCGGCGCAATCGAGTTTTCTGTACAGCGTATAATCAAGGCCACCGAAAATAGATCTATCTTTCGGTGGTCTCGGTATAATACTGTTTGGGCTGCAGCCTATGAATCTTTAACCACGGCCCGATGCACGATCATGGCAATCTTTAATCTTAAATAAAATACAAAACTACTGAGGCTAGAGGGCAACATAGCAATTTTCAGCCTTCTAGCCTCAGTAGTTTATACGATCTGAGGGCGGACGGACTGACAAAGCCGGCACAATAGTTTTCTTTCACAGAAAACTAAAAATAAAGAGCACCATACTTGGTATAATTACTCAGAATAAATGGCAGTAATTTTACTAAGGAGTTAAAAATATTTCATCTCGAAAGGACATCGTTCTCAAACTACGTAGAAGTTTGAAGGGAAAGTGATTCGAGCCTGCACTGCAAGCCTTTTGAAAAATCGCGTTTCAAGAGACGTTCCAGAACTCTGAAGGAGCGCTGGAAGGGAGACTTCTCTGAACATGACAGGTTTAGTAAAGTTGTTTAGTAAGTAATAGGGTATTTTACACGAAAAGATAGGTCTTTACAGAGCCTCGTGTGTACACGCACATATACACACGTACGGATGCATGCACAAACACACACACATATATATATATATATATACACATATATATATATATATATATATATATATATATATATATATATATATATATATATAGGAAGGAAGCAGTAGGGAAAGGCATCTTAATCATCTACAGTTTATTTCAATGCCGACGTTTCGCGACAATTCAAGTCGCATTTTCAAGGCTATAAAATATAATATAATTTGCGAACATGAGTACCAAATTAATGCAATGGCAACAGCTCTTTATGTAGTAAAAATATTTAAAACAAAACACCTCATTCTAAGACAAGTCAATAATAAGTAAAAAGAGTTCACTAAAATCTTAAAACACCCTACCTATATGAAAGAAAGAGCAAGACCAACATAAATAAATAAAAACAGAGTGAGGAAAACCAGTTGCCCAAACTATTTATTTATGTTAGTCTTGCTCTTTCTTTCATATAGGTAGGTTGTTTTAAGATTTTTGTGAACTCTTTTTACTTATTATTGACTTGTCTTAGAATGAGGTGTTTTGTTTTAAATATTTTTACTACATAAAGAGCTGTTGCCATTGCATTAATTTGGTACTCATGTTCGCAAATTATATTCTATTTTATAGCCTTGAAAATGCGACTTGGAATTCGTCGCGAAACGCCGGCATTGAAATAAACTGTAGATGATTAAGATGCCTTTCCCTACTGCTTCCTTCGTGATGGATACTTCGAGCCTCAGCTCCGGCCCTTATGTATGTATATATATATATATATATATATATATATATATATATATATTTTTTTTTATTTATACGTGTGGGTGAATCCACAATAATATAAGTTATCAGTCAATATTTCGACAGAAATGTTTGATTAAATATCGACGAGATAACATTTATCAATGTGAGTTTATTCTAACTATATATATATATAATATATATATATATATATATATATATATATATATATATATATATATATATATATATATATATATATATATATATATGTATATGCATATATATCAAATGTGTGTGTGTGTGCAGAATTTACGTTTCAGTTACCACTAAAACATCATAACTTTTCCCACAATCTCATCTATAAATAAAACTTAGTTTACGTGAGACGAGGAAACGACCATTTTTATCATTTCCTTTTACAGTAATTTTACGTGGAAGAGGAGCAGCTGCCGCTCTGCATTTTGCCTGAAGAACTTTTCCTGTACATGCAGATTTATTTTTTTTTTTATGTTTTGGCCTTTTATTTGCCCCTGTCAAACTAAAAAAAAAAAAACTCGTCAAACACGGCCGACTGGAATTGGAGATTTTTCTCGTGGGTGCTCCGAAAAATACAAAAGATTTTTGAACTATTTCGAAAAGCTGAATTAAAGAAAAAGGCTCTGAAAACACCACAGAAAAATATTGAAAGGGACATTTAAATAGCCACAGTCCAGGTAAGTGAGGGTCAGCAAAGGTAAACAATGAAAATTTAAATATGCTCATATTAAAAACTAATGCTCTATAACGCGGTAAAACACCCGCCTGTCTAGCAAGAGATCTCGGGTTTAAATTCCAGGCAAGGACAACACGAAATGGGTATGCTCCATTTTGAATTCACTGTACCTTCAGATATCCTAGCCGCCTAAGTAAGAAGTTGGTAGGCAGTCGACTGTAGTAAATGGCAGGCGGGGTAGAAGGGCACTGAGTAGACAAACTCATCATAAGAATAACAGTATATATATATATATATATATATATATATATATATATATATATATATATATATATATATATATATATATATATATATTATATAATTTATTGACTCACATCAGGATCGAACCCCGGTCTCTTAAATGAAAAGCCAAGACTTCGCCCATTGCCCCACACATAATGAGTCAGAAATTTGATTCTGTGAAATGACTGCTCATGTGTTGATTAGTTCCATGTATAAATATATGAATATATATTATATGTATATATATGTATACATATATAATATATAATTTACTGACTCACCTCGGGAAAGAACCCCGGTCTCTCAAATGAAAGGCCAGGGATCTACCAACTGACCCACACATGAATGAGTCAGATATTTATTTCTGTGAAATGATTGCTCACGTGTTGATTAGTTCCACGTATAAATATATGTATATATACGTATATGTGTGTACATATACATATCTATAATGTATATACATAATGAATGTGTGTGTTCCATGTATAAATATATGTATGTATGCATATATATATATATATACATGTATGTATGTATAAAACATCTCTTCCTTTTAGACCTCACAGAAAGCAAGGGAGAACCTCCATCCCTCACAGGTATAACATAATTCCAGGTCCACTTCACGAAGGACACGGTCGATAAGGACCCTCTTCTACTTACTGGGTCAAGGGGAGATTGACACTTGGGATCGAATGTTGCCAGTCATTTATTTTCTTCGTATTTTTTTTGTTTCAAATGCCCCTTCTTCTTCTTCTTCTTCTTCTTCTTCAATGGGTAGCCTACTTTTCTTTCAGGTTTCGGCTTCCTTTCAGGTGGGATGATTTAAAAATTTCCTTTTCGTTTCCGTTCATTCAATTTTTTAGTTTTCTGCGCTTTTTCTCTCCGCCTCAGATCTTAAAAACTACTGAGGCTAGAGGGGCTGCAAATTGGTATGTTGATCATCCACCCTCCAATCATCAAACATACTAAATTGCAGCCCTCTAGCCTCAGTAGGTTTTTGATTTTATTTAAGGTTAAAATTAGCCATGATCGTGCTTCTGGCAACGGTATAGTACAGGCCACCACCGGCCCGTGGTTAAAGTTTCATGGGCCGCTGCTCATACAGCATTATACCGAGACCACCAAAACATAGATCTATTTACGTTGCCTTGATTATACGATGTATAGAAAACTCGACTGCGCCGAAGAAACTTCGGCACATTTTTTACTTTGCCTTGGTATCAAATAAAGAGACGACGTTGTAAAGAGAGAGAGAGAGAGAGAGAGAGAGAGAGAGAGAGAGAGAGAGAGAGAGAGACGTAAACAAATAAAAAAAATGTGTTAAATCTAATTGATAAAGACATCTATAACATTCATGTTCATACTCACAAGAACTGTAGAAAAGCTTTTACAGAATTTCATAGTGAATACTAAACAGCCATCCAGAACCAAACATATTAATTTACCAATTACAATCTTTTACATGCATTCGTTGACGTTACAATCCCCTCCTGTTTCGGCAGACGCCGTAGTATGAACGAATTACATCTCATCATTACATAACGCAAAATTTCTGGCGAAATTTAAAGAATAAGGTTAGTTTGAAGGGAGCAGCGCATAAACCTTTTAATATTAAAAAATCTAGGTGAAGTCTGAGTGGGAAAGTGTACAGAAAGGTCAATGTAAATAAGATTAACCTTTCCTTAATTGGGAGAGTGACATTTAAGGTCAATTTGAGTTCGAAAGCACTTAACCTAGTGACAGTACAGAGTGGGGCCACTGTTGGTATTCAGCGGAACAGAATGACCTGAGACAGACCTTGATCTGGGAGATGTGTCGATGACTGAAATATTTTTTCCATGGGGAATTTAGCTCTACTGACAAAATGAAAATGTCTGGTATCGAAATATATAAGACCACTCAAACTAAACCTTCCGACTTTCATTATCAGTATCAAAAATCGATTGTATTTTGAGATGAACGATATTTCTGAGTGTGCATCAAGATACACACACACACACACACACACGAATCTTCAGTGTCTTTCAATCTGTCTTCCGGTTGTTAAGCACCTCGGGTGCTTTTATCCAAACACTTCCTTGTGTATCTTCTTCTTCTTCTTCTTTCTCATCATTTGAAGTTTAATGAGTTTTCTCATCCAAGTTTTAGGAGGAATTATCTCTCAGTCGCCTCTCATTTTCCGCTTTTTTCTTTGTTCTTGTAACTTCGTTCATATTGATGTTCCCTCGTTTTTGAGTCTCTCTCTCTCTCTCTCTCTCTCTCTCTCTCTCTCTCTCTCTTTTCAAGTCTTTTGAATGAAGCAAGAGATTCTAGGCCTCCACTTCACCCATTTAATGCGCGTCTGTCTGCTTCCACCTTCCCCTTTCATTTGAAGATAACTGAGGAATTTCATTTTAAACTAATTTTCTGTGCGTTAAAGGAAGATGATGGCGTGCCATAAAAATATTTTTTATGCACTCTTTCTTTCTGTCTTCAAATCTTCATCTGAAAACCATTACGGACAGAGTCAACGGTCTATAAACCCAAGGGGGTCCCTAAAAGAATTCAGCCAGCGAAGAGGGAAGTTATATAGAAAGGTGATGAATTAAATAAATACGCGGGAATAGAAACTAAAACTAACACGCCTGAAATTCAGGAGACGTTAGTAGAGAGCAGGAATAAAACTGCACCTCGTTTAAACTTTCGGAGATCAGAAGATTCCGCAACGGCGCTAAGCAAAGCTAATCCAAATTTTAGTGGTAGCCATGATACAACTAGCAAACTAAGTTGGTTGATGCATTATAACACCTTATGGGAGTAGAATAAAGTGCTCCATAGAAGTAAATTTTGATTGACAAACAACAATTAGACAGAAAGTTTTTTGAAGGTAAGACATGACAGATGGTTTGATAGGATTTAGACAAGGAAGAGGGAATGCAAATAATGTTTGTTTTGAAGCAGTTATGGATTGAATTGATTTGAATATAGAATTTAGGCCAAAGGCCAAGCACTGGGACCTATAAGGTCATTCAGCGCTGAAACGGAAATTGACAGTAAAAGGTCTGAAAGGTGTAACAGGAGGAAAACCTCGCAGTTGCACTGTGAATCAATTGTTATGAGAAGGTGGAAAGAAAGATGGAAGAAAGAAACTGTGAAAAGTGGTACAGTTAAAGGAACGAAAGGGGTTGCAGCTAGAGGAAAGAGTTATGGGAAAAGACTGAAAGTAAAGGAAGAAGGCAGCATACATGGATACAGTGAAAGCTCAAGAAAGAATGACTTGATAAAGAGACAACGAAAATGGTTTTGAGGATGTATGGTACAAAAAGTGTAAGATCGAAGTGAAGCATATTTAGAATCTACAGGAGGGAGAGTGACTCGTTTGGTGCAAAAATGGGGTTGAGACAGTGTGTTGTTTCAGAGGCTGTTTGATGATATTTTTTGCAGAAGAATTGATATAAAAAGTTAGAGAAAGTACGCTGAATGTAGGAGCAATGTTGTGGGATAAAATCTGCCATGAATGAACTGAGGAATTATTGAAGTTCTCAGACAGTACAGTACTTTACTGAGGATAGTGAAGAGAGGTATTGGATAAGAGCGGCCTTAATATGAAGGAAGAGAAAAGTGTGTGACTAGTGCAGTGTATGTAAGGGGGTTCAACACTCTGCTGGTGAGACTTTTGTGTAGGTACACAGAGCAGCTAGAGCTGTGGAAGTTTCCTGCACGGGGATTCATCCACGATTCAGCAATTTAAGTGTGATATAGTAGTGATCATTGTGCTTTGTTTCCTTAGGAGCCACCACCTGCTAGGGAAGCGGTTTGATAATAAAAAAATTATATATATATATATAATATATATATATATATATATATATATATATATATATATATATATATATATATATATATATATATTCTATCTGAATTTCCCCAAATGCAGTATGCAGCCTAATCAACGTCGCAGCTACAAAATGTTGTTGGAAAACCCTTTTGAAACAATTGCCTCCCAACAAGTAATACAAAGAACCAAAACAAAAGCAAGAAGAGCAACAAAAAGAAGAGGGGAAAAAAAGAGCAAAAAAACAGACCGGAAGTAAATAGACTTCGAGCCAACACACCCAGGCTCTTTTCCCTCCGCCGTCGTTAATTAGAGCTAATGGTTCAGCACAGACGTGTTAATAACTAGTCGAAGAGTACACGCTTGTCATTTCGGATGTCAAGAGGAAAGGTCTCGTTTTCGGGCTACGCGTGTGGGTGTTTGTTGCGAGTGTTTGACAGCTCAGTGACGAGAACGTTTGTGAACGTTTGTTTAACAAACGTTTGTCATGCCGATGATTCTAGTGTACTTGAATGTTAATTACGCGAGTTTGCCGGTGTGATAGTTCGTACATGTGTGGGTTTTATTTCAAGTATGTTGCGTTAGTTTATTAAGTTTCTATTCTCTCATATTTATTTATTTATTACCTTTTCCTTTAACTTGTCATTCTCTCTGCAGGCTGAGATCCCTCTGGAACCCTCTTGGGTTCATAGTATGTTGACTCTGTCCATAAGGGTTTTCATCTGAAGACTTAAAGAAAGAAAAAAAAAAGAGTTTGTGTACATGTAGATGGTTGTTTTAAATGTTTGTAAAGCCATTAACATACACGTATGTGAATGTTTGTTCACGTGAAAACATGATTTATGCCACGTACTTGACCGGCTGTTCTGGAAGTTTCATATTTCTACAAAATTTAGTGTTGTTCTTCCCCTGAGTGGTTATTTATAAAGAGAGGCTATTCAGTGTGTCTATTTAGAACTTCAAGAACAGTCTGGTTTTCTTCATCGGTAAATGACGGTTATTTTTTCTTATCAAAAAGCTATCAAGACATTTTATGATAAGGTCAAACAACTGTTTGTTATTTTCGTTACGCCTCATCTCAAATATTCACTCATTTCAGACTTCCACTTGTATCTCGTTGTTCTTCTTCAGGAAACCACAGCATCTTTTCATTCCTCTATTCTTCATCTGCTTTTCCTTTAGGACGTCATTCCTCCTCCTCCTTCTTCTTCTTCCTCTTCTTCTTCTGCTCCAGCTCCTCCTCCCTCTTCTTCTTCTGCTCCTCCTACTTCTTCTTCTTCTGCTCCTCCTACTTCTTCTGCTCCTCCTCTTTCTTCTTCTTCTTCTTCTTCTTCTGCTACTGCTTCTCCTTCTCTTTCTTCTTCTTCTCCTGCTTCTGCTTCTCTTCCTCCTCCTTCTTCTTCTTCTCCTTTTTCTCCTTCTTCTTCTGCTCCTGCTCTTCCTTTTTCTTCGTCTTCTGCTCCTACCTCTGCTCCTGCTCCTCCTCCTTCTTCTTCTTCTTCTTCCTGAGACCGCTAAGACGCGTCCCCATTCCGGGAAAACATCACCGAGTAAGTAACAGCATCTTGATGTTGCGACCTTCAGTGTCCATCTCCGGGGAGACGCGAATACGCTCCACGGGTGACATAATGTCTCCGTGAGTGTCATCACGGACGAGCGGCAACAGTGTTAATTAACTCCTTATATAAAGGCGCCAGTTCTAATTAGTGTTAATGACTCTATTTAAGTAACCCTCCCTTGATGACACCCTCGTCTCAGATGTCCCAGACATCGTCAAGTTCTTTGGAATATTTTCTATTTTCTTCGTTCCTCTTCTCACTTTTCTAATTTGTTTTTTATGTATCTCAGTCCTCTTTCCATAAATGCAGTTCAGGATTGTCTTTTTCTTCTACAATGACGATAGGGCTTAGCTTCAATTAAGATACATTTAACTCGGTTATTTTAAATAGATATAAAACCTGGGGAAAAAATAAAATAAAAAAATTGCAAGAAAAGATTATGACGTAGGTCTTCCAATTCCTCACCTATTTTCTTGTTTATTCCAAATAATCCCCCGAATATTCCAGATTCCTCAGCTTGCACCATGAGCCCTTACCATCATTTGGGTGGCAGATGCAACACCAGCCAATGAGAAAGACGAAACCTCTAGAAAACTTATTATTAATAACATAAATAATGCACCATCGATTGGCAATCACAGACAGTAACACAAGTTCTAAGTTACAGGTTGCCGACCGAAAAATTTGGAACAGCACGTGATAACGAATCACTGATTGCCATACAGGATTCTGGAATGACATGAGTGACTCATCGACGGCCATGCAAGGACCCTGGCTCAAAATAACTGGTGCATCATCAATAGCCATTAATGAACTCGGGAATAGCCTGGATTACGTATCAACGATGAGCATCAATGGACTGCAGAGCTACACCAGTAACATGTCGATAGTGTCATTAACTACCGTCCAAGGACTCTGGATTATTATACTATAAATAATGCGTCATTGATTGTCATTCACGAACTCTGGACCGACTCCCAATTAGGGTCGATATCCATTATCTTGAGCTAAATTTCAGACCGGTGACGAGGCGGTCTGATCGCTGATTGTTGATTGTTGCCCCTCTCTTTAGCCCTTTCTCCTCTAATTAGCCATCAGTTTCGACCCTTCCTCGGCTAATAACCATCAATTATCATCCCAGCAGCAGTTCGGGGCCTCTGGACGTATTGGTAAGGAAGACAAAGCGAGTACTGTACTCGTTAGCTTTCATTTCTCGTGGATCGGGTATCGAAATGATTCTAAAGGCAGAGATGAGGAATAATTCGTCCCTGGTTTGACGGACTGGCGTGAGCCATTTATTTCCCCATTCTGAGAAAATGGGCTTCAGAGATTTTGATATGATTCAGAGCTTCGTATTAGTTCATCTTTCGAGGACATTTGTTCGTTTGAAAATGTGACAACACAGACAGCTGAAGTTTTGATATGTTATACAGTGTCAACAAGTAAAAAATGCATCGATGTTTCTTGGGCGCAATCAAATTTTCTGTAATGCGTATAATCAAGGCCACCGAAAATAGGTCTATCTTTCGGTGGTCTCGTTATAATGCTTTATGAGCCGCGGCCCATGAAACTTTAACCACGGCAGCGTGGTGGCTTATCCTATATCGTTGCCAGGAGCACGGTTATGGCTAACTTTAACCTTAAATCAAATAAAAACTACTGAGGCTAGAGGGCTGCAATTTGGATGTTTGATGATTGTAGGGTGGATGATCAACATACCAGGTTGCAGCCCTCTAGCCCAAGATTTGAGGGCGGACAGAAAAAGTGCGGACAAAATGAAGTGCGGACGGACAGACAAAGCCGGCACAATAGTTTTCTTTTACAGAAAACTAAAAACTGAAGTCACTTTGGCTGGAAAACTTAAAAACTTAAAAAAAAAAAATAGTTACGCCAGTTCGTCAAAATAGGGATGAATTGAGTGGACTGACATCTTAATCCTATTTGTCCCACTCCTATCTGTTACCCAAGCCAATACTTCCCACTATAATATGATCAGCATCTCCTAATCACTCTCATCCGCATCTTTCTTTTCTCTATTGCCAGGCTCTGGGATTTTCCCTCTTCCCTCGTGTTCCATGATTTCCGTATCTTCCATCTTCCAAAGGGTGGATCTATCGCTTCGTTCGGGTTCAAATTCCCCTCTTCCACCTTGTTCAACTAGTACCTGGGTATACAAGGGCACTTGATTGCCCTTCCCGCCGGCCTTTGCAATAGAAGAAATAGGCTGCAGATTCGTTCCATTTTTGGATGACCAATCTACGACTCGTAATCAGAAAGGCTAATTACCAAAGATATACAATTTAGGCCAAAGGCCAAGCGCTGGGACGTATGAGGTCATTCAGCGCTGAAAGGGAAATTGACAGTAGAAAGGTTTGAAAGGTGTAACAGGAGGAAGACCTCGCAGTTGCACTTTGAAACATTTGTCAGGAGAGATGGGTAGCAAGATGGAAGAAAGAGAATATGAATGGAGGTACAGTAAAAAGATTGGAAGGGGTTGCAGTTAGAGGCCGAAGGGACTTTTCAAGAAAAATAATGCCTACGTTTGCACCGCGTTAGGTGCACTGATGCTAATCCCTAAGATTAATTTTAATTCATAATTTAAACTGGTTTCACAAAAACTCTGATCAGGGGAATCCCCTAACACCTCCCCCCGCCTCCAAACTCGGAAGATGTTAAATGAACTGCCTTCTTTGACTTGAATGTCTGGATGATCTGCTGCCTAGAGAGTATGTTTAGTTTAAATAGACTTACACTATAAATATTCGTTTATTGCCCTGAAATGACTACTTTTCTTGATGGATATACCTAATCTTTGTGGATGTGCCGGGATGCATTTTCCCGTGAGGTAACCGAGAACCGGGACATTTTCCTCAGGACGCCGTATTTCAACACAAAATTTTAGAATTTTGTTTGAAAATAATCTCACTATGTTTCCCACACCCAAGTTACCATCGGTATCTTGAAATAAAATTTTAACCTAACCCAACATAACCTGGGACCTAATGAGGCATGGCAAAAAAAAAAAAATAAAAATTGAGAGTAAAACGTTACAAATGTCAGGAATATGCTGCCAGGATGGAGGCTCCAAAAGTATATCTTAGTTTAAGCATAATCCACTGATTTAGTATTATCAGTGACATGATAATAACACATTTTATGTTCATATACCCGTAACATCATCTCATGGTATTTAACTACAAAAAATTGGTTTTGCTCGTTATGACCATCTATTTCTTTCCGGCTGCTCCGTCACATTATACCGAAATAAAATTTCTAGGCCAGAAATAAATTCCTCTTACCTTCATTGGGTCATTCAACGCTTTGAAAATTGACAGTGAAACGTTACAAAGGTATAACAGGAGGAGAACCAACGAAGAACACTTTGCACTAAGAAACAATTGTCAGAAGAGGGCAAAAAGTAAGATGGACGAAAGAATATGAATGGACGTACAGTAAAAGGAATGAAAGGGGTTGCTGTTGGGGGCCACAGGGACGCTGCAAAGAACCTTGTAATTAATGCCTACAGTGCACCGAGCGTGAGGTGCACTGACGGCACTACTGCTCTTCCTTTAAGGGAAGAATAAGACCTGATCTTCAGACGGGTTCCTGTAGGTTGCCCAGTTTTCATTATTTATTCCAAGTTCAACGATTTATAGTATCATTTAAAAAGCCTTTTGCAAATCCCAAGACCCTAACGGGTATTTTGACCACTTTTCTGTTTTCTAAAAAAAATTGTGGGCTTTGTCTGTCCGTCCGCACTTTTCCTGTCCGCCCTCAGATCTTAATTTTATTATGAAGGGAAATCCGTTTGATGATCATCCATCCAGGCCAATTATCAAACATACCAAATTGCAGCCCTCAATACAGAGCCTCTGTGATCTTTATTTGATTAAAGGTTAAAGTTAGATCAATCGTGCTTCTGGCAACGATATAGGATAGGCCACCACCGGCCGTGGTCAAAGTTTTAAAGCCACCGAGACCACCGTCTAAAGATTGGTCTTTCTTTTATGATTGCCAGATTTGATTTAATCGATGTAGTGAAAGTCATCGGCTGAGTCAAGTTACTTTCGGCGTATTTTTTCAGGGTTTATTTTGATTCCCAGCTTTGATATTAATCACTGATAGTGAGAAGTCATCCACTTGGAAGTCACACTTTGTTACTTTACTCGCGTGTCGTTTAAAATGCGTAGATCGACAGTTTATTTCGCTACTGGTGTTAAACAGAAATTAACGACAGTATATTTAAACAAGGTGACATCTACGCAAAATTTAAAAAAAAGGAGATATTAGATTTATTGAATATTTACTAGAGGAATGGGACCTTATCTCTCTCTCTCTCTCTCTCTCTCTCGATCTTCTCACATTTCTGTGAAGCCTGATGAAATAAATCGCTCGGAGTGGCAATGATTTATTATCATTTACAACACCCTGTGTAAAGGCTCTCTTTGTTTCGACATGTAGCTTTTGTTAACCAGAGGCTAAGCCTCCTTTGGACCAGTTTCGCTTTACCTCGATGAGGTTATGTTCTGAATTCGAATTAACCGATGAGATCCTTACTGCATGAAAATCCCGAAAAATCACTCAAACCAGAAAAACAACAAAAGGCAAACAAAGTAGTGATCTTCGTCTTGCTCATACCTGCTTTATCCTCCTCCTCCTCCCCCCCAATTCCTCCTCTTCTTCTCTCAACGGTTTGGAGGAACTTGCGCCGTTATTCTAGACAAGCCTAAAGGATCTGACAAAGGCCGGATAAAGAACGCGCTTGTTGACTTGGAGTGTAATGCTTCATTATTTATTTCCATCTCTTTAATTGACTAGCTTTTTTCTCTCTCTCTCTCTCTCTCTCTCTTTCCTTGTTCCTATCTGCTTGTCAGGTCTATCTGTCTCTTTCTCATACTACAGAAGATAGAAGCAGAACCTACTGGATTGGGCCAAGTCTGGGTTAAGGAAATATGGACTTATTTTAACTCAGTGTTTTCTCTCTCTCTCTCTCTCTCTCTCTCTCTCTCTCTCCTTGTTTCTATTTGCCTGTCAGGTCTATCTATCTCTTTCTCATACTACAGTAGATAAGAGCAGAACCTACTGGATTGGGCCAAGTCTGGGTTAAGGACATATTATGGACGTATTTTAAGCTTCATGACTCAGTGTTTTGTTCTCTCTCTCTCTCTCTCTCTCTCTCTCTCTCTCTCTATCTTTCTCTTCATCATATCAGATGACCTTTTGAGTAGAAATGACTCACCAGCCCACAGAATCCTGTAAAAAAACCTACATTTGGGAATCACTCACTAATTCCTACAAACTTTTATGCCTCGTCCACTTATCTACAAGCAATAAATTATTCTCATTCGAGCTTAGTCTCAAGTAACACCCACTAGATAAAGATTTATTATCTGATGCTAAAAGCAGGATAATTATGCAGGATCCTGTAGGATATTTACGTCAATTCTTTTATCATATCTGGTCCATGGAAAATCCTCTTGAATTCGGCATATAAGTCTGTCTCCTCTCAAGGCCATTTGAAAATAGGCAAGCAAATTAATGAAAAAACAATAAAAATTATGAAGATAAGACAAATAAATAAATACACATATCGTCCAACAGCACGTATTTACCTGATATGTAATGTGAGTATTGAATTCAGCTCCAAAAGGCTTTGGTTTTCTTAATTACTAATCCTCTGCCTCTGTGATGACTCCTGGATAATAGCCACTAAGTTAACTAGAAAAAATTAATGTTACAGGCAACAGTCGTTATTGTGTTCACCTATTTATTTATCTATTTTTTATTCTCAACTGCAAAACGACGAAAAGATTTCAATTCGAAACTTTTCCTGGGTATCTCATGCATTGCAAATGGCAAAGTTTTCGTCAAATCCAAATTCAAATCTGAGCGTAGAGCCGATATTGGAATCGTTATTATGCATAGGAAGAAACCCATACACAGACCTGGAATATTCCGAACGTTTCTTTGTTTCCTGAAACTTTATTCCCAAAACGCCTCCATTTCATTGATGGCGTTCGACTGTCTGACATTTTTCCAATAGAATATCTTCAGTGCACTGTACCTAATAAGCTAAGATATTGCACAACAGTAATAAATAAATAAAGAATTAAATAAAAGAAAGGAAGATAGAAAGATAGAGAAACAAAGATATTTTCAACAAAGTTGCGGATGAAAGTAACGGAATGAAGACTCTCTTCATGTCGGAAGTAACGGAATGAAGAATCTCATCATGACGGTCATTTACATAATCTAAAAAAAAAAAGTTATGTATCTGAAGAGTATTTACGTATCTCGTATGCAGTAGTATGTAGTCTGTGATTGCAAATGAGTATGTACAGTACATATGTTATAAGTATTCTGTACCAGAATCAAAATATGAAAGTTACACCAAAAAATATAAGGATCGATGCAAGCATGGAGTTATTTGAAACTGAAAAGATGCTTTAGAGATGGAACCAAAACTTGCTTCGTTCCTTGAGAGAGAGAGAGAGAGAGAGAGAGAGAGAGAGAGAGAGAGAGAGAGAGAGAGAGAGAGAGCTGACACTTGCGTCATTTTCTAACCAAAGGAATGAAATAATTTCAGTCACTGCATTAAAGGCAACAGATACAATACCAAAGTAAAAACAATACTCAGATTTTTTATGGGAGAGAGAGAGAGAGAGAGAGAGAGAGAGAGAGAGAGAGAGAGAGAGAGAGAGAGAGAGAGAGAGAGAGAGAGAGAGAGCTGACACTCACGTCATTTTCTAACCAAAGGAATGAAATCATTTCAATCACTCCATTAAAGGCAACAGATACAATACCAAAGTAAAAACAATATTCAGATTTTTTATGGAAGAGAGAGAGAGAGAGAGAGAGAGAGAGAGAGAGAGAGAGAGATCAACCTCCTCCAGCTAATGATATCAACACAGATTCCTCGTTACCCATTCTCACGGACTAACTTCTCGGGTGGGCGTTTCCATTCAAGGAAACTTAAGATAGAGAATCTGATGTCTTTCCTCCTCCTCCTTCTTCTCCTCCTCTTCCTCTTCCTCTTCCTACTCCTCCTCCTCCTCCTCCTCCTCCTCCCTCCAACACCGAAGAATTCAATCAGGGAGTAGTGGCTGCGTCTTGTTCCGCTAACGAATGGCGACGTCAAACACTTTTGCGCGAGAGAAGCCGACGGGAAAAATGGCTCCTGAAGAGTGATCTCGTGATACGACGAGAGTCTTGAAGGTTAAAAAAAAAATATTGTCCCCGAAGAGGAGGAGTTTGAAGGGCGAAGCGAAGGTAGGAAATGTTCCTTAGGGGTGACTGCTCAGTGAAAGGACAGAGGATGACGTTATCGTTCCACGGCGCATGCGCAGCTCTAGACAAGAACACAAACAGAGGCGAAATACGATTGCTTACAGAAAAATGTAAATTGCGAAGAATCACTCAGACTCGCATGCGTATAGTCAGTTCATGAACAAATCCGAAGCTAAAGTGTTTGCTCTAGGATAGAGATAAAAAAGCTCTCTTAATAAAGAAATATATATATATATATATAATCATATATATATATATATATATATATATATATATGTTATGTACATATATATGTGTCTGTCTGTCTGTATTCTGATATAATTACGATTCAGTATTATCATAAAACTGGTTTCCAAATGTTTGAAATTCCAAAAGAAAACAGAAGGTTATATATATATATATATATATATATATATATATATATATATATATATATATATATATATATATATATATATATATATATATATATATATATCTATCTATATATATATATATATATATATATATATATATATATATATATATATATATATATATACACACAACACACACACACACATATATGTGTGTGTGTGTGTGTGTGTGTGTGTGGGTGGGTGGGTGGGTGGGTGTGTGCGTGCCTGTATGTAACTATAAATACCTTTCGCGTGACTAGACGTAGAGCAATAACAGTTCCTCAGTGGTACATGCGTAGGTAAATGAAGAACCAAGATTAACCCTGAATGCCTCCTGTTCAATACAAAGACAAAACAAGTCAGACAGAGTTCCAACCAACAGCTATAAAAAATTTCTTTTCATGAATTTCCTGCACATCCGATTATATAAACGAAACCATGTGTACATAGGAATGCATAGGATAGGCGCATGTATGAAAGAATTCAAGAATATTCTCGGAGTAATATATTTTCAGGTCACGGGAGCTGAATACGAATCAGATGCTTTCACGCGAATAACTTCTATGCAACAAACGTGAATATTTTTCCCTTTTCTCCGTCCTTTTTTTCCCAAGGGGTTTATGTGTGTGTGTGTATGTATATATATATACAGTATATACATACATATATATATATATATATATATATATATACACACTATATATTTGTTTTTTTTTGGAATTTCAAACATTTGTAAACCAATTTTATGATAATACTGAATCGTAATTATATCAGAATACAGACACAGACAGCACACACATACATACATATTTACATACACACACACACACATATATATATATATATACATATATATATATATATATATATATATATATATATATATGTGTATGTGTGTGTGTGTGTGTGTGTGTGTGTGTGTGTGTGTGTGTGTGTGCGTTGTGTGTGCAACTACAGTATATATGGAATACTTATCCTACTCCCTCGTTTGGCTCGAAACAGTCAGGTCATTTAGAGAATAATTTTATGGCTCGTGCGGACTACAGGTAGCCTACGCATTCATTGCTGCAAAGATATTTTAAAGAGCATTAACCTTTTCTCTACTCTACCTTGTTGAGTTGAATATAGAATTTAGGCAAAAGGCCAAGCACTGGGACCTATGAGGTCATTCCCCGCAGAAACGGAAATTGACAGTAAAAGGTTTGAAAGGTGTAACAGGAGGAAAACCTCGCAGTTGCACTATGAATCTATTGTCCGGAGAGGGTGGAAATTAAGATGGAAGAAAGAGAATATGAAAGGAGGCAAAGTAAAATGAACGAAAGGGGTTGTAGCTAAGGGCAGAAGGCTGGTAATGCCTACAGAGCACCTCTTGCACTACCACCCTACGGGATACTAAACAGCGAACGTCCTTACAAAACGTAATAGAACCCAAGTTTCTCTCGTGCACAGACTCAAAATATTATTTTCTTTCTTTAAAGAAATCTTTAACGCTTTTCATAAAAAAACAATCTTTTTGCTTCTTTTAATCATCCATCTGTCAAACTCTTCCACGTGTTTTTTATTTAATTTTTTCTTTCTTATTATTCGATTGATTCTCCTTAGAAACCCAAAATTGATGACCCTACTAAATCGTTCTTAATTCCAGAATGATA
>NC_089781.1:88682987-88725487 GCF_040412425.1 Macrobrachium rosenbergii
TTTTCATATTTTTCATCTCTCCCTCCTTCCTCAATTTCATACACAACTTTTATACTTTCTTCCTTTTACATTTATCGTTTCTCTCTCCTTATATTCTAATTTTTACTTTTTTACGTTCTTCATTCTCTCTCTCTCCCTCTCTGTTGCCTTCTCTTATCTTTTGTCTAGTTGTTCTCTCTCTCTCTCTCTCTCTCTCTCTCTCTCTCTCTCTCTCTCTCTCTCAGTCTTTCTATCACCGTCTCTATCTTTTTTGTCTGGCTGTGCTCTCTCTCTCTCTCTCTCTACGGCACGATTCACAGCTGAGTAGACACATGTTCGACCCCGGGACGAGGATCTCTCTCGCCCTCTCCTTATCTTTATTTTTATATTTCATACTTCTTTTTTACATTTTTCCTCTCTCTCTCTCTCTCTCTACAACTGATCCAAAGACGATGAACGATATAGTCTTAATTACTTAAAATTGCCTCTGTTGACCTAAGCAAAGAGTCATGTACCTGATTAATTTAGTAGAGAGAGAGATTAAGAGAAATTGCTTGTATTTTGCTGTTAAGAATTAAGAGATTTGTAGTAATGCAATAAACTGGCGCAAGGATTACCTCAAGAGGTAATCCTAATTTGTAATAACCTAAGTTAAACCGTTCACTGTCTCTCTCTCTCTCTCTCTCTCTCTCTCTCTCTCTCTGCGTAAATGAAGAATTATACTAGCTATGAATTTTGATGATTCAATCAGTTCATCTTGAACTAATTAATTACAGAGATAATTAGTGGGGCCATAGACTAAAATAATTCTTTAATTCGGCTCTTAGTCATTGTTAAGCTCATTCACTGGCAAAATCGTATCTTCTTAATATCACATTAATTTAGGCAGAATACAATTCCGGATATTGATTAGCCAATTCATTCAGACATAAATCCTGATTAAGTCAGCTAATGTAGATTATTACAGAGTTAACTGATTTTCTGTCTTGTAATAAAAGCGTTATGTTAAAGCAGGTATTAGATGACAAATGTGGAACAAGGGAGTCAACAGAAAAATGCATAACAATAAACAAACGAAAATAACACACGCTCAACAACACACACACACACAAAACTCTCTCTGTGTGTCTATGAATATATATATATATATATATATATATATATATATATATATATATATATATATATATATACATATTACAATAAACATACACCATAAACATGATTTTCCATTGAAAAACTGAAGTCTTTTTATGTATTAAAAAAAAAAAAAAAAGAGATCGCTTTTAATAATGATGTGCAGTTAATCTATTAATTTACTAGGCAAGAAAATTATACAACATTTTTATTATTTAAATAAAATTCTCGCGCGTTTTATGTATTGTTACATTCGAAAGCTGATTTATTTTCTCTTCATTTCATCTATAAACATTACCTGCATCTTCATAATCATCCTCACAATTAAAAGCTTGTTAATGTCTTACTTACCATTGTCCTTAAAATAATAATAATAATAATAATAATAATAATAATAATAATAATAATAATAATAATAATCGTTATCTGGATCTTGATAATCATATTCATAACTGAGCTTCTGTCTGCTTCTAATTATAATTGTCATTAAAATAATAATAATAATAATAATAATAATAATAATAATAATAATAATAATAATAACCATTATCTGGATATTGACAATCATATTCATAATTGTGCTTTTGTCTGCTTCTAATTATAATTGTCATTAAAATAATAATAATAATAATAATAATAATAATAATAATAATAATAATAATAATAATCATCATCATCATCATCATAATAATAATAATAATAATAATAATAATAATAATAATAATAATAATAATCATAATAATAACTGGTCTTATTGTTATTCTTATTCATAAGGAGAACAACACCGTCAACATACAAAGGGACCATAAAAATGAGAAGAGTTCTGCCTACATGCTGCCTCTCAAGACGTCAATCTCTCTCTCTCTCTCTCTCTCCCTTCTGTACATACAAACACACACAGACACGCATAGGTTTTGACGTTCCCCAAGGAGAGACGCTGACAATAATCGAAGGTTCTCTGGAGAGTCCTTCAAGATTCCTGTCTCTTAAAATAAGGAAGAAGAAAGAGACCGGGAGTCTCAGGGGAAATGTGATGGATGGAAGAGATGAGTGGGTGGGTGGGGACGGGGTAGGATGGGATGGGGGCTGGAGGGGAATGTAAGGGTAGGGCCATTTAGCCTTTGCATCTTCCAGCTCAGAGAAAAAGGAGGCATTGTTTACGGTAGTGGGTGTATCTGAGTACCAGGGGAAATATGCTGAATGGGAGGTTCTTTTCAATCCTCCATATTAGATATAGTAGTGAGAATATATATTCTAAAAAGCGATGCGGGCGCGTCACCAAAAAATTTTGTTTTACTGATATCTTTCAATACCCTCGCAAGGCAATCAGTGGTAAGTGCATAAAATCCGGGTAAAAACACTTTGTTTTCTAGTTTTTTTCGGGAGGGAGGGGAACAGCAGCAATGATGCTAGTTAACCAATATAAAAAATACAAGATAAAAAAGTATTACTTATATATAAAATAGAAACACCCTAATCATTTCTTTACTGCACAAATCCCGGGTAAAAACACTTTGTATTCTAGTTTTTTTTTTTGAGGGCAGCAGCAGTGATGCTATTTATCCAAAATTAAAAAATACAAGATAAAAAAATATTACTTACATATAAAATAGAAACATTATGATTATTGCTTCACCGCAGGCGTTTTATCTAAAATATGCTACAAGAGACTGAACAATAAATAATGATATTTTTCCTTCACAGCAATCATTTGGTCCACTGCAGCGCTGCTTGTCATAGCAAAATAGGAGAACTACACTCTGCGCGATTAAGAAAATGCAAACATAAACACTGGGGCTGTTGCAACATCTAGTTAAACACGACCTTGCCTAAGAGTCTTTCATCAGATAACAAGAAACGAAAACCGAGCAGAAACGGCAGAAACGGCCGTACTATACGATTTCGCCGTTATATCAAGCAGAAGCACCGCCGTGCCCTTTCACAGGGACATAATGAGAAGCGAAAAGCGAGAGACACGAAGTCACTGGCCTAACAAAGCGAGCCATGGGATCCCCTAATCAAGATAATGGCACCGACAGCTAGCCTCTGTCCCACGCACTACTGTAGTGCCGTCTCCTCACCTCCACTCCTTTTTGACAGCTGATGTTCACTCGGATCTTGAGTGGAGACTCGGTTCTTCTGTGGGACTTGGCTCTTTGCTATTGTGCGTGAAGGGGGATGTGACCCCCTCGTCCCGTGAAATTTACCTGAGGCCTTCACGGGCCAGGTGTTTCTACCTGCGATGCGCGGACCTGGTATTATTCAGTTACGCCCACGTACACTGCTATGAAAAGACTCCAAAAAGCTTAAAAAAAAAAAAAAAAAAAAAATTACTGTGGAGCTTCTAGAAATTAGAAGGCTCTTTTTTTATAGGGAAAATCAGAGCCAAAGGAAGGAAATATAATTAAAATAGAGGGAAAATGATGAAATGGTATGGATTCCCAGCCTATGAAGAAAACAGGTGTCAAAATTCCTGACGCAACGAAGCTCCATTTAATAGTCAGTGGTACCTAACCCCCACTCAATTATATGAATATCTTCCATTCTTCTTCTAGCAGACAGATAACATTCAACAGATATCAACCAAAGCAGGGAGTGATTTCGTCTTTAGTTAAGATAAAAGAGATAAGTCAATCAGGGAACGAAGAAATATGAAAAAAAAGACCGTGTGATATCGATATGATCAGCAGGTCTAGTTCTCCGGGATGAAACTCGAGAAAGTCTGATTTAGTCACATCGGAAATATCGATTCTGCCTCTTCTTTCTTGCTCTGATAAAAATGAATATGAAATTCAACTGGCTTTACCTGAAATTTATTCGATAAAGGCGAATATGAGATGGAATTTACTTTATCTCAAATTCAGTTCTTAGAGTAGGTTAGGTCATATACAGTATTTGATCCGCCTTGAGTTTGAATTTCTCTCTTATATTATGAATTAAAAATTTAAACTGGGAATGGTAATACGTGACGTGTATCTATATTAGTGTCTCTAAAAACATGTATTTCATACGTTATAAAATGAAAATGGTACCACAAATTTGTTTTACGCAGAAGTTGGAATTTTTATATACTAGTCATGTAGAGCTTTAAATATATATTATTAATAATGGCACAACTGCGACATTTGAACAATATGTGACAACAAAATCATGCTAAATACTTAGTTAATGCACTGTCCTACTTCATTTCTTTCACAACTGAGGACCTTACTCATTCACTTTTATACTTAATATTTTTTACGGAATTCTCCTTCAGGAATGCAAAGAATTAAACTGATAAGGTAATAAAAGTATGCAATTAGGAAGTGAGTCAGATGTAATATCTGATCACACCAATTTTCCATATATCACTGGGCTTTAAAATCTTATGACCAAGAAAATTCATAGAAAGGTCAATTTTACAACACTGTTATTGCTATCTGTTTCTTCTGAAAAAAGAAAGAAGGAATGCATAGATTGCAAGTGATCAAATGAACTTACCTAGAATTAAATGCAATAAGCGTCGAGCATATTGTTACCCCTTCCATTTGCAAAAAGAATTACTCGTTCGTTTACTAAAACTTGATGACTTGTATTGCAAATAATTGCATCACTTTCTCGTCCTTAAGAAACTGACTAAATAACTTCACGCTTTGGATCTTGATGAAATTGAAGACTGCCAATATATATACACATTTCGAGCAGCTTATTCTTCCCTTCTCTAAATATGAATTTTTCGTTCGACTGATGAAATGAGAAAATAAGTCAATCTGAATGCAGATGTGCGTTCCTTAAAAGCAATATCTCTTTTATGAGGTGGAATGTTCTGGGTTGAAAAGAACGTTAGAAATGTTGCAGAAGTTGGAAATGTGAGTTATTTTGGCAAAGGGAATAACCCCCACCCGGCTTTATTTCGTTAGAGATAAAATTTGTAATATTCCCATTATTTAGTATTATTATTATTATTATTATTATTATTATTATTATTATTATTATTATTATTATTATTATTGTTTAGTTGAAAAGCATCTCTCAAAAATGGTCTTCTTCCAAGATGTCATCATCATTATTATTATTATTATTATTATTATTATTATTATTATTATTATTTGGAATGTGTCTATCCTCGTAAATTAAAGTCAGGCTCATACAGTAGAGTATAAGTGAAAAAACACTAACCGGTCCAAAAGATAATGTCCAAAGTTCCTCTCGGTTGGATACCTCGAGTCCAGAGGTCCACACCAGGCTTCTCTTTCCTCTACTACCTCTGGGCAAGGACCCATGCTGGCATAAGGACGGGTTAATCCAAACTAATCCCCAACCAGTATATCATGACGTAAGTGGAAATCGCCTTATTATCTGTATTTGGAGTTTTAGTTTAAATATGAAAGTGGCTCCAGTACTGATGATGATGAAAAAGATATATTTAAAACAATGTTTTGTATAATAAAATACTTTAAATATGAAAGTGGCTTCAAAACTGATGGTGAAGAGAAAGATGTATTCAAGACAATGCTTTGTAAACAAAAATACTTTAAATATGAAAGTGGCTCCAGTACTGACAGTGAAGAAAAAGATGTATTAAAAACAATATTTTGTATAATAAAATACTTTCAATATAAAAGTGGCTCCAAAACTGATGGTGAAGAAAAAGATATATTCAAAACAATGTTTTGTACAATAAAATACCTTCAATATGAAAGTGGCTCCAAAACTGATGGTGAAGGGAAAGATATATTAAATACAATATTTTATATAATAAAAAAAACTTTAAATATGAAAGTGGCTCCAGTACTGACAGTGAAGAAAATATATTCAAAACAATGCTTTATATAATAGAGTACTTTAAATATGAAAGTGGCTCCAAGACTGATGAAGAAAAAGATATATTCAAAACAATATTTTGTATAATAAAATACTTTAAATATGAAAGTGGTTCCAGTACCGACAGTGAAGAAAACGACAATATCCTATAAAAAAATGAAATAAAAATGAAATGCACAAGCTCTAAACCTGAACGACATGCAAGAACTTGAATTTTTTCGCCCTTTTCTTTACAAAGAAAATCTTCCCAATCTCCGAGAAAAAAATGTAAAGCCTCAAACATTTCCCAATTCTAAAGCCAAACGGCCCCGAGGGTAATAATAGGGTCGAGGTCATCTATCAAGGCATGGTATCATTCCGCGGTCATTTGCCAAGATAAAAATATCATGGTCCTTTCAGAAGACGGCGGGCAACGTCATGCGGCGAGATCTTAGGGAAAGCCCCCACCTTTCATCTTGGATATTTTCGGACTGATTGCTATGCTGACAAATGATGCGTTTCAGCTTCCGTGTGCATTTGCATACAAATCATTCTGTTCAATATCGTTTGGGTGGTAAGGACGATGCCTGTACACATATAGGTTATTATTGTTATTATTATAATAATTATTATTACCTCTACTGTTTATTATTTTATTATTATTATTATTATTATTATTATTATTATTATTATTATTATTCACTCATAACATGAAATACTGCTAACTTCCGTGCATTACAATGCTCATAGGTTAAAAAAGCAAAGGGAAATTAAATAATGTATTAAAGATCAAATTATTATTATTATTATTATTATTATTATTATTATTATTATATTACTGTGCACTCTTAACATGACATACTCCAAGCTTCCATAGAATACAATATTCATATATCGAGAAAAAAAATAAGAGAGAAATGAAATAATGCAACAAGGATCAAGTTAATGAATTAATGAAGCAATAAGGGTTAAGTCAGTGAATAAATGAACAGAAACTTCCTCCTTTCAAGTTATTTAGCCGAGACGAAACTGCAATGCAACTGCATTTCTCATTCGCTCAGAGGAGAACTGTTCTAGGACTGTTCGCTTCGAAAACTGTTTCTTTCCGTCAAGTGCTAAGCTTTAGAATCTCCTTCCTGCTTTCATACTCCCAGGGGTATAAAAAACGAAGTAAAAATGCGCCGACATTTCTTCGGAGCAATCGAGCTTTCTGTACAGCCGCTACAGCGTATAATCAAGGACACCGAAAATACATCTATCTTCCGGTGGTCTCGGTATAATGCTGTATGAGCCGCGGTTCACGAAACTTTAACCCACAGGCCGGTGGTGGCCTATCCTATATCGTTGCCAGAAAAACGATTATGGCTAACTTTAACCTTAAATAAAATAAAAACTACTGAGGCTAGAGGGCTGCAATTTGGTATGTTTGATGATTGGAGGGTGGATGATCAACATACCAATTTGCAGCCCACTAGCCTCAGTAGTTTTTAAGATCTGAGGGCGGACAGAAAAAAGTGCGGACGGACAGACAAAGCCAGCACAATAGTTTTCTTTTGCAGAAAACTAAAAACCATCTTATTTAACGAAATGAACCTGTCACTTCCTCAGGGCTTAAGATTCACCTTTTTTAATTCTCTCTATTGAAAAACAGATTGCGGGAATTCGCTCAAAGATTAAAATTGGGCAACTGAGAGATATAAAGCTGCCTAATGCATTTTGGATATAAAACTGCCTAATATATTCTGGATATAAAGTTGCCTAATACATTCTCGATAGAAAGTTGCCTAATACATTCTGAATATAAAGTTTCCTAATACATTTTGAATGTAAAGTTGCCTAATACATTCTGGATAAAACGCTGCCTAATACATTCTGGATATACAGTTGCTTAATACATTCTGGAACATTCTGGATATAAGGTTGCCTAATACATTCTGGATGTAAAGTTGTCTAATACATTCTGAATATAAAGTTGCCAAATAGATTCTGGATAGAAAGCTGCCTAATAAACTCTGGATAAAAAGTTGCCTAATAAATTCTGGCCACTCCTACAGAACCACTTAAAATTCACGCTTTCGTCCTAAGGAATGACATAAATAAAGACAATACAGAAAATAAATTACGTAAATAAAAACAATGCAGAAAATAAATTACGTAAATCAAGACAATGCAGAAAATAAATTACGTAAATAAAGACAATGTAGAAAATAAATCACGTAAATCAAGACAATGCAGAAAATAAATTACGTAAATAACGGCAATACAGAAAATAAATTACGTAAATAAAGACAATGCAGAAAATAAATTACGTAAATAAAGACAATGCAGAAAATGAATTAAAGATGGAAGACTAAAAACTCAAGACACCCCGTAGATGTAGTGACATTTTGTTTACATCCCGAATAGTATATTCCAGTATCTTTGTGAAAAAGATAATTCAATTAAAAGATGCCCTTTTTAGTAGACCAGACATAGAATAGACTAGACACAATGCAAGTTCCAGAACCGAGCTCCTGGAACCTATGGCATTTACACGGCGACAGAATGTCTCACAAACTGAATAGACTTATTTTTACTTACTCAATTATTTATTTATTGCGCAGAAAACTTAGGTAACGTGAAAAGTCTTTTTTTTTTCTTACGGGAGTTTTTTTGCAGTTAGGCAAACTTCTTAGGTGATCTCCCTTTCTTACGATAACTGGATTTCGGAAAAGATACAATTTTATCAAGACACGAATTTGTTGTTTGTGTAACTTACTTTAGTTGTTATTTTGTTGCGCCTGTTTTGCTATACTTCTCTTTTCTTAGTTAATGTTGTCTCTTTTTTCGCCTTTGGTCAATATCTGGTCTCTCTGGAGCGCTCCAAATGAAATATTATAATCATCCACTTTGTTCGCTTCTACCTTCCTACTGCGAATAACGAACAATATGAATAATAACAATACTTATCTAAACTTCCAGCTTCCGATTTGTCCTCACCATTTTGTTTGTACGCTGTGACAACAGTGCTGTTGTTTCAGTATTTATAGACTTTGTGCAATCTGAAATACAATTTTCCCACGCAGCGAATGAAAGATCATGGAATGGAATATAGAATTGGGCCAAGGGCCAAGCACTGCGACCTACGAGGTCATTCAGCGCTGAAAGGGAAATTGAGAGTAGAAAGGCTTGAAAGGTGTAACAGGAGAAAAACCTCGCAGTTGCACCATGAAACAAGTGTTAGCAGAGAGCGGATAACAAGATGGGAGAGAGAATATGAATGGAGGCACATAAAAGGAATGAAAGGGGTTGCAGCTAGGGCCGAAGGGACGATGCAAAGGGTAATGCCTACAGTGGACCGCGTGAGGTGGGCGATCTCGGGGATGAAGATGATCTCAGACTGAGTACTTTTAAGACTCCATTAAAAAAACTAACAGATGGATAATTTATCTTTGAAATCCACAGTGATCTCTTAACATTTTGGCTACAATTTCTGCTGAAAGCCTACGATCCAAAAGGGAAAATAGTTCAAGATACTTATCCCTCCCCTATAGGATTCGAACCTACGCACGGCGAAAGAGACAGGTTACCGTTAACATATGCTGTGGAGAAGGATAAGAATTTTATCTTTTTTTTATTTGATCTTATTTTACTTCTTAGCTTATATGTGCATTTTGCAAGAGAGGAAACATATGCATCCTTAAAATCTTTCGGTATTATTATTATTTCTTTTCGTTTACATTTTGCAAGGGCGGAAACGTATGCATCCTTAAAATCGTTACGTAGTGCTTATTATTATTATTATTATGATTATTATTATTTCTTTTCTTGTAAATTTCCACGGTGGAATATATGGAACCTAAGATCACATTCGCATCCAGCGTTAATTTTCTGTTTATAAACTGAAGCATACTGGACACAATTCCCACATTTACTGAAAAATTGGAAATGCTGAAACAAGTGAGGGACAAAAAAATAAATAAATAAATAAATAAATAAATAAAAAATAAAAACAAGAATAAAAACAAGTTCTGGTGGGCTTATAAAGTTTGTTCATTTCTTCGGAGGAAATGTGATGAATATTTCCCCTGAGAGGCCCCTGGAAGACGGCCGCTCTTTTCCAAACTCAAAACTGTCTTCTGGCGATATTTATGGTAGACACTATTTCAACGAAAGCAGAAAAGTTCTGAGCAATAAACATTTTATCATCGGCTCGAGTCTACATACATACATTCTTTGTTTTTAAATAATATACATATACCTACCTATGTAACAGCATTCTACTATGTTTTTAAATGAATGCATGCGTACATACATACGTTCTTTGTTTTTAAAATACATACATATGTACATACATTCTTCGTTTTTAAATGCATACTCACATACCTACGTAACTACATTCTGGTATGTATCTAAATGAATACATACGTTGCATATAACTGCAGAGAGAGAGAGAGAGAGAGAGAGAGAGAGAGAGAGAGAGAGAGAGAGAGTTATGAAAATTATGAAGGTCATATGATCTCAGGCGAGGTGGCGCGTCCCATGTTATAAGTTTGGATAGGCTAACCTTTACCAAGTATCCTAAAATACATGTTTAACCTTTACTAAATGTCCGAAAATATACGTTGCATATACATACATACATACATACATATATATACATTATTTAAATATTTATACATTTATACATGTATATATATATATACACATACACTTGTGTGTATGTATACTTTATGTATGTATTCACGCGTGTGCATCCCTGAACGAAATAACGTCCCATAAAATAAATGTACTGAACTCTCATCCCATAAACCCATTCCTCTGACTCATCGATTTATCGACCTGAAATAAAAACTAAAGTTACCTCAGCAGAGGTCAACGACACCAAACCCCCTCCCTACCTCGCCCCCCCCCCCAAAAAAAAAAAAGAAGAGAAAAGAAAAAGAAGAAAAGAGAAGTTTTAAAAGTTTCTCTCCGTGTGATGCGGGTCGAAGCGAGTAACTACAAGACCGAATTCCTCTCGACCTGTCGAGGAACTAGCTACACAGGAATAGGACCACCTCCTGTGTCGAGCAGCCTAGGACTAGGAGCCATAGGGAGCGCTCCACCTCTCTCTCTCTCTCTCTCTCTCTCTCTCTGTCTCTCTGACTCGCTCCTGCTCTCTCTCACTCTCTCTCTCTGCATGACTATTGATTCGAGTATTGACTTGGAGCACTCCGTTGCGGCTCGTCCTCGGACGCACATAGAACACACGCACATACACACAGACTCTGCTAGCAGCCACGCGCTCTGACTCTCTCTCACTCTCTCTTTCTCCCTCCTCTCTCTCTTCTCTCTCTCTCACACACACACAACACGCTCGAGCTCAGTTCCTTCCTGACAACCGGCCATTGCGGGTTCGAGCGTTCCAGCCGGCGGTGTTCCCTCCAGCCGATTCATTGAATTGAAGCCGCTCTTGTGTTTGTTGTGAGTGATCTTTTCGCCCCCTCTCGGTTCCCTCGAAAGAACGGACAATGCGGTAACTCGTCGGGGCGTAGGATAGTGCAGACTAGTTCTCTAGTTA
This sequence comes from Macrobrachium rosenbergii, assembly GCF_040412425.1. NCBI lineage: Eukaryota > Metazoa > Arthropoda > Malacostraca > Decapoda > Palaemonidae > Macrobrachium > Macrobrachium rosenbergii. The sequence continues at coordinate 88,694,428 of NC_089781.1, forward strand.
AAGTCACAAGCGGGGGGAATCGTCGATAATAAGTTTCTTTGAAGGAAAATAACGGAAAAAGGGAGAAAGACGCGCCTCCTTCATCTGTAATGTAAACAGTTGATGAACAGCTGACTCTCGTGTTTTGGTCCTCGTGCCACTGAACGATGGGGTTCCTGTTCAAATACAATCACCGTCCCAGGAGCACGGGGATGTGGTCTGGTAAGTCACAATGCCGCAGTACTCTCTTCTTGATCTGTGGTCAAATAAGTGTCTGTCAGCGTCGGTGTTGTCAGTGCATGTGTTTGCGTGTATGTGTTTAGTTTCTATGGCAAAGCTTCATTCTTACTGGATTATGTCTCTGTCAGTGTTGTCAGTGTATTTCTTATGCGGCAAAGTTCGTCTCTTACTGGATTATCCAGCAGTATGCTAGTGTTGGTCAATGTGTTTCTCATGCGGTGAAGTTTTGTCTTCCTTACTGGACTATCCAGCACCATGCTATATCAGTATATCAGTGTCAGGTGGTGAATGTACAGCAAACATATTTTTTATGTCTATTTTTTTGTGACAAAAGTTTGGTTCTTTGTGGGTCATATAGGATTTGTCGGTGTCTGTCAGTTAATGTAAGTAATTGTCCATGACGAGCTTTCTCTTGCAACATAATTATTATTATTATTCAGAAGAGGAATCCTATTCATCTTCTGAATAATGTTAATAAGACTCGTATATCTATAATGAACGTACTCTGAGCATTCAGGCGGGAACTTCTATTTCTACAGAATCTGTTTAAAACATAGGATTTGGATTTCATTGAGATATGTTGATACAAGTTGCAAAAATATTATTACATAGTTTCGGCAATTGACGCTGAAGAGTTTATTATTGAAACTGGCGCAGCATTTGAAACTGACTGACAACATGCTCAGGCAAATATTTGTTTTTTGCTCTAATTCATATCTTGAAAAAAAATTTTCTTCGTTAACAAAAAAGTTTTTTATATATATATACATATATACATATATATATATATATATATATATATATATATATATATATATATATATATATATATATATATATATAATACAGATAGTTATAAGGAGCTTTTCCAATATGCAAATTATTGTTGAAAATGAACAATGTAAGCGAAAGATAAGAAACGAGATAATCTTTTATTATTTGATAAACATCTTTAGTTTTAACATGAAAATCATTTACCGCATCTTCAAAGCTTGGGAAAGTTTCATCTCAGGTTACCTCAAGATATCAAACTGCAATGAATTAGATATCCAGAGAGTATACACCAGGGGCTCTTAACCTGGGGGGCGTCAGCAATTTCCAGGGGGTGGGGGCGCGAGCCAAAGGGAAAAATATAAAATTCTCTATTTATGTTCATTATTCTCTTAACATTCAACCACGCACTCAAGATCTAGTAGCTAGGAAGAGTGTCAAATATCTCACTAATTCATTCTCAAAAGAATAAAAGCACCCCTTCTCTTTTTTTTTTTATTTTCCTTGAAATCTGGGAGGGAATTTTACTCATAGATGCAAGGGGGGCGTGGAGGAAAGGGCCAACTCTTAGAGGGGGCGTGGTAATAAAAAGGTTAAAAGAGCCACTGGCATACACTGTCCAATTTACTCGCATCTAACTTAATGATATATGTTATTATTAAGTCGATTTTCGATTTCCAATGTTTAAAAGCAATAAAAAATAACACGACCTTCAAAAATTAGTCGCAAACTTTCTCCGTCGCACTGAAGTAAATAAACCTCGCAATGACATTACCGGTATTCCAAATCTCTCCTTGGGCATTAGAGGAGAAAAAAAAACACACACACACACACAAAGTTCGTTTCCAGAGAACCGCTCTCGTCCTGGAACGGTGCCGCCACATGTCTGGAATCGTAAATGACCGGTGGACATTCGCCGGTATATAAAGATTTCTGAAATATTTTCGTCCGCGCCCTCAGATATCGGCAACAGATAATCTATTCAGGAAGAATGACGCCGAGAGCTCACTTTCTCGTCCTCGACCGTGAAGGAGAAGAAGAAGAAGGAGAAGAAGGAGAATAAAGGGAGAAGGAAATAAACCTCACTCAAGTTCTCAACGATTTGGTTTTATTGTCAAAACGTCACGTGTAAACTAACCATGAACCTGTTTTCGCACTGTCAACGTCGTATGCGGGCATACACATGCGTACATAATGTGTATGTGAACTAGTATTTATAATACACACACACTAGATATGTATGTATATATACACACATATATATATATATATATATATATATATATATATATATATATATATATATATATATATATATATATATATATATATATATATATATATATAAATAATACACACAATATATATGTTATTACATATTTTTCAAACGGGAGGGGGGAGGGGCTGGGTTACGGCTCCAGAAGGATAGTTCCTTCCCGTTTTCTGCATGTCTTTTAGAGGTGAAGCTGCTAGCCCCACGCTGTCCATGTGCTTACGGTGGTACCCACTTACGCTTAGGTCGAGTGAGTCGGCAATTTGGATAATCGATGAAATTCTCTCCCGGGCAGCTTAGAGACTCTCATAAACGTTTTGTTGTCCCCAAACGTTTCTCTGCAATGAACACTTTCTTCGTGCCTGCAAAAACGCCTTACTCTTCTTCGTCCTCTTTTCTTTGTTTGTTTTATTATTATTATTATTATTATTATTATTATTATTATTATTATTATTATTATTATTATTAAATACTCATAGTAGCATGAGTCTTAAAATGGAGAAGCAAATCCACAGTTATGTGTATGCACATAATTTAAAGATAAATCAGTACAGATAGCTTTCGGGAACTTGTTCGTTCAAAAGGGGAACCGAACAAGTTGCCGAAAGCTATCTATTCTGATTTATCTTTAAATATATGTACATATACATAACTGTGGATTTGCCTCTCCATTATTATTATTATTACTAATTTTAATGCCATTTAAGCTCTCACTCGTATTCAATTTCTTCTTTCTGAATTTCTCTCTACAACTTAATTTCCATACATACACACACACACATATATATTATTTATATACACACACACACATAATTTATTATATATATACACACATATATATATATATATATATATATATATATATATATATATATATATATATATATATATATATATATATATATATATATATATATATATATATATCATCTCAACAACTTAATGGTAAACTACCTCCTTCCACAAAGTAGTGAGGTTAGATTTCAAATTCTCTGTCGACTGTGGTGGGTCTCAGCCGGGATATAGACAGGAATAAAACTAGCAACCTCGTGGCAAATAGAATTGTAGCCCACCCCTTCTAAGGTGAAAGACAACCACTGGTCAACGCAACCATTGCTGTACAATAGTAGCAACGTTTTACTGGCGGTAATATTTTTATCTCTTTCTGTATTTCCAGTCATCTTCTGGAAACTTGAATTTCAAGTCAGTGGCCTCCGTGGGTTTGTTCCATATAGAGAGTTTATCTTCTAATTAATAATAATAATAATAATAATAATAATAATAATAATAATAATAATAATAATAATATGGATACAATTTCTCTTCAACTGGCGAGCAATTAAATGTACTATCAATAGTTCCTCGTTGCAGAGTCGGTAGAGTTGCCGGCTAGCACTCTGCTAGGCCCGAGTTCGGGTCTCCGGCAAGCCAATGAAGAATTAGAGGAATTTATTTCTGGTGATAGAAATTCATTTCTCGGTATAATGTGGTTCGGATTCCACAATAAGCTGTAGGTCCCGTTGCTAGGTAACCAATTGGTTCTTAGCCATACGTAAAATGAGTCTAATCCTTCGGGCCAGCCCTAGGAGAGCTGTTAATTAACTCAGTGGTCTGGTTAAACTAAGATATACTTGACCTTTTAACTTACAACCAATTTGTAACTCTTAACATTTCTAAATTCCTTGCTGCTGATCAAATATTCACACTCACTGATTTATAAAACAAAATACGATCTCTTAGAGTTAAAACTATTTGCACTTGTGCACGAACTCATGCACGTCTTATACACACTCCACATGCGCTTATGGTAAATCACGTGTCCATTAGTTAATCAATGTCGACGGGTCCTCATCACATTCAAGTGAGTGTTCTTTTATTCTGTCAATACAGTAACATTTCACCTTCAAAGACACTTTGGGGCTCTATAATTTTCTGATAAGTATCGAAGTCCGTTAAGTAAGGAGGATCCCCCGTAGGGGGGTTAGTGCTGTCAGTGCACCTCATGCGGTGCACTGTAGGCATTACTTTAAGGTTCTTCGCAGCATGCCTTCGGCCCCTAGTCGCAACCCCTTTCGTTCCTTTTACTGTACCTCCTTTCACATTCTCTTTCTTCCGTCTTACTTTCCACCCTCTCCTAACAGTTGATTCGTAGTGCAACTGCGAGGTGTTCTTTGTTACACCTTTCAAACCCTTTACTGTCAATTTCCGTTTCAGCGCTGAGTGACCTCATAGGTCCCAGTGCTTGGCCTTTGGCCTAAATTCTATATTCAATTCAATTCAATCCTATATCACAGCCTGCACTTGGATATTTTCTAGACATCTTACATTGAACACCAATTCCAAGTATAGATTCTCACTTAAACTAACCTGCACTTTACTCTCGACATTTAAAAATATTATATATATATATACACATATATAATTGGTATATATATATATATATATATATATATATATATATATATATATATATATATATATATATATATATATATATATATAAAATTTATCACATCCAAAATGGCACCAAGGGGAAAAAATAATCATAATCTGTTAGCTGATAAGTACAGAAGTCCGCTAAGTTGAGGTGTTTCTGTAGCTTTCGATGCACGGATACAAGCTTCATCTGAGGGGGAGCTGGGGTTGTGGGAAGGGGGATGTCAGTGGGCAATTTTAAGTTTGAATTGAATTGAAAATAGAATTTAGGCCAAAGACGAAGCACTGGGACCTATGAGGCCACTCAGTGCTAGAACGGCAATTGACAGTAAAAGGTCTGAAAGGTGTAGCAGGAGGAAAACCTCGCGGTTGCACTATGAATCAATTGTTAGGAGAGGGTGGAAAGTAAGAAGGAAGAATGAAAATATGGAAGGAGGTGCAGTAAAAGGAATGAAACGGATTGCAGCTAGGGGTCGAAGGCACGCTAGAAAGGACCTTAAGTAATGCCTACAGTGCACCGCAAGAGGTGCACTGACGGCACTAACCCCCTACGGGAAAATTGTAAGTTTATTCAATAATATTATCACAAATAATAATAGCTGCATTGTGAGAAGCTCTTTTCCGCGGCCAGCATAAACGTTCCTCGTTTTCTAATGACAACGTATGCAAAGTCTTCGCACAAACGTTTCTTCCCACAGTTATTACCAGCAACGAGCGCCATTTTGAACGTAAATGAGTCCTAAAATGAGCTGCACGGGAACGAAAATATAAATATAAACTGGCATTTTACTCATTACGCAATTTGGTAGTTTTGCAATTTTGATAATTATGCAATTTGTCCGTAGGCAGTTTTGACTGCAGTCGTTTTAACTTCAGGCATTTCAGCCCGTGTTTCCCTCACTGAGGCTGACATTTGCAACAACGACATTCCCTCGCCTTTTCGATAGAAGAAGAATTAGTCTTCGTAATTAGCCTGTCAGCAGCGTAATTAAGACTTCGATTTATTGAAGGGTTATTTTACTTTTGTAAAGATTGTCACCAGGTCATCAAACATCATTCAGTATTGCTACCGATTTCCTTATTTTTCATAGTGTCTTAGATACTGCTTCGATATCGAACGTTTAATGCGAACTCCCTCTTCTTGATCAGCTCCCCCTCTTGTAATTGAGCATTCCCGCCAACATTACACATGGAGTTTAAAATTAACGAAGTTTAAAATTAACGGCCAGGTTGGGTATTTTTTCCTATCGATGCCCTTCCTAAATCATATATTTTTTCTATCGCTTCATCCTTGTTTTCGTTCTGGACCGGCCCATAAAGTGGTTTCAGGTTGCCTGACCTATTCGGAGGAGGGGAAGGAATGTAGAATTTTGGCCCAAGGCCAAACGCTGGGACGTGTGAGGTCATTCAGCACTGAAAGGTAAACTGATAGTCGAAAGATCTTAAAGGTGTAACAGGAGGAAAACCTAGCAGTTGCATTATGAAACAATTAATAGGAGAGGGTAGAGAGTAAGATGGAAGAAAGAGAATATGAACAGAGGTACAGTAAAAAGGGATGAAAGGGGTTGCAGCTAGAGGCCGAAGGGACGCTGCAAAGAACCTGAAGTACTGCCTACAGTGCACCGCATGAGGTGCACTGACGGCACTACCCCCCTGTGGGGGCCTGACCTAATCGTTGTTTCTCTTAAATACTCGTAAATAGGAATTGAACATTTTCATGTCAAATGCCCCGCAATACGCATGCGTCACTTATTCTCACGTTGCTCAGCAATGGCGTCGTCATTTTCAGTTGCTCCTTTTGAGTTACATCTAAACTGCTCAGTCAATATATACTGGAATTAAGTTGTTGGAAGCTGGTGATGCTCCTAATTTCCATTGTAGCTATGACGTATTTTTGTGTCAAGTACAATTTCATCCAATTTTAAATGTATGTGTAGTGATTATTTGTAAGATAGGTTATGTATGTCATTGAATCAGCGTAGAGGGGTAGTGCCGTCAGTGGACCTCATGCGGTGCACTGTGGGCATTACTTAAGGTTCTTTGCAGCATGCCTTCGACCCCTAGCTGCAGCCCCTTTCGTTCCTTTAATTGTGCCTTCTTTCATATTCTCTTTCTTCATCTTACTTTCCACCCTCTCCTAACAATTGATTCACAGTGCAACTGCGAGGTTTTCCTCCTGTTACATCATTCAAACCTTTTACTGTTAATTTCCATTTCAGCGCTGAATGACCTCATAGGTCCCAGAACTTAGCCTTTGGTCTAAATTCTATATTCAACTCAATTTATTGTCATTGAACACTGCAATTGACGTGCAATAAGTTATCACTGAAGGCAAAATAAAAAAAATAGAATAAAATTTAACAGTAGAAAATCATGAAGCTAATTGTGCGTCAGACGTTTTCTAATCCACTTCATTTAAACTCAAAATTTTTCATTGAAGAAAAAATTTTAAAATCTTTCCTTAGTCAGTTTTCCTCTTTTTCAAGAAAACAAAAAAAAAACAGCCAGAAAAGTTTCCCCTCAGTCAATCTTTCTCCCCTTGGGCCGGGAGGAAAGCTGGAGAGGAGAACGAAAGGAAGGAAATTTCATGAATCTAAGACCTCAAATCTTTGCAACATCATGAATTTCTGGAACAGCCTCCGCTCCCTGAATAAATGAGGCCGAGTCATCAAAAGGAAATTTGTGGGGGATCTGGAGGGCCATGGGAAAAAAATTTGATAGTTTTAGTTTTCTGTAAAAGAAAAATATTGCGTCGGCTTTGTCTGTCTGTTCGCACTTTTTCTGTCCGCCCTCACATCTTAAAAACTACTGAGGCTAGAGGGCTGCAAATTGGTGTGCTGATCATCTACCCCAAATCATCGAACATACTAAATTGCAGCCCTCTAGCCTCAGTAGTTTTTATTTTATTGAAGGTTAAAGTTGGTCATAATCGTGCATCTGGCAACGATATAGGACAGGCCACCACCGGGCCGCGGTTAAGTTTCATGGGCCGCGGCTCATACAGCATTATACCGAGATCACCGAAAAACAGATCTATTTTCGGTGGCCTTAATTATACGCTGTACAGAAAATTTGACTAGGCCAAAGAAACTTCGACGCATTTATTACTTTTTTATTCTAAACTGCTTTCTAATCTCTATTCTTATTTGCGAACAATGCGATGCTTTTCATGCAATTATGGAGGAAGGAGGCTTTTTGTTAAAAGACAGCAGTGACTGATAGTTGCTTTACATTCGCTATGAAATAAACGAGATTTTGTGATTTCTTTCAGATCAGAATAGGAGTTTTAAAAAAGTCACCCATAGATTCATTCTCTTGATGCTCTATCAGGGATGAACTTCCCTCAAAAAAAAAAAAAAAACTTAACCTCACAAATTCTTAATACTCCACTGCGGATGTCTCATTCAAACACGTCTAATCACTTGTGTATTATGCGCCATTCTTCTCCTTGAGGTTTCACAAAACCGTCCATTACCTCTGCCTAGGATCTTATGGCACAGGCTGGCTGGAGGGGGTGTGATAATGTGATCAATGCGCCAGTGCAACACTAAAGGGAGTTTGCAACGTCCCTTCGGCCCCTTTGTAACCACATTTGAGCCTTTTACTTCACTTCCATTCCAGCTCCTTTCTTCAATTTTGCTGTCCAGACTCTCTAACTAATACTTCTTGGTGTAACTGAAGGGTTTTCTCCCATTTCCACCTTTAGATCCTTGTGCTTTATCACCTATATTTTCTGGATTTCTATTTGCTGTCCAACCACTCCGACTCCCTCTGGTCACTGTCTTAAACTGAATGGCCGAAAGTGCCCCAGAGCTTGGGGTGGTAAAAGGGCTTATTATTATAGTTAGATTTGTCAATATACTGTACCTGATGAGAAAAACTTTTCGTGAGGATTTTTATGAATACATTTTCAGAAACTCACTTTATTTTAAGGACCACTTAACTAGAAGTTGGAATGGAATCGAGTCCATACTGGATTCCGGACTTTGTGACAAACCCTCTTTTATTGTTTTTATCACTGTTGTGTATTAGGGAAAATGGCTCCTTGAAGCTGTTTGTGGGGGGAAATGGATGTAATACCATATATGGGTAATGGTGCTAGTCGCGTCCCGGTGTTCGTGGGAGAAAACATAAATGCCACGTTAGAAGAGACTTAAAAGATTGCCGTTGGTAGTTAAAGCTTGATTGTGCATTTTCACTTCTGGAAGTCGAATTACTTGCCGTATAAGTGCGTTCTTAAGTGTCCATTCACTTTGCTGAGGCGTTAATACTCATATATATATATATATATATATATATATATATATATATATATATATATATATATATATATATATATATATATATATATATATATATATATATATACATACATGTTACAGGCACATAGGCGAAACCAGGCATTTCATGAACTGCCTGAAATTTCAGGCAAATAGCGAAATGCACTTAGGGACATTTGATCGCTTTACCCCCAACAAGGGGCTAGTACTAAACACGGCGAAACAGTGATTCACCTACACTCTTTCCCCGTGTTAGTATTAGCCCCTCGGGGAATCAAATGTCCCTGAGTGCATTTCGCTATCTGACTGAAATTTCAGGCAGTTCGTGAAATTCCTGGTTTCGCTATCAGCCTGTAACACACACACACACACACACACACACACACACACACACACATATATATATATATATATATATATATATATATATATATATATATATATATATAACTTATATATATATATATAACCAAAAGGAACTTGAGAAACACATCTCAGGCATTCGCATCGTTTTATTGCCTACGTTTCTCCGCGTCACTCGTAATCTTTCCTTCAGTTTGGGTGGTAATACCGTTCTCCTGGCATTCATTTTAAACTACATATCTCGTAAATGTTTGTAGTGTACTACTTCAAGTCCGAGCCTTGTATGATGTTTTGATGTGTGTGTACATTTTTTTACAGCTTTAATACTGAGGCCTTGAAGCGCAAGCAGTAAAACTATACAAATGCCTGAGATGTCTTCTTCAAGTTCCTTTTGGTTATATCTGCGATGTTGATTGCCACCAACCATCCTTTTATATATATAAGTATATATATATATATATATATATATATATATATACACATACTATATATATATATATGTATACGGTATGTGTATATATATAGCGGTATATATATATATATATGTGTGTGTATGTATACATACATATGTGCGTTGGTCTATAAACCAGGAGAGTTAAGTGATGGAACTGGTCGGTAAGAGGTTTGTGACCATCCCAAAAACCAGACACTCTTGGTGTATAACCCTAATGGACCCACTGCAAGGGAGACGGGTTATGGGAATACCAGCGTACGAAATCCTAGGAAAGATGAATAAATGTGAAAACAGTCTTGAAATTTAGGAAATGTTGACATAAGTATTATAGGCTACTCTCTTAGGCTGACCGTACTGACCTCCTTGTTCTTTTATATCCAAATATGATTCCTGTTAATGGCAGAACATCACCCTTGCCTATTAGAATGACCATTTACTCCTATTATTTTTCTAATAAAATTGCAATGATATATATATATATATATATATATATATATATATATATATATATATATATATATATATATATATATATATTATAAACAAACACACACACATATATATATATATACATATATACTATATATAAATAATCAACACACGTGTGGAACAGAAATAAATTTCTGACTCGCATCACACAGAGAGAGAGAGAGAGAGAGAGAGAGAGAGAGAGAGAGAGAGAGAGAGATATGACTGTGGAAATCACCCTCAGGATACATCTAAAATAACTGCTATAAGCCGTAGTATCTTGTTTCATCTTAAACCATACTGATATCAGATTGCATTTAATGTTAAGAGACACACAGCCAGTTACGAGCCCTGGGTAAAGTACACATATAAAGTAAATTTTTCTACGAGAATTTAATTAATAAGATTTACCCAGAAGTATCTTGTTTCATCTTCATATACAGTATTTACTACAAAAATACCTTCGATTCCAAGGGAAATAAGTTCACGTCCAACATACATAATCCCACTAACATAATTCAGTAATACTAATTCAACAGTATTCCATTATTTAATTATTTAAAAAACACTCCTATGAATATTTAACACGTGAAACTCACACTATAATGCTATGTATCTTACTAAAATACAATAAAGTGAACATACATTTAACTGCGACCATTCATCCAATAAGCCTCGTCATACAGTATCTAATTCCATCCTCATCTACAGTAATACGATTTGCATCACTTGCCGGAGAAATACATTCACTTCAACCCGAAATGTCTGGGTAGGCTGCCCTGTCTGCGAGATTGATGTATGATCCTCAGATGAAATGGAAAGGAGGAGGAGGAGGAGGAGGAGGAGGAGGAGGAGGAGGAGGAGGAGGGGGGAGGAGGAGGAGGAGGAGGAGGAGGGGGGGGAGGAGGGGGGGAGGGGAGGGGAGGGGGAGGGGAGGGAGGAGGGATGGGGAATGGGGGAAGGGGAGGAAGAGGGGAAATAGGAGATAGTGGTAGAGGAGGAGGAGGAGGAGGAGGAGGAGGAGGAGGAGGAGGAGGAGGAGGAGGAGGAGGAGGAGGAAGGGATGTTTGAGGAGGTGGCGGAGGAGGAGGAAGAAGAGATGGAGGAGGAAAAGGAGGAGGAGGAGAAGGAGAATGGGGAAGGGGAGGAGGAGGGGGAAAGGAGGAAGAGGAAGAGGAGGAGGTAGTGGAGCAGGAGGATGAATAGGAGGAGGAGGAGGAGAAGAAGGAGAAATAGGAGGAGGAGGAGGAGGCTTACGAGAGTGGTGTAGCTGTCAGGGAGTTGGCCAATTTGAGGCGCAAAGTGTTCCATTCGTGCCAGTCCGCTTGGGTTCTATGCGAGACCTTTTAAGGGCGAGATTTCGTAGACATACCGTATATCTGCGTCTCCTTTGATGCCCTCTAATCTCGGTCTGGCATGACGTCGTTTACTAGTTTAGTGCAGTATCATCTGTCTTGTAATTAAGTGGGGGTCTTCTTCATCTTAGTGTGGTGTTATATGATTTTTGGGGTTTGTGTACAACTAAAAGGTATTTGTCTAGTTAATCAAAGTTTTGCTTTTACTCCAATAAGGTGTAACTTGATTATTCTTTAGTGTATAATACGACGTGAAGTATGAATGTTTAAAATTTTCTGGATATATTTGTATTTCCCTTTAACAAGGGGTCCTCTAATCAAGATAGGGAGTAATATAGTTTTTTATATAAATTGTTATGGCTTGTGAACAACTTTTGTCTAGTGGCATTTAAAAGATTAATTGGAATATGTAGCTAAAGCAATTTTTTAAAAAGATTTCCACACACTTTCAGGTTCCAGGAAGACCCTAATTCCTTTGCAAGGTGTAAAAGCAAGTATTTTCTACAAAAACAATATGAAAAAGGGAAAAATTATGAAAATTCAACACCTGTCAGATTTTGCTATATAATGAAATAAAAGGGAAAAATCAAGCCAAGGTCTAGAGCATTGAGTCAAGCCATACGGGCTTAAGAAAGCTTAAATGTCTCTGTCTGTCTATCATCCTATCTGAGAAATAAATAAAAATATATTACAGATGTCATACATGTAGTTTATATCACTCATAACACTAAAATCATCTACCAGCTTTTAACTAGATCGACTGTCAATTTCCGTCGAAATTGCCCATCTATTTCTTTCTATATTCGCTATCTCCTCCAGCCCACCAGTCCACGGAACGGAAAATTTCCTAACGACTAAATTTAGTTCAAGAGCCTCATCTCGCGGGACTATCTTCAGGCGTCACTCAAATTAAAAGTTGGGGAGTTTCTTCTTCTTCTCCTCCTCCTTTTTTATTCAACTCGACTGCCTCCGATTCATTTCATATCCTTCCTAATGCACATCCTTGGCTTTCAAGGTCCCTATATGGAAATCAGAGGTGGTCTCATGCGTCTGTTTTTGGCTACATGGTTACCTGATTTTTATAATTTTATATTAACTTCGCTCATTCTTTTTTTTTTTTATTAAATTCATTCTTTTATAAAAAAAATAGTAATGCACCCGATGTTAGCAATAAAAAAGAGGGTCGAAACACCAGGTACCATACCTAGGGATGTTACGAAGTGCCCCGAAGGTCAAAGTACTGTACTTTCACATTGCATACTTATCTAAAGTTGGAGCTTATTAATAGTCATTACGCGGACAAAACTAATTATACATACAGTACATACATACATAAGTATGTATGTACGTATGTATGTATATATATATATATATATATATATATATATATATATATATATATATATATATATATATATATATATATATATATATATATATATATAAAGGCAATGCCACATGTAGCACTGCCTTTATTTATATATGCATCATGTTCCATATTTTCGTGATTCAGTTATACATGTATATATATATATATATATATATATATATATATATATATATATATATATATATATATGTAAATATTATATATATATATTCATATATAAAATATATATATATATATATATATATATATATATATATATATATATATATATATATAAATATATATATATTCATATATAAACATACATACATATATGTTCATATATATACATATATATATATATATATATATATATATATATATATATATATATATATATATATATATATATATATACATACATACACACATATATACATATATGTTTGTGTATTCCTATAAAATTATCCATTTTTTATATATACAGTTTATTTCTATGTCCAATGATAGCTATTTTCAACAGAAAATCCTACTGCATTAGTAACCACCGTTATGTCAACAATATTTGACGCTTTCGAAATTCATGTAGCGAGTCTATCTCTAGATATTCATATTTTGAAATCATTTAGAACTCTGCAAAAATTGCACAGCTTAGCAATGTCACTACTACGAAAGCGGAGGATTTCATGTGACTGTGAAGATTTCGCAAACCAGATTACATAACACATTTATAGTTTATCACCTGAAAATACCGGTTTTACTTCATGAGGAAACTATATTCTTTTTCTTTCTCAACGGTCTTAAATGATTTTTATAGGGTCTTTCAACAACATCAGTAATAATAATAATAATAATAATAATAATAATAATAATAATAATAATAATAATAAAAAATTGTTAATAATAATAATAATAATAATAAACTGTTGTTGTTGTTATCAGTTATTATTAAAATTTCATCAAATTATCAGACAAAACAGAGAAATTCCCAAAAGAGAGAGAGAGAGAGAGAGAGAGAGAGAGAGAGAGAGAGAGAGAGAGAGAGAGAGAGAGAAAAGATGGCAAATGATTCATTCGGGATTTCTGAAGCCTGGGGCCGCTGTTTCACATTGGGTTTCACTCAATTATCGTTTTTACAGGTAACGTCAGCCGCATGATGAACAGTCTTCCCAGGTTTGGGAACCTTTAACGTGAGCCCTCCGACCATTTACCCCCAAGTTATAATCAAGTATAAGTCATTTTTGGTCGTAAACAGTAATGGTTAAAGGGGAAATTCAGCTGCTTCGAAACGCTTACTCTAATTTGTCTTTATTCCTCTTGATTTGTTTGACATTGGATCCATTTGGTCAGATTATTTAATGTAAGTGAGGTTCGTGGTCTCATTTCCTTCGCTTCTATTGTAAATTAATCAATAAACAAATGGATGATTATTAGCTTTGGAACTGGAATATGAAATTTAGGCCCAAGGCCAAGCGCTGGGACCTAAGAAGTAGCCCAGTGCTGAAAATAATGCTGAAACAATTATTTTATTCTGTTTACACTGCCGTTTTTTCTTGGCTGGTCAGAATCCGGAGGTCCACACCAGACCTCTTAGACCATTTCCAGCTTTTATACCTTGGCATAAGGCCGGTTTAATCTAAACCAATTCTGATAATTTCGCAGCCCCTCTCCTTAATTTTACAAGTAAGATGGAGGAAAGGTAATATGAACGGAGGTACAATAAAAGGAATGAAAAGGATTGTAGCCAGGGCCGAAGGGACGTTGCGAAGAACTTTAATTAACGCCTACAGTGCACCGCGTGAGGTACACTGACGGCACTACCCCCTACGGGAGGGTTAGTAGCCATGCCAAAAGAGGCTAATGAACCCGAAATTCATTTAAGCCTCTGCTGAAAATATGACAAAAAGATTTAACTAAAATAAATGATTACTTAATATTTATTGTCAATGAAGACGATACTTCATGAAATGTCATAAAATTACATCAACCAGTATTAGACATTTAAGTGCGAAAGCAGTTACATCTCCAACTAGGAAGCAAGCAAGCAAGCAAGCAAACGGGCACGCACGCACAAACTCGCAAGCACGCGTCCCTTCGATTCCTTAAACCTGTTATTGCGACCTGGACAGATCACCACAACAAAAATGTCGTTCCGTGGTCGCTCTGTCGCATCGATTTCCTGCCGGTCAGCGGTTGTCGTTGATCGGTAAGTAGTTCGACGTAATTTCTTTTTTCTTTTTTAAATTTCTTCTTCTTCTTGCCACGTGACCTTCGTAAAGTCATGGCCATGTTTTGGTTGGTTAGTTACTTTCGGCTGGGACTTCCTACTCACACGTGACGCTTACAGACTGACAGGTCTTGAAGTCACGAAGGGTTTGAAAGGCATATATAGAATGTTTTGAATAATAGTATTAATTTGTCATCATCTTCACTGTGTGTGTATATATATATATATATATATATATATATATATATACATATTTATATCCACACACACACATATATATATATATATATATATATATATATATATATATATATATATATATATATATATATATATATATTTATACGTTCATACATATTAAACATTACAGTATATATATATATATATATATATATATATATATATATATATATATATATATATATATATATATATATATATATATATATATAGTATATAATTTTATACATATCGTGAGTAAAGACTGGCTGACTTCAGTTGCACGAAGTTCTCAATAATCTTCAATAATCTATCAATGAAATTACTGTTTTCTGGTAGTTAATCTTTAAGTATTTATAACTAAGTTTATTCCTTAACTAATTCATCCCAAAACTGTTCACTAACTGTTTTTTTACAAACTTATTTTTCTTAATGTTACTGATTTTAGTGTTCTATAAAAGAAAATTATTGTGCCGGCTTTGTCTGTCCGTCCGCAAATTTTTCTGTCCGCCCTCAGATCTAAAAAACTTCTGAGGCTAGAGGGCTGCAAATTGGTATGTCGATCATCCACCCTTCAGTCATCAAACATTCCAAATTGCAGGCCTCTAGCCTCAGTGGTTTTTATTTTTATTTAAGGTTAAAGTTAGCTATAATCGTGCATCTGGCAAAGATATAGGCCAAGCCACCACCTAGCCGTGGTTAAAGTTTCATAGGCCGCCGATCATACAGCATTATACCAAGACCACCGAAAGATAGACCTATTTTCGGTGGCCTTGATGATACGATGTACAGAAAACTCGACTGCTCAGAAGAAACTTCAGCGCATATTTTACTTGTTTGGGGTTTGATTTTATTCTGCATTTAAAGGTAACATGACTGGACAACTTCGTAACAATAAATTTCTCCCAAATTGATATTGACCTTATCTGATGAATTCACCGTAAAGGTTTCAGTACCAGGCTTGCCACTGCTCTGAAATTCCGGCTGTGGCTAATCGACATTCCTTGAACTAATGCATGACTGGGAATGTCGTTCGAAGCTGTAGATGGATTTAATTGAAAGCTACGAGGTTTCTTTGGAAATGGCACTGAATTTATTGTTCTCATGATATTTAGCCAAAGTTTATTTTTGCTGTATTATTCGTTTTTAGTTTTCTGTAAAAGAAAACTATTTCGATGGCGTCGTCTGTCCGTCCGCACTTTTACTGTCCGCCCTCAGATCTTAAAAACTACTGAGGCGAGAGGGCTGCAAATTGTTATGTTGATCATCCACCCTCCAATCATCAAACATACCAAATTGCAGCCCTCTAGCCTCAGTAGTTTTTATTTTGTTTAAGGTTCAATTAGCCTTGATCGTGCGTTTGGCACCGCCGAGTCCAATTCCGGAGGCGTTGCCGACGCACCTTCCCTTGACCGCATCTGGGGCGCAACTGAGCGCTCCTCGGTCGTAGCTGAGACTTTCACACTGCAGTACATCGAGAGCTTCATACAGCATTATACGCTGTACAGAAAATTCGATTGTGCCGAAGTGTCTTCGGCGCGTTTTTTACTTGTTTTTTTATTTTTTTTTATACATTGCCGTTTTTTCTGGCTGGTCAGAATCCGGAGGTCCACACCAGAACCCCCTAGACCATTTCCAGCTTTTATGCCTTGGCATAAGGCCGGTTTAATCTAAACTAATTCTGATACTTCTCCGCCCCGTTCCTTAATTTTACAGTGCTGGAAACACTTCCTTAAGGATCATCATTTATCAACAGACAGGACTGTATCCTCAAGCTGCAATCTCCTACTTCTGAAACTTGGGCTTACACATATCCGTTTTTGAATAATAAACAATACGTTTACTAACACCACCGGCTGTTGATATCATACAAAGATATGATTTTACTATTTACAAAGGCCCAAAGTTTGGGACTGTAAGATTAGAAACTGCGGGAAAACCGTGGAGTTCGAGGATGTATGTACATACACACATACATGTATGTATGTCTTAATATATGAATGTCACCCTGAATTTTCCGTCCCTTACAAAAAAACATTAAAACATTTCCTCTAAATTAGGCAAAGACTAATGAATTAACCCCAAAGAACAGAGAGCAAGAGAAGTAATTATATACGTAGATATTTATAATGTCCTTGACAGTTCCTTTCACATGAAATCTAATGTTGACAACATTAGGCTGCTAAAGTTCATTGTCTTATGATGCTCACACTGCCCCAAAATGGAAAACTGCAGTATCTGCAAAATTTTCGAAATTGAGATATGCCACCTATTGGGCTCGTGAAACACTAATACACAAGTTACTGCAGTTTCAGAATGGTTCTTCAGTGCTTTCCACAAGTATTTAGGGGGTCCCATTTGCAGTATCTGCAAAATCAGTAGTAAGGCAAGGGAAAACTGCAGCATTTATCATTTTTCTCAGTTTTGTATTTTTGCACATACTGCAGTCTTCCAATTTAGGGCAGTGTAGTATTTTAAATGAAAATATTTACCCAAGCTAGAAAGGGAATACTTCACAAACACTCTTTTGTACCAAAACTAAGCAAAAACGAGCAAGAAAACAGAACCTCCTGTTGTAGTTACAAATAATCCTCTCCATCACACCGGCCATTTTCATCCAATTCATTCCAGGCATTACATTATTAGTTTTCTGCAAAAGAAAATATTGTGCCGGCTTTATCTGTCCATCCACACTTTTCCTGTCCGCCCTCAGATCGTAAAAACTACTGAGGCTAGAGGGCTGCAAGTTGGTATGTTGATCATCCACCTTCCAATCATCAAACATAACAAATTGCAGCCCTCTAGCCTCAGTAGTTCTATTTGATTTAAGGTTAAAGTTAGCCATAATCGTGCATCTGGAAACGATGTAGGCTAGGCCACCACCGGGCCGTGGTTCAAATTTCATGGGCCGCGGCTCATACAGCATTATACCAAGACCACCGAAAGATAGATCTATTTTTGGTGGCTTTGATTATCCGCTGTAGCGGCTGTACGGAAAACTCGATTGCTCCGAGGAAACTTCGGCGCATTTTTTACTTGTTATTATTACACCCAATTTAACACCATTAAAACATTAGTAGCCGCAGTACTGGAACACCAGCAGACTCCAGGAGCAGTAGCAATTGTAGTAGCAATAACAGCAGCAGCGGTAGAAGTGAGTGGCATTAGTATTCAGAGGGCGACACGGTAGACCGTCCTACCGCTGCTTCTGTTGTTTTATTGTTTCCGCCAACACGGTTGGACGGTTATCTCTTGCTCTCCTCTGTTCTTTGGGGTTAATTCATTAGTCTTTACCTAATTTAGTGGAAATGTTTGAATGTTTTTTTTTTTTGTAAGGGATGGAAAATTTGGGGTGAGAGGGGAAATCATATGAATGGCGGATTTCTGGATATGGAAATTCGCTTTTCTCTGTGACTGGTCATTTTTGATAAATTAGTTTATGCATCCGATATATATATATATATATATATATATATATATATATATATATATATATATATATATATGTATATATATATACATTTATATATGAATATACATATTTATATATATGTATATATATATATATATATATATATATATATATATATATATATATATATATATATATCACGTTACCACAGGTGAAAAATAAGAGATGGTGTGTAGGTTCTGACCGGAAATAAAGTCGAAACCGGTCAGGACTTACACTCCGTCTCTTATTTTTCACCCGTGGTAATATGTGATAAGTGAATCACGTACAAAAGTGAGCATAATCATATATATATATATATTATATATATATATATATATATATATATATATATATATATATATATGTATGTGTGTGTGTGTGTGTGCGTAATTACTCACATATAATATACCTATATATACATATATATAATATATAAATATAATTACTTATATATAATCTAAAATGCCATGAAGTTGCACGAGTCACTGCATATGAAATACATAACGCAGGGTGCAAACAGAGAATTACACAGGAATGCCGACGCGAACATTTGAAGATTTAAAATGAAATGTGAAATGATTCTACCGTGGATTTTACGCCCGGATCAAAGCGGCCTTGACTTAGGGTCTGGCTTTGAAATTTCCGTGTGTTGGTGCGTGCTCTATTCACCTAACGCCATTTGAATGAATAAAGCTTAAAAGCCTAAAAGCTAATTCAGAATTTCTGAAGCAATCATTCGTACGTGGAAGTGCGTTAAATGAACCGTGCCCTTTACGGAAGCCGTTTGATGACTTAATTAACATTTGTGAACCCCATTACATTTATCATTATGAAAAATGTACGAAAAAAAAAAGATGTGGAAAAGTTAAATTTGAATGCGACGTAAAATTACGCCTCACTGCTCCTTTCAAGCGCGGGAGAATGTTTGTTCAGTACATGCTCATAAGGACATCGTCACTAATTCAGGAGGTTCGCTTCAACGCTCGCTGAAGCCCAACATCTCCTGAGGTCTTGTTACTCTTGGCCTTCTCTCGGTGCAGGCTGTACCCTGATGGGTCCCCTTCCACCCCAACATAAACCTCCCCACCCACTCCCCCACCCCTCCTTTTTTTTTACCAAAGGTAAAATGGGAGGAAGTAATATTTTCACCCTTCTTGCTGCGTTAAGAAAAATAATAGTTTCGAGGTGCTGTTAATCTGAGCTGCTGTTATAAAGATACGTAATTTGAGAAAATGTCTTGAAGGTATTTGTATTCAAAGCTATTGTTATAAAGAACAGTATTTATAATTTGTTTAGTTAAATGTGAATGTTTAACTTGTTTTATCATTTATGTACACATAGACCCCAGAAAGATAGTTTAAGATTAAGTGAGAAGTGACTCAACTGAATGGATTAAAAAAAAGTTACATTAAATCGGGTTAATAAGATGACGCAATACCAGTTAAATGAGACTAAATTGTATCGGATTAGACTAACTAAATCGAATTACGTTAATTTATATCAAATTGTGTTCCGTGGAATTAACCGTAAGAGGCAGAATAATTCTATTGCGCTGGTTTTCTAAAACGTCCCAGAAGAAACAGTTTGTTCTGCGGGACAGAGGGAAGAGTTTCCAAATTGACAAGGGAAGAGAAAGAGAGAAACGAAGCAATGAAACAAAGACTAATAAAAAACAAGTAAAAATGCACACCGAAGTTCTTCGGACCAATCGAGTTTTCTGTACAGTTATAAACAAGGCCACCGAAAATAGATCTATCTTTCGCTGGTATCGCTATAACGCTGTATGAGCCGCGGCCCATGAAATTTTAACCAAGGCCTGGTGGTGACCTGTTCCATATCGTTGCCAGACGCACGATTATGGCTAACTTTAACCTTAAATAAAATAAAAACTACTGAGGCTAGAGGGCTGCAATTTAGTATGTTTGATGATTGGAGGGTGGATGATCAACATGCCAATTTGCAGCCCTCTAGTCTCAGTAGTTTTTAAGATCTGAGGGCGGACAGAAAACGTGCGGACGGCCAGACAAAGCCGGCACAACAGTTTTCTTTTACAGAAAACAAAAAATACTGGTATACCCGCAGTTACTCAGATGACATTTCATTTTATTTATTCTACAGAATTCCTTCTTTGTTTCCATCACTTATTCATATACTGTAATAAAATATGAATATGTGGACTTGACCTTGCATTCCAACACTACCAGGATCACAACTACTAGTATCACTACTAACAATGAAAACGCTGATGGTGATGTACTGCTGAATATGAGGGAGATAAAAACATCCGCTGGTCAGAGTGAACAGGGTTTAGAATCTAATAAGGGTGTCTTGACCTAAGTCGATGTTGGCATCTCTCATACAATGCTATAAGGTCATTGAGCATGGCGGGGAAAGTTTGGTTTCTGGGCTGCAGTTTATTCACATTTTTAATTGATGGTTTACTATTTATTGCTCTGTTTATCGCAGCTGCCAATCGCATTTTAGTGCTAGTCATTACACACAAAGCAACAGGAAAAGAGAATTTCTTTTTTTTTTCTAATAAATCTCGTAACAAGCTATTCAACAATTTGTTTTTTCAGCTGCAAATTATTCTTGTAATTGGATGAGCGTGTTTATGTTACACATACATACATACACACACACATATATATATAATATAATATATACATATATATATACAGTATATATATATATATATATATATATGTATAATATAATATATACATATATATATATATACAGTATATATATATATATATATATATATATATATATATATATATATATATATATATATATATATATATATATATATATATATATATATAGAGAGAGAGAAAGAGAGAGAGAGAGAGAGAGAGAGAGAGAGAGAGAGAGAGAGAGAGAGAGAGAGAGAGTGTTTGTGTCCAATCCCATCAACCTTTAGTCCTCTCCCTATCTGCTAGCCTGTACGCATACCAAACAAGCTAGAAAAGCGAGCTAGCCCGTGTTTGCGTTCGCCCCATCTCAGCATGCGTGTGTTGGCCAAATATGTATGAGACGGGGTTCGAAGGGAAGTATGATTTATATTCTCCTTGCATCACGGAAGGTGCACTCCGGAGCGCACACTGATGTTAAGCCGTGTGATGGCTGATGGGGGCATATAATGGATATGGAGTTGAAAGACCCCGTATACACATTTTCTCCCTCTCTCTTTCATCGTAAAGTGTAAATTGTCTATTTACATAATTATATATAGTCTCCAAAGAGGCTATTCATATGTTTGTATGTAGGAGACTGTGTGGTTACACAGAGTTAAAAAAATCAAGGGTAGTTCTTTAGATATAATGAATAATCGGTCTCCACTTGATTTTTTTAACTCATTCTATAATGAGTTAATGATGAGTTATATGAATTAAAAATCATTATATAATGAGTTGAAAAATCAAGTGAATACCGGTTATTCACTATATCTAAAGAACTACACTTGATTTTTTTTAACTCATTATATAACCACAGTCTCATACATCCAAACACATGAATAGCCTTTTTGGAGACTATGTATAATTATGTAAATATTTATACTTTACGATAAAAAGAGAGGGAGAAAATACAAATCAAAATCACAATAATATAATGGTGAGGTCAGAAACTTTAAAGAGATCATTTTACAAACCTCAAAAATTCTACGTCTACTAATATTAAATACAATGTAAAAGTAGAATAATGAAGAAATATATACAGGCCTCATTTCAATTCCCATTTGCTTTACGGACCAGTACGAAGCCAAACTGTAGCCTCCAGGTACAGTTTGTGAAAATACAGCTAACGCTGTCGCACTGATTAACAAAGTTGTCAAATTAAGGATCCAATGAAAACACTTAAGAGTTCACGATAACGACCGAACTCTTGAGAATGAGACGGTTCTGAATCCCTTAGAGGAAATGGAGAGCAAGCCTGTGGTCAAAGAGGAAGTGATGAGTAAGCCTGAAGTCACAGAGAAAATGAAGAGTAAGCCTGAAGTTATAGAGGAAATGAAAAGTAAGCCTGACGTTATAGAGGAAATGAAGAGCAAGCCTGTGGTCAAAGAGGAAGTGAAGAGTAGGCCTGAAGTCATAAAGAAAATGAAGCCTGAAGTTATGGAGGAAATGAAGAGTAAGCCTGAAGTTATAGAGGAAGTGAAGAGTAAGCCTGAAGTCACAGAGAAAATGCAGAGTACGCCTGAAGTTATAGAGGAAATGAAGAGCAAGCCTGTGGTCAAAGAGGAACTGAAGAGTAAGCCTGAAGTCACAGAGAAAATGAAGAGTAAGCCTGAAGTTATAGGCGGAATAGAGTAAGCCTTTAATCGCAGAAGAAATGAAGAGTAAGCCTGTTGCCATAGAAGAAATGGAAGGGAAGCCTTAATTCACAGAAGAAATGAAGAGTAAGCCAGAAGTCTTAGAGGAAATGAATAGTAAACCCCAAGCCTTAGAGGAAATACAGAGTAACCTTAAGTCTTAGTAGGAATGAAAAGCAAGCTTGTGGTCTAAGAGGAAGTGAAGAGTAAGCCTGAAGTCCTGGTGGAAATGAAAAGTAAAGCTCATGTCTTGGATGAAACGAATTTGTTCCTCTTTTCTTAGATGTGGTTCCCTGTAGCTCAGACTTGTGCTTTCAACTAGGGTTACCTGATGGTTAACGAGGGTTCCGGGAGGTAAATTCCTGAGATGTATGCTAGTATTGCACCAGCCACGGTTTTCTTGCCCTGCTCCTAGGTTAGGTTAGGTTAGATTATAACCTCTGGGGTAATTTGGGAGTGAGAAACATAATGAGACTATTGTCAAGAAAATTCTATAGTTACTTTTTAAGATATGGCGTCCTACTTTTTGTCAGGGAAAGGTCCCGGAACTCAGTTACATCTCGGGAAAATACCTCTTACCCTCAAGCTTTCTACACCATGCAAAAAGGTTTATCTCTTCATTGCATGAGTGGAGCGCCACCTGGTTTATCTTTTGAGGAGACATGTACAAACGCATTCATGAATGTCATTCCATTCGCAGGATAATCCGATTTTCCTTTTTAATGAAAAATGGAGGCCAGCTTCACAAACACAAGGGTCAACCGGCGGGACCTATCTATCACGTCAATCAACTCCAGGCTGTTGAATTCTCTGCCTTCCTCAGCATCTCCAAAGTCAATTAACCTATTAATTGTCCAAGGATCTAGGGGTTGCCTGTATCTATTTATTTATTTATTATATATATATCTATCTATCTATCTATCCATACCTATATACACAAACATACATATGTATTTATTATATATATATAATTTTATATATACATATATATATTTATTTATCTATCTATCCATATCTATATACACAAACATATATATATATATATATATATATATATATATATATATATATATTGTATATATATATATATATATATATATATATATATATATATATAAATTGTATATATATATATACTATATTATATATATATATATATATATATATATATATATATATATATATATATATATATATATATATATATATAGAGAGAGAGAGAGAGAGAGAGAGAGAGAGAGAGAGAGAGACAGAGACAGAGAGAGAGAGCCCTTGTCGAGCAATACAACTTAACCTTATTGAACGACATTTACAAACTTGACGAGGTTTATGAATTTCAATCTTGATGTTGTTGTTGCGGGGATCGTACCCACCACTCAGAAAAATAGGAAGGGGGGGGGAAGGACCACGTCGGATTGAATCCTATTTTTAGGATGTCATCCCGACGAAAAATTGGGGAACCTTCGCCAGCTTGATGAAAACAAGTTTATCCCTTCAGATCAGATTCCGTTCAGCGGTAGAATGAGGTTAAGAAGAAGAGAGAGAGAGAGAGAGAGAAGAGGTTAAAAGAGAAAATAAGGAGAGAGAGAGAGAGAGAGAGAGAGAGAGAGAGAGAGAGAGAGAATACAAAAGGAAGAACGTGAAATGGTTAAAATAAGAAAATAAGGAGAGAGAAATGAAAGTTATAAAAGTAAGTTGTAAGGCAGCTAAAATAAAAATAGAGAGAGAGAGAGAGAGAGAGAGAGAGAGAGAGAGAGAAGGATGGACGTGAATTACAATGAGTGACATCATCGATTCATTGGGTTTTACCGTCGGCGCCGCAACGAATATCTGGACCGAATTTAAATTTCTAGCCTATTCATATTGGACCCAGAAGGTGTACGCGTATCGTAACAACTCCTGAATTGAACTGAATTCTCAATTCGCTGATTACACCCCGGGCCGAAGAGGCATCTCCTCAGGAGAGGATCAAGTAACGAGAAACAAGATGATGACGGAAACCTTTACCACCCCTCTCTTTCTCTCTCTCTTTCTCTCTATTCTGGGTATCTCTTCCCAGGGCAATTGCAGCTGATGCTCTCAGACGAACAGATCTGTTATTACTCAAGTATTATCTTGGCCCAATTAGTTCACGAGGCAATTAAGGCTGAATTGTATTCAGAAATAGAGGTCCAGCTTTGGCGAGAGAGGAATAAAGCAGCTTCGCAGGGAACTGCATTGACCTGGCATTCAGTGCAATAAGGGGTTTTTTATTTATTATCTTGAACTTTTACCTGTTCTTTAAATTTTTACCCACTCTTTAACTCTGACTCGTTCTTTTCTACAGGTTTCAATTATTCTTTCTGTGATGATTCATTTTTAATAAGGTTTAACAATTTTAAAGCATTTAACTTTTACCTGTTCTTTGACTTCTACAACTTTTACCTGTTCTTTAACTCTTACTCATTCTTTTCTATAGGTTCTAATTATTCTTATTTAAAAAAAAATTTAATAGGGTCTAACCATTTTTAAAACACCTATTCATCTTTATGCAGTTATCAATAATTAAACTTTACCTACTCATTTTTATATATTCTTATTATAATTTTTTTATACTTGTACAAATTCTTTCCAGTAGGTTCTACCCTTTTTAATAGGGTCTAACTATTGTTAAAGCTTATTTGTTCTTCTTAATCCAGCTATTAAATAATTTAATTTTCCCTGTTAATTTTCATAGCTTCTGATTAATCTTTTACCTCTTTTACAAAATCATTTTCAGTAGGTTCTAAATATTTTCAAAGCACAGTCATTATTATTTACGCAGTCGTTCGTCTTTTGATAACCCTAATTCTTTGCCAATCACACGTCAC
Source organism: Macrobrachium rosenbergii (assembly GCF_040412425.1). NCBI lineage: Eukaryota > Metazoa > Arthropoda > Malacostraca > Decapoda > Palaemonidae > Macrobrachium > Macrobrachium rosenbergii. The sequence continues at coordinate 88,720,480 of NC_089781.1, forward strand.
CTGCCACGGTAATGATCTTTCTGCACGAATTGCAATGAACAATTAAGGCAGCCGCGTCTGATAATGTCAGTAGAAAAACAAGCAACATTTCACGGTCACTGCTCGGCGGTAATTGGGTTCGTCTTTGTCGTTTTCCGGTAATGATTCCCGACGCGATTGGTCCTTCGTAATTAGTCCTACGTGATAATAAGCTGCGTGCTTTGAAATCACTCGAATTTTCTTCCAGATCGCGAGCTGAGTTTGATACAGTTTTCGTCAGTTTAAAGCATTTGTTGTTCCTCTGGTCCAAGAAATCATTTTGTTTGAGGTTGCTTATCAATCCGTGGCTTGTCTGCGATCTATGCTTGTCAATCAGTGGCTTGTATGCGATCTGTGCTTGTCAATCAGTGGCTTGTCTGCGATCTATGCTTGTCAATCCAAGGCTTGTCTGCGGTCTGTGCTTGTCAATCAGTGGCTTATCTACGAGCTATGATTGTCAATCAGTGGCTTGTCTGCGATCTGTGCTTGTCAGTCAGTGGCTTGTCTGCGAGCTATGATTGTCAATCCAAGGCTTGTCTGCGATCTATGCTTGTCGATCCATGGCTTGTGTGGGATCTATGCTTGTCAATCCATGGCTTGTGTGCGATCTATGTATGTCAATCCAAGGCTTGTCCGCGAACTATGCTTGTCAGTCCATGGTTTGTCTGCGATCTATGCTTGTCGATCCATGGCTTGCGTGGGATCTATGCTTGTCAATCCATGGTATGTCTGCGATCTATGCTTGTCAATCCAAGCCTTGTTTGCGGTCTATGTTTGTCAATCCAAGGCTTCTCTGCGATCTATGCTTGTCAACCAATGGCATTTCTGCGTCCTATCGCTGTCAATCCAAGCGGGCCATCTTAAAGAAATGGCTGACATTCGAAAACCAAAGAAAATGCGGTGTAATAAGAAATAGAAAATACAAGTTGGAACTCTTCCCTTGTGCTCCCCAGACTCTGAAAAAGGCGATTTGCCTTGTTGTTAAATAGTATAAAAGTCTCCCGAGACAGAGGGCCAGAAAAGGCTGTGAAGGGGGTGCGAAAAGAGAGACTTGTTGAACGGCATAACCTGTGCGCACACCATGAGTAGTAATGCTCGAAGGAGCCACAGTCTCAGTAGTGGTATTAATGCTGCACACGACCGTGCCCTTATCCAACTTCATTGTGGTCTTCATCGTGAGGGGGAAACACACACACACACACACACACACACACACACACACACACACACACACACACACACACACAGAGAGAGAGAGAGAGAGAGAGAGAGAGAGAGAGAGAACCTCACAACAAGCAATTTTCAACATATCATCTATTCGTAACATTCTCTAATTACTGAGAGAGAGAGAGAGAGAGAGAGAGAGAGAGAGAGAGAGAGAGAGAGAGAGAGAGAGAGAGAGAGAGAGCTCGAACCTCACAACAAGCAATTTTCAACATATCATCTATTCGTAACATTCTCTAATTACTGAGAGAGAGAGAGAGAGAGAGAGAGAGAGAGAGAGAGAGAGAGAGAGAGAGAGAGCCTCACAACAAGCAATTTTCATTATATAATCAATTCGTAACATTCTCTAATTACTGAGAGACAGAGACAGAGAGAGACAGAGAGACCTGACCAAGAACAAAATTCGTGATGCATTTCGTGCAGGAAGCACCCACTCAACGTTCAAATATTCACTAAGTTGAAGTCAAACACTGAATACCTTCTACAATAAGCTTCTCGATAACTATTAACATTTCCGTTACTCACTCTTGCCCCGTCATTTTGCGTGTCTGTAATTGGACCTGGAGTTTTGGCAACAGTCTCAATTGCCGAGAAACAAGAATGGTAACGCTGTTAGAAGCAGTGGATATCACACTTTAAGTCTTAGAACTTACGTTTTTTCTCTTTAATCTCCGTAGGTTAAAATTTTAGTTATATACAGTATACATACATATATATATACATATTTTTATATATATATATTTTATATATATATTATACACGAGCATATATATAATATATATATATATATATATATATATATATATATATATATATATATATATATATATATATATATATATACATACATACATACATACATACATACATACACACATATATATATATATTATATATATATATATATATATATATATATATATATATATATATATATATATATATATATATATATATATCATCCGCTGTTATCAAAACTCAGCAGGACACACGAATACATAAAATAAAGTTAACCGAAATGAAATGAAATTCAATGATAAAAAAAAAGCGACCTGCCAAACCCGACCCAATAAGATCGATAAAGCCTTTGTCCAATTTTGAAAACGGGTGAAGATTTACTGCAATATACTGCAACAACGGACAACATCGGCTGGAATGGGACATATATACAGAGCAAAGAATTGGACATCGCCAATCGATTGAACGAAATAAATATGTCGCGACAGATATAGAAAGGGATTTCTGTCATCATTATTCAGAAGATGAACCCTATTCATGAGGAACAAGCCCACCAAAGGGGCCACTGACTTGAAATCAGTTTCCAGAGAATATGGTGTTCGTTTGAAAGAGATAACAGAAGGTAACTGGAAATACTGAAAGAAGAGATCAGTTATTAGAAGAAAAGTAAATTAAAAAGTAAATTAATTCCATCTAAGTGACGCCTGAGTTTGATTCCTTATCTCTTATGAATTCTGAGTTCGTTTGCCGTAATCAATAAAAGGAAAAACTAAATCAAATAATTAAATAAATAGATAAAAACGTAAATAAATGATCACAGTACAAGGAGAATTGATTTAGGGTAGTAATGCATTTTTTCTTCGCTTAAACTTTCCACGTTCTAATTGCACACCATCCTCAGGTAGAAGACAAAAAGTTCTAAAAATGTTTCGAAGTGAAAGTTTGCGAAGAAAAAAGTTCGAACGTTTTGAACTGAAAGTATACAAAGAAAAAATAAGTTCGAACATTTTGAACTGAAAGTGTACTAAGGCAAAAATTCGAACGTTTTGAACTGAAAGTATAAAAAAAATCGAACGTTTGAACTGAAAGTATACAAAGAAATAATAAATTCGAACAACGTTTCGAACTGAAAGTGTACAAAAAAGTTCGAACAAAGTTTCGAACTGAAAGTGTAGAAAAAACGTTCGAACAACGCTTCGAACTGAGTGTACAAAGAGAAAAAGCTCGAACGACGTTTTGAACTGAAAGTGTACAAAGAAAAAAGTTCGAACGACGTTTCGAACTGAAAGTGTACAAAGAAAAAAAAGTTCGAACATTCCGAACTGAAACTACACGAAGAAATAAAAGTTCGAAAATTTTGAACTTACAGTATACAAGGAAAAAAAATTCGAACTTTTGAACTGAAAGTGTACGAAAGAAAAAAAAAGTTCCAATAACGTTTCGAACTGAAAGTGTACAAGAAAAAAAAAACGTTCGAACGACGCTTCGAACTGAAATCGTACAAAGAGGAAAAAAGAGTTCGAACATTCCGAAATGAAAGTATACGAAGAAATAAAAGTTCGAAAGTTTTGAACTGACAGTACACAAGGAAAAAAGAAGCTCGAACGTTTTGAACTGAGTGTACAAAGGAAAAAAATTCCAACAACGTTTCGAACTGAAAGTGTACAAAGAGGAAAAAAAGTTCGAACAACGTTTCGAACTGAAAGTGTACAAAGAGGAAAAAAAGTTCGAACAACGTTTCGAACTGAAAGTGTACAAAGAGGAAAAAAGGTTCGAACAACGTTTCGAACTGAAAGTGTACAAAGGAAAAAAAAAATTCCAACAACTTTTCGAACTGAAAGCGTAGAAAGAAAGAAAAAAAAGTTCGAAAAACGTTTCGAACTGAAAACGTCGCCCGGCGGCGAGCCCCACTGATGGAATAACTCATCCTCTTTCACGTCACCGAGATGTCTCGAAAAGCGCATTTCCCCACGTGGACATGAGGACATGAGACGCATTTCCTCTGCTGGCGAGGTCTCGTTCGTTCTCTTTGTGGTGCATCTCCCGATGCTCCAATTGGGATCGTCTCGCTTTGCAGAGAGATTCAATATTTGCTCGCCTCGTGTAATATCTCTCTTTATGTTTCCGAGGGATGTAATAGGTAACGCAGGGGAAAATCGTTTTGTGGCAAATTGAGGTGAAGAATGGTTATGACAGCTAAAAGATTATTTATATGAATATATAAATAAATAAATATATATATGTAATATATATACCTGTATATATATATATATATATATATATATATATATATATATATATATATATATATATATATATATATATATATATATATATATATATATATATATATATATATATATATATATATATATTCTGCATTCACCCACACCCATCCATATATATACATACATACATACATATATTATATATATATATATATATATATATATATATATATATATATATATATATATATATATATATATATATATATATATATATATATATAGAGAGAGAGAGAGAGAGAGAGAGAGAGAGAGAGAGAGAGAGAGAGAGAGAGAGAGAGAGAGAGAGAATGATAAATTATTGATTTAAAACTTCGCTTCAAAATCTTATGAAAGTACTTATTTGGTTAGCACACTCCAAGGTCATCAACGAAGATCGTAGTGTATAAGATAAAAATAAAATTAGACCGAAAATTCAGTTTAAAATGGGATAATTAATAAATCAATGTTGCTCACATTGTCTCTCTCATCACCATTTCTTGATAACCTAAACCACTCGTTTGATACCCTGGCAGGTAGCTGAATTAATATAAACACACATACATTCAAAACCACTTGTGCATCTATCCGGGACGCAAATTCCTGAGATGTGTGCTAGTATTGCGCCAGCCCCGTTTTTTTTTGTCATGCCCGTAGGTTAGGTTAGGTTAGGTTAGGTTCTGTTGGTTTAGGTTAGGTTAGATTAGTACCTCCAGCGTAATTTGGGTATGAGAAACATAAATGAGAATATTTTCAAGAAA
>NC_089781.1:88730487-88745487 GCF_040412425.1 Macrobrachium rosenbergii
ATAACATTTTTTGGTGGTCAGTCACCTCCTTGAATAATCTTTTAATTTTTCTGTCCCTGTTTTTGAACGGCTGAGCCTAATCCTTTGTTAAAACCTCTAAATATTTAACCCTGATTTGGCAGTTCTACTAATTCTTCAATTGTGTTGGATTCCAGTTACATATTTTTTCCTTTGTAATCTCCATCTGTCATTTTTATGAGCTTTCTTCGTAAACTTACTTTTATATGCTTTCTTCGTAAACTTACTTTTATATGTCTTCAGTCTGCTAAGTAAAGAACTGTAATTGAAAGCCCGTGCAGCACTCCAGTGTTTCTCTTTCTCTTGTGGATTTTGTATATATGTATATATATATATATAAATGTATATATATAACACATATATATATATATAAATCCATAGTTTCTCTCTCTCTCTTTATATATATATCGAACATATACAGAAGAGATATTTGAACGGCCTGGTAGCTATAAATGTTTCCCCTCATACGAAATTAGAAAACGAAACTGCTGGACGACAGAGAATACATCACAAATAATTCAGCACGAGCTATAAAGCGGGCAAAAGGTTTTATGGCAGATTCTGAATTCAGGTGAACCTAGAAACATTTCCTTTTAATTCTGTGGATATAATTCCTTTCTGTGTATGGCTGCGCATTTCATATGAGATTGCTAACGTTTTTTTTTATTCTACAGAAATGGTTAAAAATGAGGTTATTTAAAGCAAGTCCATATTGACCTTTCTGTGTATGACTGCGCATTTCATATGAGATTGCTAACGTTTTTTTTTATTCTGCAGAAATGATTAAAAATGAAGTTATTTAAAGCAAGTCCATATTAACCTTTCTGTGTATGACTGCGCATTTCATATGAGATTGCTAACGTTTTTTTTTTTATTCTACAGAAATGATTAAAAATGAGATTATTTAAAGCAAGTCCATATTGCCCTTTCTGTGTATGACTGCGCCTTTCATATGAGATTGCTAACTTTTTTTTATTCTACAGAAATGATTAAAAATGAGGTTATTTAAAGCAAGTCCATATTGAGAATTCAAAAAAAAAAAAATCAATGAGAAGATTACAGTATATGCAGACCAATTAATATTTGGGTTATAATACGAAAAACAATATTACAACAATCATTTTGGCTGTAAGAACACAACGGAACATTTATTAGCCACATCAAAATGCCCTTTGATGATACCTTTAAGCATAACCTCAGGGAATAGTTATTTAGTGTGAATTAATATTCTTGCAAGGGGATATTAAAGAAGTTGGACAGCTAAGCTGAAAGAGACAAAAGACAATTGGAAAGAGGGTAAAAGGCAGAGAGCAATGCAGCTGTATGCCAAAGACAGTCTGTGAAGGAGAAATGCCCGAATTTCATTAATTACCTGATCGATATTTTTCAAAATAAATAGTTTTAAGCAAACATCTGGTATTTGAAATTAATACCCTTCAAATATATATATATATATATATATATATATATATATATATATATATATATATATATATATATATATATATATATATATATATATAATCAGCACACAATCACGTGGGGAACAAAAATAAACTTCTGACTCACATCAGGATCGGACCCAGGTCTTTCAATCGAAAGACAAGACCGCTTCCAACCACTTGTGTGGCTTGGTTGGCAGCGGTCTTCTCTTTCAACTGAAAGACCTGGGTTCGATCCTTATGTGAGCCAGAAATATATATAGATATAGTCATATATACACACACATATATATATATACATATACCTATCTATCTATCTATATACATACATATATATATGTATATTATATATATAATCTACAGGTCAAGATTTCTAGCATGCTTACGGTATCCGGAATAAATATAATTTCTCAGGTTTGGATTCCGAATCAAAATATACTTCTATGATGTCTTTATAAATAAAAAAATTAATTTATATAATCTCTATAAAGGGGTATATATACTTTTCCTTTATTTGTATACCCAAGGCATCACGGAACCTTCCTTCGTCAAAGGGTTGAATTATGAGAAAATTCATCTCTTAACGATATTAAAAAAACAGAGAGGTTGGTTTATGAAAACTCTTCTTATTAAAAGGATGAAAGGCTTTTTAGCCCTTGTCGATATAAGTCTGAGAGAGAGAGAGAGAGAGAGAGAGAGAGAGGAGAGAGAGAGAGAGAGAGAGAGAGAGAGAGAGAGAGAGAGAGAGAGATATGAATTTTCAAAGAAATATCATGTAAGGTACGGTAATGATTGTGATTTCACACCGGTAACAGGGTCAAAAGAGAGAGAGAGAGAGAGAGAGAGAGAGAGATGAGAGAGAAATATCATGTAAGTTAAGGTAATGATTGTGATTCCACATTGATGACGAGAGAGAGAGAGAGAGAGAGAGAGAGAGAGAGAGAGAGAGAGAGAATGTTCACACAAATATCACGTAAGTTAAGGTAACGATTGTGATTCCACAATGATGACGAGAGAGAGAGAGAGAGAGAGAGAGAGAGAGAGAGAGAGAGAGAGAGAGATAAGGTAACGATTGTGATTCCACAATGATGAGAGAGAGAGAGAGAGAGAGAGAGAGAGAGAGAGAATTCAAGCATATAACTCTGTGAGCTCGAGGAATTAATGCCACAAATGGTGCGTCGATCTGTTTAGCTTTTTTTTATACATACATTTTTCTATCATCACCTCTAAGCATCCACTCCCCACTGTGCAAGGCAGCTGGTTTTATTCTATCCCTCCCAAGTTACAGACTAAACTTAGTGGTACTGGTTACCAATTCCTTTTAATTATTTTTACCTTTTTTACTACAAATGATTTACGATAAAAAAATTCTGGTGCCAATTACCATCATCGTCACGTAACGCCACACATCATCAATCGGTCAATCAATCAATCAAAGCCACAAAATGAGATTTGCGCTACTCTTGTTACTATCATCAACTGGATACAAGACCAATGGGAGGCTGTTGAAAAAATGTCAATGGAAAATACTTTGTTCAGTGACCATCAACTCTTAATAGGTCAAGGTGAAAATGATTCAGAAAGATATTGCGTCATAGAATGTGACGTCTACCTCTCTCTCTCTCTCATCTCTCTCACACACACACACATGCGCTTATATACGCGACTGTGACTGGTGCATCTTATCTATCCAAACTGCGTATGACTGTCTGGCTTTCGACATTATCGAAACGTCCCTGACCATTGAGCGAGGAATTCCCATTCGACCTCTTTGCAAATTAAATGCAAGAGACGTCGACTACCAAGAAATAATCTATGGAAACTGATTCTGCGTAACACACACCGAAAAAAAAAAAAATTTAAAACTGAGAAATCGGGTCACCCAAAACCCAGCAACGACTCTTAATGGCTTCGTCAGTCTGGAGTTGATATATATTTTTTTTTCTTCGGTTTTTATTTTGATTTATTTTCTCGCAGGAAGAAATCTTGAGCAGAGTAAATTAATATGCGCGGCGGCGGAGTAACGCGATTTCGAAATGAAATACTTGTCGCGTCGGCAGTTCGAGGGCCTCATTATTTTTTTCTCCCCTTTTCGGGATTCGCCACTCGATCTGTATTCATCCATCCGCCTTTGGGAGGAGGAGGAGGAGGAGGAGGAGGAGGAGGAGGAGGAGGAGGAGGAGGAGGAGGAGGAGGAGGAGGAGGAGGAGGAGGAAGGAGGAGGAGGAGGAAGGACACATTTGAGGCTATGTGAAGAAGGAAGGAATTATAAGGAAATAATATACAAGGAATATAGGTATATATATATACATTTAGCTATATAGGGATATAAATATATATATATATATATATATATATATATATATATATATATATATATATATATATATATATATATGTATATTATATATATATATATATATATATATATATATATATATATATATATATATATATATATATATATATATATATATATGAATATTTTTGGGGGGCTGGAAGAACTTGAACTCAAGAATCTCGAGGTGCTTGGATAACGCGAGCTTAGCTTCAATGCAGGAATCAATAGAATTTGTCTTGCTTTTGATTCTAAATAACATTTATCAACTCATCTCTTTGATTTCTATTTCTTAATGTTTTTTCCGTCTATATATTGGCTTGTGCGTTTTCCAGCGCCAAGTTGCAGTGGGTTTTGACCTCTGAAAAGTCTGAACAGTACATATTTCCTAATTCACTCCCTTGAAGTACCAAAAGGGAATTCATGGGGAACATGTTCTAATACTACTCCGTGATCTTCTTCGTATGCATGTCATGTTCCTGTAAATGATTCAGCAGTATCACCTTCCTTTGCTTCGTATCGAAGAAAAGCTAACGGAATCAATCAATATGAGCAAAGAGACCAATGAAGCTTAGCAATATATAGCTTATAAATAAACACTGAAAGTTCGACAGAGGGTTTTCTGAGAAATAATCGAAGCAACAAAAAGGTCTCATAAAAAAGTTACTCAAGGTTACCTCGAAGAGCTTGTTATATTATCAAGGCTGGCCAGTGACCTTGTAGTCAAATATTCAAGGTCAGTATGAATCGCTGAATCTTACAAGGTCATCGATAACTGAAGGGTTCAGGGCTGCAGCATATAACCCTGTCTACAGTATATATACACACACACACACACACACACACATATATATATATATATATATATATATATATATATATATATATATATATATATATATATATATATATGTATATATATATATATCTGTATATACCATGTATATGTATATATTGTATATAATATAAATATATGTATATATATATATATATATATATATATATATATATATATATATATATATATATATATATATATATATATATATATATATATACTGCTGTGCACTTAACTAGCCACTCTTCACCCTCTTAGTCCCGTACCTCTTGATGTCGTGGGATGAGACTTTAAAATCAAGTACTTGATTTCGATGTGAAGCGATCGAGTGCCTTCATTACCTCTCTCTCTCTCTCTCTCCCTCCTCTCTAAACTCCGCCCCCAAGATGAATAATTTAAATAAAGCATTTTCAGTCCAACAATCTAAAAGGGAAGTATTTCACAAAACATGAATATAAATTTTATATTTGTGCATAAAGGACATTCTGGCTATTAGATTATCATATTTTTATAACAATGCGGAAGGTGTGAAGTGACTGATGCACCTTAATCACTGCATAATTTAACGACGTTTCATTTCTTTAAAGATCACTGAAAGCTTATCAGTTCGCTCAAATAGCTCTCATACTATTCCACAATCTGGAGCATTCTCATCACATAACGACTTATAATCTTTTACTTCATTGCTGAATTTCCTTTGTATATCTATCTACTATTTCAGTCATCTGTCCTGTATAAAGAGGGCATAACCTAAAGGGGCCTGCAGGGGGTTAGCGCCGTCAGTGCATCTCACGAGGAGCACTGTAGGCCTTACTTGAGGTTCTTTGCAGCGTCCCTTCGGCTCCTAGCTGCAACCCCTTTCATTCCTTTTATAGTACCTCCGTTCATATTCTGTTTCTTCTATCTTACTCTCAACCCTCTCCTAATAATTGTTTCATAGCGTAACTGAAGGGTGCTTCTCCTTTTACACCTTCAAAACCATTTTACTCTCAATTTCTCTCTTTCAGCGCCGAATCACCTCACAGGTCCCAGCGCTTGGCATAAATTTCACATTCAACTCCATTTCATAACCTGAAGAGAAACGCAGATAGATGATACACAGAAGGTACGGCAAGTTGCAACGTCATACTGCGTGCAAGAGGTAACTCTGATCTACAGTACATCTACAGCATTTGGATTGCTCTATTCACCCTTCGTAAAGCATTCGTCGGAAGTGAACAGAACTTACTGAGGGTTAAGGCCACAGTATCGGGTCGATACAATTTGTGGCTTACAGTTAAGGAATTCAGCTTTCATACGTTGTAAAATTGCCGACAACCTACAATTTGGGGGTCCAGTGTAGTCGCGCTGCCGTCGTACAATGTTTTGGAAACCATAAGCTAGGGCCTGGTTACATGTCTGTTATTTGGTTCCAATTTTATTCTTCTTTTTTTCTTGTTGATAAAACTAGAATAACTCATCTTTATCGCAACTTGTTTATGAAGTATATTTTCGCAGGTTAATATATGATATATATATATATATAGTTAATATATATATATATATATATATATATATATATATATATATATATATATATATATATATATATATATATATATATATATATATATATATATATATATATATATATATAGTATATATATAAGAACAAGCGCACGCTCACACACACGCACACAACCACACCCATACACACACACACACACATAGATACTGCAATCAACTGCAATCGTCATAAATAATCGCTGCCATTTTCTCTTTCCACAAACCAAAGCCATTCATGAATCTATCTCCACTTGTGTTCAAATATATACAATAGCAAAACAAATATTCCTTTTCCTATAGGCGGGGAAGGTAAACGGACTATTGAAGAAAAAAAAAAAAACGATACTCTCTAATGGGTTCAGTATTCAGCGAGTTGTCGAGTCACTGTTCCTCACCATTTAAAGAAAATCGGCTGCAAATGACACACATATCCTTTATATAGAGTTCATCAGAGTGCACATTATTACGAGTTCAAGTTTATAAAGCTTGGGTACGGTTCACTATATTGCTTGAGTGCTCGTCATTATAATTCTTGAGTACTAGTCGTTATAATTCTTGAGTACCAGTCATTATAATGCCTAAATACTACTCATTTAATTCCGGAGTACTAGTCATTGTAATTCTTGAGTACTAGTCAATACAATGCCAGAATACTAGTCATTATAATGCTAAAGTACTAGTTCATTATAATGCTAGAGTTGTAGTCATTATAATGCTTGAGTACTTGTCATTATAATGCTTGAGTAATAGTCATTACAATGCTACAGTACTAGTCACTATAATGCTTGAATACTAGTCATAATAATGCCCGAGTACTAGTTATTACAATGCTACAGTACTAGTCACTATAATGCTTGAATACTAGTCACTATTATGTTTGAGTACTAATCTTTATAATGCTGGGGTACTAGTCGTTATAACGCTTGAGTACCAGTCATTATAATGCTGGAGTACCAGACATTATAATGCTTGAGTACTAGTCATTATAATGTTAAATTACTTGTCATTATAATGCTGGAGTACGTCATTATAATGCTGGAGTAATAGTCATTATAATACTTGAGTACTTATCATTATAATGCCAGAGTACTAGTCATTATAATGCTTGAGTACTAGTCATTATAATGCTGGAGTAAATATCATTATAATGCTTGAGTACTAGCCATTATAATGCTAGAGTACTAGTCATTATAATGCTTGAGTACTAGTCATTATAATGCTGGAGTAACAGTCATTATAACGCTTGAGTACTAGTCATTATAATGCTTGGGTACTATCCATTACAATGCTTGATACTAGTCGTTATAATGCTTGAAAACTAGTCATTATAATGCTGGAGTAATAGTCATTATAATGCTTGAACACTATCCATTACAATGCTTGATACTAGTCATTACAATGCTTGAGTACTAGTCATAATGCTGGAGTAATAGTCATCATAATGCTTGAGTACTATTCATGTCAAACTTATAAGAGTAGATTAGGAATTTTGTTAAGTCATCTGTGACCTTTTCCTACACTGTTAAGTAATAATAATAATAATAATAATAATAATAATAATAATAATAATAATAATAATAATAATAATAATAATAATAATAATAACATGACTGCATTATGCAAACTGATTTTACACGGAATTTTCTCAATTCCTCTAATAATTCGTTTTTCCTGCACATCAATATATTAGTCAATAATTGGCAAATCGAAATATGAACATTGGCCAATTATTGACTAAAATATTAAAGTGCAGGAAAAGTGAATTATTAGAAGAACTGCGAAAACTCAGTATAAAATCAATTCTTAATGCAGCCATTTTATTCAACAAAACTTGCTCAAAGAGGGTGTTCTTCCTTTTAATAATAATAATAATAATAATAATAATAATAATAATAATACATATCCAATTTTTTCACTAATGTTAAATATCCTTCTAATAAAACTACTAATTCATTTCCATTTACCAAAGAACTGAGCATAGACAATAGACATTATTATTATTATATTATTATTATTAATAATAATAATAATAATAAAATGATAATAATAATAATAATAACAATAACAATAAAATAATAATAATAATAATAATAATAATGACATACTTTCGATAAAACTGCTAATTTACTTCCATTTACCAAAGAACACAGAGAGAGAGAGAAAGAAGAGAGAGAGAGAGAGAGAGAGAGAGAGAGAGAGAGAGAGAGAGAGAGAAAATTTATTATTAATTACGACCTGAACAAAGCAATTCGCAATCGAACGCATTCCAAGACAACGTGGAGTCTGACCAGCGAGTTTTTCCAAATGTCACCAGCACCAGTAAAGACTGAAACTGAGTCCTTGACGAAATATCAAAATGTCACGGAAATATCTGATGTTTTCTTGAAGAGCGGTCATCCGACTGCTGTCCATGAGGGCACGGTGAAAATATTCATGAGCTGAAAAAATTTCATGAGGTCGCCTTTGGTACTTTCATGATTTAACATTAAGGAATAAGATTCAGTATCTGGTTCTTTTATTACTATATTATTATTATTATAATAGACTTGGAATTACCTTGTTCAGGTTGTAATAAAATAATAAATCTTTTTTTCTGTTTTGGTAAATGCAAATGAATTAGCAATATTATCGGAAAGATGCTTAGCAGTAGTGAGAAAAGTAGATATTATTATTATTATTATTACTATTAGTTAACAGGCACATGCCTATTAATAGCAAAAATCTAAAAGGCCGCCAGCTTGCTGGGCAAGACTACACGCGAGTAGTGTGAAAACGAAAACCAATACAAGAGATGAGAAATACAGTAAAATGTTAAGGAAAATCAATAATTAGCTAAACACAAGTGCGAATAACCAGTAGATATATTCCCCTCTGCTTCCCTTAGATCAAAGGGGGAACTTGACCATTCCCCTCTCTTAATGCGGAAGTAAAGCTCTCCGCTACATCTTCATGGCTTTCATGCATTTGCCTCATAATCATCGAGTGTCTCATCATTTATAGGCCATCAAAAACCAAAAGCCTTGAGCAACCTTCCTTCTACGATCGAGAGGCAATCTCGGGGTTTCATTACCTCGGAAACTTGGTGTTTCTCATTGTTATGGAGCACATCCGTTTTGTTTACTTTCGTCGAAGTGTATTGTTCTTTTGGAAAGGCCTCGAGGATCAAACAGAAGTCGAAAGGGAAGGGGAAAGTTGGGAGAAAGCTGTAATATGAAAATGCGAGGTCTTATCCCGATGGAAGCCATAGACCAAGGTCTTAGACTTTAGGGAATCACTCGAGATGCGTATAAGAACCGCCGACAGCAGAATCAGCGGGAGAATGCTGAAGGTAAACAGACCAGACCTAAAAAGGAGGATCTTTACAAGAATGATAAAAAATCAGAACTCGCATGACGCATGTTAATTGACTGATTAAGTGTTACAGACTTGTTTCACTGCAACAATGGTCACCCGAAAAATACGCACCTTTCCACTAAACATCTGTTTATAATAACAAACAAAATAGGAATTATTCGGAACTACTGAAAACGGGGGGAAGGGGTGGAGGGGACTCAAGGCCATTCAGCTCATCTCAACAATGACCTCAACTTGTCTGTAGACTACAGACGGAAGTTAAAGCTTGAAAAAAGTAAGATCTAGTAAGACCTAATGCAGGAATTACATTAAAGAGAAATGGGTATTGATTAGCGTACTATTCTTCACTAATTTTTGACAAGAAAGGCTGCCAAAAGAAAAAACAAAACATTTAAAATTAGAAATTGGTGCTACGGTGAGATACAGGTTCTGCTAAACTCTTCAAACGTTTCAGACAGAGGAAGGAATCTGCGACTTAAAGAAAGAACGCATTTTTGGGAAGGAAACTCCCCGGCATGAGAGGCACAATGCTCAGACTGGTCAAGCAATGTAAACAAGGTAAATGAAGGTAGGCCTGAGAACAGTGATTATCAATAAAAAGTTCTCGCATCTTCCATTCTTACCACATCGCCAAATCACCGCTAGTTTCTAGATCTGCAATTAACAAGCTTTTCGTGAATGCGTTACGAATGATATGTTTATATCCGCATGTATGTGTGTGTGTGTGTTTGTGTGTGTCAATGAATGGAAGAGCGAGTGAGTTTCTCTTTCAGCTTTAATTAGTCCTGCTACCGTCATTAAGGTACATACGATCCCACATACAACAGTAAATGCATCAGTTTATTTGTGGAATGAGCAATATTTCCCTATCAAAATAGCTTCCATTATTGTGCTCAGCTGTAACATATCATTCCTACAATTTTATAAGCGCACAATATGGAAATATTGCTCATATATATATATATATATATATATATATATATATATATATATATATATATATATATATATATATATATATATACATACATATATATATATATGTATATATATACATAGTATTTATGTATCTGTAAAAACCATATGCGTATATTAATATATTTGTTTCATTTGAATAACAAACTTTAAGAGATATGAAAAATGTTATGAAATGGAATTTATAAATTCAATGACTCTTTCTGAAGTTGAGCGCAGCAGTGAAAGGAAAGTGTGGGTTAAAGACGTGGGAAGCTGCAGGTGGGAGTTTGTTTTCCTTGTTCTCTTTCTCCCTCTCTCTCTCTCTCTCTCTCGTTCTTTCATAACACAGAGCGATATCATTAATAGATACAAAAAGTCTGAATAAACTTTTTCAGAATTCCCTTTCATATTTTACAATCTTTCATTACCGATTAAATATACTCGTGTGCATATATATATATATATATATATATATATATATATATATATATATATATATATATATATATATATATATATATATATAGAATATATATATATATAGTCAGTAAAGGAAGATTGTAAAACATGTGAGGGAATACTAAGGAAAAAGTTTAATCAGACTTTTTGTATCCATTAATGTTATCGTTCTACAATGTGAGAGAGAGAGAGAGAGAGAGAGAGAGAGATAAACACACACACACACATATATATGTATATATCAAATATAAGGAGCCCATAGAAACGCCAAAATGTGGAAAATAAAGGCTATATTTCAGAAGACAAACTGTCTCTCTCCTCAGGCAAATAGTGATTCACTATTTGCCTGAGGAGAGAGACAGTTTGGTCTCTGGAATATAGCCTTTTTCCCCCACATTTTGGTGTTTCAATGGGCTCCCTTATATTTGACGGAATTCTGTTTTAACAGAAAATAATTCACAGTCATATATATATATATATATATATATATATATATATATATATATATATATATATATATATATATATATATATATATATATATATATATATATAGATATGTTATATAAATTTATATATATATATATATATATATATATATATATATATATATATATATATATATATATATATATATATATATATATATATATATATATATATATATTTCCGAAACTTCCGAGTCTCTACATGTCCTTTTGGGATGAAGTTGTTAGCCCATTGCCATTCTTCGCTCTGATTATGATATATCCCAATCAATTTACTGGCACATATTTAGGTCAACAGAGGAACAGTGTTTTCAAGAAACGGGCGCAAGGTGTTTCCTCCCCCTGGGATCGATCGTGGGTGTCTGTCCTGAGATATTTTCACTTTGAGTGGAAACAATAAGAGCTATTTTCTAGTACCTCAAAAAGTTAGGTTTACAAATTCAGGCTCATATAGGCAGCACACAATAACGTACGCTGAGCTCTTTTAGAATCCTCGTTTTCGGTTAGACGAGTACAGAGAATGAGGGAGGTTCATAAATAGAGAGAGAGAGAGAGAGAGAGAGAGAGAGAGAGAGAGAGAGAAAGGGGGTCCGGAAGAATTCTATTTTTGACTTTTGAATCGAAATCCATTTACCAGTAAAGTCACAAGTTTCCACAAGAAAGCCGAATTAAGTTCCACAAAAACTCCACATACTGAAAATATAGTCATCTCTCAGATCGGAGAGAGAGAGAGAGAGAGAGAGAGAGAGAGAGAGAGAGAGAGAGAGAGAGAGAGAGAGAGAGAGAGAGAAGCAGCTATTATGTGATTTGTCTCCTGGCATGCCTGGTTTGGATTCTTTAACTTTGCAATATAATCTGTTGGTGGAATCGACTAACATTTAGGTTACTCTATTTTTGGTGAAGCTAACCTTTGCTGTAGACACGGACTTCCTTGAATAGGATAAACCTAATGACAGGGCTGCTTTGCTTGGACAGACTAAAGCCAGTTCCCCTGCTCAGTGTTGACCAGTTTCAAAGCTAAGTAAGATGTCGAACATTACTGTAGATATATATAAAAGGTGTAACTCTTTCTTATGGTTTATAATCACTCAACTGTTTTCATGTGAATGACCACACTTTCTAAGAATTTATCTATTTATGTTCTTGGTCGTAAAGAAACTGCGAAAATGTATACCAATTTTTCTAGATTGCTGGGAGCATAAAATAAATTTGGGAAAAATCTTTTTTTGCAAAGATCTCTCACCACAAAATTATTTTACACCGTTATTGCTCTTCCAAATTTCCTACCATTATCTTAGACTGGATGAACTTAAAATGCAACTCGATACAGTGCGTACTGAAATGAACGGAAAAATCTCGGAATTACAAAAAGAAATTAGATCATAAAAATATCAAAATTAATAGAACGTATAAAATGAAAGGCTGCCTCTTCTATAATAACAACATTGAAACTGGAGAACAACCATTCATAAAAAAAAAAATAATAATATAAACTCCTGAGAATATGCATAAAAAGGAAGGACGCAATGGGGGGAGCAAAGAGGAATGTTAGAATGAAGTCAAGAGGCGTGATGAATGGAGGAGAAAGAAAATGTGATTGGCTTGCGTTCGCGAGTGACAGATTAAAAGTGGAATGGCTTAAAGTAGGTGAAAATAAATTTTAAAAAATGATAAATAAATCGAACAGCAACTTGGTTAGATGGCGCTACGATGCTGTTTTCTGCTGCTTTATAACAAACATCGAATGTTAATGCGCAGTTGGGGGACTCGTTCTTTGTCACATATGGGTGACAAAAAATGAGCTTTGAGTTAAGACGAGTAACAACATTCCAAAAACCTTTAGAGAAGGGAAAGTATAGAAATACTGTTTTCCCCAAAACTCATCTCTGTCTCTCTCGCCATACATAAGCTTTTCTTTTCTAGAAGGGGTGGCTTTAAAAACAATCAACATCCTGGTTCTTAACTTTGCGACGACGTTGCTAGCAACATTTCTCCAACTTGTCTGTGACCCATCACCGTCGACTTACTGCCGTGTACTTGATTCACAGCTTAGGGCAACAGAGGCAAGTTGGATTTTTCTGGAGAGGGTCATACTGATTTCGGGGTCTCTTGCTTTTGATGATGTGTTGCTAATTATATATATATATATATATATATATATATATATATATATATATATATATATATATATATATATATATATATATATATATATATATATATATATATATATATATATATATATATATATATACATATATACAGAAATGAACACATGACAACGTGTTATACAGAAATAAATTTCTAACTCACCACAGGATTGAACCCCGGTCTTTCGAGTCCGAGTCCAGGGTACTGGCAATTTGTGCCTGAATTGCCAGTGCCTGGACTCTCACTCGAAAGACCGGGCTTGGTCCCGTGGTGAGTTAGCAAATTATATGCATATATATATATATATATATATATATATATATATATATATATATATATATATATATATATATATATATATATATATATATATATATATATATATATATATTTTCTATTTGTGCATATTTTTATCTCTTATGCAATTTCTATTAAAGTCGATGGCATTATTTGCTGAGACTATCTTTTTATTTGGACTCTGGATCTGTCCATACTTCTTTTCCTCTTTCGGTAAGCTTCTCAGGAACAGAACTTTATCACTCCAGTGACGTCATACTTTACATTTACGGATTAGCTCTTAAGTCCTCGTGTTGTTAAAAAAGCTGTTAATGCCAATTTTAGTTTTCTGTAAAAGAAAACTATTGTGCTGGCTTTGTCTGTCCGTCCGCACTTTTTCTGTCCGCCCTCAGATCTTAAAAACTACTGAGGTTAGAGGGCTGCAAATTGGTATGTTGATCATCCACCCTCCAATCATCAAACATACCCAATCGCAGCCCTCTAGCCTTAGTAGTTTTTATTTTATTTAAGGTTAAAGTTAGCCATACTCGTACTTCTGGCACTGCTATAGACACCAACAACACAGGTCACCACCGGACCGTGGCTGGGTTTCATGGTCCGTGGCTGAAAGTTTCATACAGCATTATGCGCTGTACAGAAAACTCGGTTTTCAGCGCATTTTTTACTTGTTTAATTTAGATCTGAAGATGTCGCGGACAGGCGAGGAAACGGTCCGTCGACTATAAGAAGTAAATGAAAGCACACGTGAATAATTTTTCTTTACTCGTGAGGAGTTTATTTGTAGAGAAAAAAAGAATATACAGATTCAGAGTCTAAATAAAAATATAGTCTCTGTAAATAATATATATTATATATATATTATATATATATATATATATATATATATATATATATATATATATATATATATATATATATATATATATATATATATATATATATATATATATATATATATATATATATATATATATATATATATATATAATTTTCTTGAGCAATTCACCCCTCACACAAATTTAACAACATTCACCCTCTTTACGACATTAATCCACAAATAACACTACACTCCCTTTAAGGAGAAACAGTATAAACACGCCAAGGACACTCAGC
>NC_089781.1:88747987-88767987 GCF_040412425.1 Macrobrachium rosenbergii
GTTCACAGTTCGCCATACCGCCTAATCCAGACTATCAAACAGCATATATCGAGAATAACCGGGATGTCTCTAGTCTCGAGAGTGGAGGGTAAACACATTACGAGCCAGGTTTAGGAACTCCGAAGTACGTATGTTTGCTTGTTTGTTTGTTTAACTGCACTGGATGTTAACTCTGCTGGAAGCTTACTGACACGCTCGAGCTCTATCCAGACGAGGCCACATATTATCACAGTTTCTAACGCGGAAAAGACTCGGAGGATTGAATCCTCTTCTCGGAATAGGTCTATCAGATTCTAACGTGGAATTAACATGGAGGACTGAATCCTTTTCAATAGGTCTATCAGATTCTAACGCGGAACTGACATACAGGATTGAATCCTTTTCTTGGAATAGGTCTATAAGATTCTAACGCGGATATGATTCGGAGGACTGAATCCTCTTCTTGGAATAGGTCTATCAGATTCCAACGCGGAACTGACATAGAGGATTAAATCCTTTTCTTGGATTAGGTCTATAAGTTTCTAACGCAGAAATGACTCTGAGGATTGAATCCTCTTCTCGGAATAGGTCTATCAGATTCTAACGCGGATATGACATGGCGGATTGAATCCTGTTCTTGATATTGGTCTAATCAGACCAGCTTGAAGGTTAAAACCAAGGTATCTGATCATCAACTATTAAAGTTAGGTTTCAGGAGCATCTAAATGACAAATAAGATCTGAGATTTTATTAGGCTAACTGTCGTGGTAAGAGCTGGTAGATTTTGTCAAAATTTCTGATGGAAAACATTCGTGTACCGGCAAGTATGAAAATAACATGAGATACTGATGTGGAAAATGGAAGTGAAATTAACGTGAGATGGAAAAATATTATCTCAAAATATGAATACGATCTTTCGCTGAGAGACCAGAAGAGGAAGCCTCAATTCAACGAAGAATATCCTTCAGCATTCAATAATTTACCTTATTTATTATCTCTTTAAGGTAAGCGTATCGTGCCAAGAAGCACTCAGTGAAAATCGCAACAATACGTATAAAGAAGACATTTTTTTTTTTTCGTTTGTTATACAAACGCCCGTGGACACTCGACAAACGAGTGTGCCACACCACTAGCTCATGACCCAACCAGCCTCGTGGATCGAAGAGCTATACGTTCTGCCAGTGAGTGGCGTTTGGCAACTTCAACGAAAGAAAGTTGCGCTATTCCTGGTTGTAGCTTGGGCTCTGATGGTGCAGATAAGGTGGCAATGCTTCTGTTTTACTGTTATTATGCCCTTTTACTACCCAGGAAAGGAATGTGTAAAGCAAGGGTTTAAGTAAAGAAAATACAAGCGAGGCCGAGTGTTGAAACAATCGACAACAACCGAGCGAAGTAAGTCTTATAGTGGAATAAAACCACAAGCTATAAAAACGGAACAAAACCACAGGCTATAAAAATCATGTTTTATATTTCTCCTCTTACTTTTCTTTGAGGGTGTTTAAATGCATATAAGAAAAGGTCTCATGTTGAAAAGATATATTTTAAATAGCTACAGAAATATACAGGTTTCCGCGTCATCATAACGACAACATTCAAATTAACGGATTATGGTCAGTGAAAGAGGTCGGGTAACGCAGAGATTAATTCAGAAAACGGGATAATTCATCGCTGGTATTAAAAGCTTGGTACGATGAAGTAATGTTCATTAAAGGATTAAACTTGAGTACCGCACGTGAAGTACAGATTGAATAGTCCCAGCTTACTCGGTCATGTACCTCCGTAACACACGGGAGGTAATCGTCGAAATATTTCCGTCTATAAAGGACGGAAAATATTGATGACAGCTGTTCGTTCACGTCGTCACTCTCGAGAGGAAACTTCAAGTTATGAAGTGAGGACAAGAGGTTAAGCAGTACAATAGAGGGGATATTAGAGGGGTAGACCTATCCGAGATCTCTGTCACTATTAAAGGCATTAGCTAAGTCTGTATAATAATAATAATAATAATAATAATAATAATAATAATAATAATAATAATAATAATAATAATAATAATAATAGCAGCATGAGTCTTGAGATGGGGAAACAAATCCTCAGTTATGTAGGGGTAAAAATATATTTAAAAATAAATCTATACAGACAGCTTTCGGGAATCTGTTCGATATATTTACACCCATACATATCTGTGGAATTGTTTCTCCAATAATAATAATAATAATAATAATAATAATAATAATAATAATAATAATAATAATAATAATAATAATAATAATAAACTTTATTTCAGCATAAGCCAGCTCATTTTACGGCTGTGTGGAGTTGGAAGAGTTTGATAAAAACTCAAGACTTAAAAATTAACAAAATGTGAATTACTGCTGGAAAAACCACGCAAGAATTTGTATATACAGTTAAATTTCAGGGCCCTTCCTTTCCATAATCCAAGAGTTCATTATCCAAATATATTCATACCGAAATTAGATAATCCTCATTTACAATGATGAGGCATACAACACGGATTACTCACAAGGGAGCCATGAGGGTTTTACTGCATTAAGAAGGGTCTAGGAGAGAAGTAAATAAAGTAGAAAAGAGACCAAGACAATACTGAGAGAAAAGGAGACCGAGAACGTGGGAGGGGAAGGTTTCAGAGCAATAAAAGAGAGAGAGAGAGAGAGAGAGAGAGAGAGAGAGAGAGAGAGAGAGGGTGGGGGTGGGGACGAAGCCTTAGAGAGAGAAATGTGCAGCGAACAAGACGACCGTGTCATCAAAGGGAGATTACCTAAATGGAGTCATTACCACTAATTACGGCTGGCGTCTTTTATATAAGGGGGCTAATTAACACTGTTGTCGCTCTTCCATTCCCCGTAATGGTCTCTAACGAAGGAATTACATCACCGGAGAGAGTGAGAGAGAGTGTTTGTTCTCCCCGGTGATGAACACCGAAGGTCGTATAACATCGAGACGCCGTTCCCTAACGATGTTTTTGACTTAATGGTTCCTCTCCTGAAGGAGAAGTCCTGACGGGAAACTATACTGAAGGAGCCCCCGAGGGAAGGTAGTGCTGTCAGTGCACCTCATGTCGTGCACTGTAGGCATTACTTAATGTTCTTTGCAGCGTTCCCTAACTGCAACCCGTTCCATTCCTTTTACTGTACCTCCGTTCATATACTCTTTTACCCATCTTCCTTTCCACCCTCTCCTAACAAATGATTCATGGTGCAACTGCGAGGTTTTCTTCCTGTTACACCTTTCAGACCTTTTTACTTTCAATTTCCGTTAAAGCGCTGAAAGACCTCATAGGTCCCAGCGCTTGGCCTTTGGCCTAAATCCTGTATTTTATACTGAAGGAGGAGGATGAGGTGGGAAGGTTCAGTGAATATCTGAAGAGGAAGAACATTTATTTGTGAACTAAAAATATACAGAGGTACAAATAAATGACTAAATAAAGATGATGATAAGATTTCCTAAAATATACTAACAGCAATGGCGTGCTACAGAACCTATCGAGATAAAGAAGTTCGACTCGGAATATTATAGTAACGTTTTTGTAAAAATTAAAAGATAATTCTTCCCCACGTGCACCACTTCTTATGGAGCAAGCCAAGATTGTAGACTTATCTAAGAAGCTTCCACAGAGCATAATGAAAACTACAGAAGAAAACAAAATACACTGTAAACAAGAAGAAAGGAAATAAATAAATAGGTAAAAACAAATAAATAAATAAATAGCTATATAAGAATACAGAGGCTACATCACATCCCAACTTCTGTGAACATTGCATACCCAGTCACCACCTAGCGTAGGGCAAGCAAATATAGTATTGGCTACAAAAGTGGCACGGTTACTCCATACTCGATTGACTGATCGCCAGTTACCTGTCGTCACAATGACCAAGGTCACCGTCCGAAAATAATCCAAGACCCTGGGCAAAAAACAACTGATACAGGGGTGTGCTAAGCGCCCTCAACTATACCCAATAACGCGACAGCGAAACAGATAAGTGAATTATTGTCCCACACGAAAAATATTAGATATTATGAGGTAATAAATAAGAGGGTGACTGATCACCTGTTTACGCAGATGTTATGTGAATAAGCATTTCATGGCCTTTAAAGTAACTGCAGTCTTTTTTATGTAACTGCAGTCTTTTTTATGGATTAAATTACTTTCACATAATAGTTCTGTTGTAACATTAACACTAAAAATTACTTTTTAGTAAAACTCAGAACAAATAGTAGAGCAATCTAGTATCTCTGGGAGTATGAGAGAGAGAGAGAGAGAGAGAGAGAGAGAGAGAGAGAGAGAGAAGAAGAATAATCAACAATGGTTTCAATGAATATTTCTTACGGATGATGGATAGCCCACACGACTGGATTGCCATTATTATTATTATTATTATTATTATTCAGAAGATAAACCCTATTTATATGGTACAAGCTTGCAAAGAATATGGCGCTCCTCTGAAAGTCATTACAGAAAATAATAGGAAATACATCAAGAAGAGAAACACACACCAAGAAACTTTCGAAGAAACGAGAACACAATTAAACCTGCAACGAAGTAAATGAAACGAACATAAACTCGCGTGGGAGGGGCGGAAACGAGAGCTGCAGGGAGGAGGAGGAGGGCGGGGAGGAGGAGGGGGGCCGCTCCGGCCGCTCGTACGTCCATAATGACAAAACGCCCGCTTGTTCGGTAATTATTAACATGTCCGTGAAGCATCGACTCTAATTAACGCCGGCGGGATGTATTAGAGAGAGTGTTGGCTCTCAAAGTCTACGCATTTTCCGGTGGTTTTTCTTTTTATTTTTTTTTCGCTTGTTTTTTACGTCTCTCGCTGGGAGGCAAAATGTTTCGTAAATGGACTGCCTAAAGCGTTCGCTTTTACAGGGATGTGGAAGTCTCTCATTCCTTTGGTGTTCTCTGAGGGATTTAATTTGCCTTTTTTATACAGAGGCTTGTCTGCATCGCCCAAAGAGTTGAGGCATATCAAAGCATAATCTTCTTGTAGGAATAAACTTATTTTTGACAGCCTTACCTGTCTCGGTATCAACGTAATAAAATTGAAAATTTTCGGTGGAAAGGGCAACCTTGATTTATGATTTATAGAAATTTGGCAATAAAGCAAAACACTTAGGCGTTCAGCCATATAGCGCTTACGACAGTGAAAAGAGGGAGTTGGAGTGGCTGGACAGCAAGACCGAAGAAAAGAAGCAGGAATGGAGGTGAAGTAAAAGGATGAGTAGGGGCCCAAGGGACGCTGACTCTGCAAATAACCTTTAGTAATGTCTACAGTGCACCACGTGACGTGTGCACTAACGGCACTACCTGCCAAAGGGAAACTAGTGCCCTTACTTAGCCCATTCCAAATGGGGACAAGGAAGACGAAAGAATAAGGAACAATAAAGATAGGATGAACTATATAAAGAAAGCACCAGATCCTCCTCTAAAAGCGATTGAATGTTATAAGAATATGGGATGACGGAAGCAGGTGGAGAATCCCGAAGCATCGAATCATCTAAAACCTCACTCACTGGCTAAGACCCCATTGCGAACCAGCCCCGCTTGCTCATTTGCTAAACGATGTCGGAATTATTTTAGTTTCATGGGGCGATGTTCAGTATCACATACAAAGATAAGATGTGTATCCTTTGTTACTGATTAACGTCAGGATACTGATCCTTTGAAATAACAATATTCTGATGCTGAACTTCTCATGGAACCATAAATATCCTAACCCCCTTTATCCAAGGACCATAACCCTGCATGAAAAACTCATACCTTCTCTATAGCTATTTATCCCTGATGAAGGGTCCAGGTACAGCAACGCATTATGTAGGTTAACAGGAATAAAAAAGACTATTGAACGGTAGTAGATTATTGAAGAGAAAAGGGAGAGAGAAGAAATGAATGGCAAATTGAATCCGCCACCTGGAGAGCAGCAAGAGGGGAAAGAGTTAGGAGAAAGAGAGGGAGAGAGGGGAAATGAGAAATGGAATAAGGGAAGAATTGAGAAAAAGATGGGGTAGAAAGAAAGTGTATAAATTTGTGTGTGTGTGTATATATATAATATATATATATATATATATATATATATATATATATATATATATATATATATATATATATATATATATATATATATATATATGTGTGTGTGTATGTATATATATATATATATATATATATATATATATATATATATATATATATATATATATATATATATATATATATATATATATATATATATTAAGATTGACGGATATATATATATATTATATATAATGTATATATAATCCTCCAATCTTCAAAATGGGTGCACTAACTACAAAATAGCTTTCGAGTTTGAACGAATTTAGGCTCTTTTTTTTTTTTTATAAAAAATACCTTTGAATATTTGAAACACGGTCACGGACACGATATGTTGTCTAAACTGGTATGCATTCCTTCATACAATATCTTCACCGACCTCGGGATATTTTTTCCTCATTTCCAATGAAATATTCACGACAGATACTCAAAATTTCATCTCGCCCCCCCTGGCTGTCTTAGAACTGGATCACACGAGAACGTATAAACCGAGAGTATGCTTTTAACCAGCTTAAACGATGCGCTATTTATTGAATATTAATCAATAATTATACGATATAGATCCAGTTAATGTCGGTGTCAATAATTCTTTCATTTGATTATTATTCTTTCATGTAATTCTTCGTTCGTGCTTCAGCACTGGCGACGCTTTTATTGTCGGTTTTCTTTTTTTCCTCCTGCCAAACGTCGAAGAACAAAGAGAACATGAATAAGATAACACAGAACCAAGTAAAGGCCAAAAAAAGTGGAAAAGGTACAAAGAGATGAGAAAGAACAAAGAGAAGACCATGAATAATTGAAGACACAACCAACAAGAGGCTAAATAAATATGGAAAAAGCAAAAAAAGAAAAAGTATAAAGTGCGCCGAAGTTTCTTCAGCGCAACTGAGTTTTCTGTACAGCGTATAATCAAGGCCACCGAAAATAGATCTATCTTTCTGTGGTCTCTGTATAATGCTGTATGAGCCGCGGGCCATGAAACTTTACCCACGGCCCGGTGGTGGCTTATCCTATATCGTTGCCAGAAGCACGACTATGGCTAACTTTAACCTTGAATAAAATAAAACCTACTTTAGGCTAGAGGGCTGAAATTTGATATGTTCGATGACTGTAGGGTGGATAATCAACATACCAATTTGCAGCCCTCTAGCCTTAGTAGTTTTTAAGATCTGAGGGTAGACGGACAGACGAAGCCGGCACAATAGTTTTCTTTTAAAGAAAACTAAAAGGAAAACAGAATAAAGGTCATCTTAATTCCAGAAGGAACAAAGCCAAGTAAAAGTATAGAAGAAAAAGATGAAGACTACAGAAAAAAAAAGAGCATAACATAAAGATTGGAAACCACGGCCACTCTTATTGAGTGCCATCTGGGTTTCAGAAGCAGATGCCATTCAGACGCCCCTCATACAATATGAATCCGAACCGTACGATTCGAACCGAAGTGTCGCTTTCCAGCCTCTTAATCTCCCCTCGACCCAGGAGATGAGGGCTCTTTATTGATCCGGTTACCGAAGTACGTCTGGAATGATGTTGCATAATTGAGTGAGGGAGTCTCTCTCTCTCTCTCTCTCTCTCTCTCTCTCTCTCTCTCTCTCTCTCTCTCTCTCTCTGCGACGTCATCTCAAAGGTCAAGAAATAAAAATGGAAGAAACATCAATAAAAATGTTGCTATTCTCACTGAAAAGAGGAGGTAGAGGGACTCTCTCTCTCTCTCTCAACAAAAATGTTGTTGCTAACCTCACTGAGGAGAGGAGAGAGAGGGACTCTCTCTCTCTCTCTCTCAACAAATATGTTGTTGCTAACCTCACTGAGAAGAGGAGAGAGAGAGGGACTCACTTTCTTTCTCTCAACAAATATGTTGTTGCTAACCTCACTGAGAAGAGGAGGGAGAGGGACCCTCTCTCTCTCTCTCTCAACAAAAATGTTGTTGCTAATCTCACTGAGAAGAGGAGGGAGAGGGACCCTCTCTCTCTCTCTCTCAACAAAAATGTTGTTGCTAATCTCACTGAGAAGAGGAGGGAGAGGGACCCTCTCTCTCTCTCTCTCAACAAAAATGTTGTTGCTAACCTCACTGAGAAGAGGAGGGAGAGGGACCCTCTCTCTCTCTCAACAAAAATGTTGTTGCTAACCTCACTGAGAAGAGGAGGGAGAGGGACCCTCTCTCTCTCTCAACAAAAATGTTGTTGCTAACCTAACTGAGAAGAGGAGGGAGAGGGACTTTCTCTGTCTCTCTATCTCTCTCTCTCTCTCTGCGACGTCATCTCAAAGGTCAAAAAAAAAAAGGAAGAAATAAAAATGTTGTTGCTAATCTCACTGAGAAGAGGGTGGGGGGACTATCTATCTATCTATCTATCTATCTATCTCTCTCTCTCTCTCTCTCTCTCTCTCTCTCTCTCTCTCTCTCTCTCTCTCTTAACAAAAATGTTGTTGCTAACCTCACTGAGAAGAGGAGAGAGAGGACTCTCCTCCCTTGGACGTCATCTCGAAGGTTAAGAAAAAAAAAAAAAAGAAATAGCAACAAAATGTTGTTGCTAACCTTACTGAGAAGAGGGGGCGAGAGACACACTCTCTCTCTCTCTGCGACGTCATCTCAAAGGTCAAGAAAACACACACACAAAAATAGGAAGAAATAGACACAAAAATGTTGTTGCTAACCTCACTGAAGAGAGGTGAGGGAAGGGGGGCTTACTCTCTCTCTGGACGTCATCTCAAAGGTCAAGAAAACAAGAGAAAAAGGAAGAAATAGCGACACAGATGTTGTAGCTAGCCTCATTGAGAAGAGGGGGGAGGGGGAGCGTGTTCAGATTGGGGCAATGCTGGATGCGTTTGTTTGCCTTCTTGATGAAAATTCTTGACGAAAGAAAGAAAGAAGACGCGCCCTACCTGAAAATGAAAGGTGAGTGCATCTCAGGATAGGATTATACTAAGGACATTGAGTTGCTTGTTTGTCAATGCACTGACGAAAGAATCGTTTCTTCTGAAGTGGTAACAGAATCGGATACGTGACGAAAAAGCTACACAAATCTATCGGACGTAGCTAACTTTGAAAATTAAAACTATATTCCATAAAAAAAACTTAGGTGTAGCTTTTACAGGAAGCTAAGGGCAAATAATTTCTTGAAATTCCTTTGTGATCGTAAGTAAGTTGGAAGATCTGGACGCAGGGGGGTGAAAGAAATGATGTTTGAACAATCAACTCATTATCTGTTTGGGAAGATCGACAACGGACAATGGTGGCGAAGAAAAATACACATGTATATGTACACACACACACACACACACACATACACATATATACATATATATATATATATATATATATATATATATATATATATATATATATATATATATATATATATATTATGTTAGTGACCGATTTAATTCAATAAACTGTTTTACAGAAACTAGGGTTTGACAATAAATATACGGCTATTGTTGAAAAGTAAAGACTAATAATATTAATCAAGAGATCAGTTATAGCAACCTGCCCATGATATGTAAGTAAAATAACCAATTTCCACTAGCTCTGTTTCAGCACATCTCTCTCTCTCTCTCTCTCGGTTTTTTTTTTCTTTACAATGATACAATAGATATTTTTCTCGCGTTTTTCGTACTTATCTTGTTTTCGAACATGCCATTTTTAATTAAAGGAACAGCATTGCAAATGCTCTCTAGTTTTGTCGAACACTTTAAACAATATTTTTTCTACACGTGCCCCATTCTTTTGTCAATGTACCCGATTCATCTGCCCACCCGCCCCCTCCCTTTTTTAAGGCTAACTTTTCATTCCTATTGATTTCGAGCATTTTTTTTATTTTGAAATTTCAGCTGCCCGAAATATTTGGGATCTCTTCCGTTAATTAAAGCTGCCATGAGAAAAACGCTTTTCCAATTTTGGAGCGACATATTTGATGGATTTTTCCAAATAAGGAAAAAAGGAAGGAAGATGAAAAAGGGGAAATGAAATGCCTGGACACCAAAAATTGAAATACAAAAGGAAAAATCGTTGCTGGCAAACTGCAGCCGCGAAATAATTCATTCGATATTAAATTTGAAAAATCAACCTATTAACTTTTTTCGTTTGTGCAACGGCCACCGAGGCTCGTGAAATGAATTCTATTAGAAGTTTTAATGTCTCCCTTTTTCCTCTCTATTTTCTTATTCTTTTATTAAGCTTCCCATTTTAGAAATTTATGGTTCTCTTCAGTTAATTATAAAATGTGTCAACGCTAATCATTTAACTGCATATTAAATTATTTATCAAGTTCAGCTTGCCAGTGATAATATTATCTTGCCTTATCACACCCTTTGCTTAACGGAACTTGGAGCTGGGAGAACAGGTGGATGAGCTGATTTAGATTATGCTGGTCTTACGCCAGCACTGTAAGGTGTGAAAGTGTAAGAAGGCCTTTCATTTTACTCTAAGACAGAGGCCACGCCTCCTCGGCCTGACATAGTTGCCAGGTGTCACCAGAAATGTTAAAATCTTAGATTTGTCACTTTATCTGTGTACACTGCACATGCACCTGACTTCAGGTAAGGGATATGCTGAGCATTATTTCCTTCTGTACTAAACAAATGTCTCTTTGTGCTGGATTGCCTGCGTCTTTCTCTGAACACAATGGTCCTCAACAAACAATGACATGAAATTATGGCCGTCATGTGTGCAAAGTGACTAGGGTGTAGTATGTACACATACTGTACCATACTAGTAAACAAAGTTCTTTCCCAAGTATCGTTTCGTTGTTTTTCCCTGATGTTACCTTTGTTGTCTCAAATCGTCCATGGGCAGTGAAATGAATTACCATTCTTAACTCACGATCCTGATCAGTTTTCTTCAAAAATTGTTACATGCAACCGAAAATTAGTTGGTCCTGCAATGAGCACAACACAAAGCCTTTTCAAAAATTTTTAAATCGTTACCAGATTTTGATTTTAGTAACAGTGAAAGCTTCGAATTTTGTTGTGTATTACCATAATATACTTTTAATGTATTATCCGTGTTTACGTTTGTGGCAGTTTTCTTTTATTCTTTAAGGATATTATAGTTTCGTTTGTAATATATTTAATGTCTTTTTACTATTTCCTTCGTTTTAGGTCCTTTTTTTGCAGTCCTTTAGATTGATATTCGTTGATGATCTATTATTTTCAAGATACTGATTTGAAGAAATGGTACGTTTCGTTCCAGCCTCAAGTGTGGATGCTACTAGAAGGATTAACGTGTAACCCTGCCCTGACACATAAGCCATTGTTCCCATTACACAATCAACAATAAACTGTTTTTTTTTCTCTCTCTCTCTGATTCTCTTTCTGCGTACATTTGTATCTATCAACATCATCTTTAAAATCAATCCAAAATGTACATTTCTTTACTCTCTCTCTGACTGTCTTTCTGCCTACATTTATATCTATCAACATCGTCTTTCAAATCAATCTACCATGTACAACTCATTACTCTCTCTTTCTCTCTCTGACTATCTTTCTGCTACATTTGTATCTATCAAAATGTACAGTTCATCACTCTCTCTTTCTCTCTCCGACTGTCTTTCTGCGTACATCTGAATCTATCAAAATGTACAATTCATTACTCTCTCTCTCTCCCTCTCTCTTTCTGCATATATTTGTATCTATCAGAATGCACAATTCATTTCATTACTCTCTCTGACTGTTTTTCTGCGTACATATATATCTATTAAAATGTATAATTCATTACTCTCTCTCTCTCTTCCTGCATACATTTGTATCCATCAAGACCGTCTTTAAAACCAATCCAAATTGTACAATTCATGTCGACGTTGCACACAACCCCTCATGAATTGGCATAACTCGCAGCAACTCTTCCGTTCGCTGCACCTTTTTTTAACTTCCCTCCCTCGGAAATGTCTCATCCTTCCCGATCGTTGTAATCAAATGGCCCCGTTTCCCCTCCACTTTTAATCCGACTCTTTCCAGCTTTTGTTTTCGGGTTTCCCAATACTTCAGCTCATTTCCCTTCTCCCTTCCCCTCTTAAATATCGGTCCCCACGTCCTCTCCCCCCCAACCCCTCCTCCGTTATCTGACGTGACTCCCCCCCCCTCAACTTTTTCCATTTTGGCTTCGAATTCTTTGTCCTCACGGTGTTTCCGTTTGCTGCCCAATTTCTGCTAATGTGACTTCGTACTTTCCGTTGTCTTCTTAATGGCGATGTTGCTGTTTCACTCTAGTTTATTCGTTAAATCTTTTTTTTTTATGAAAAATTGTTGCTGTAGCATTTCGCTTTCATTACGATATTCCGATTTGGTGATTTTTTGTTCTGGATCCTCTGTTTTCAGGGCTAAAATTCAGCAGTCTGCTATCGCAAGTTACAGGGAGAACTCATAAACACACAGAAGCATATATACATACATATATATATAAATATATATATACTTATAATATATTTATAATACGTTATAACATGGCCACATTTAAACTGGATGCCATCCAGTTTAAATGAGGCCCAGTTAGTACCTCTATTAATGCACAGAACAATTGTATAGGTGATAAGATAATATAAATATGTATATATATATATATATATATATATATATATATATATATATATATATATATATATATATATATATACATACACATATATATACATATAACACACATACGCCGGATTCTCCAGCTTTTACAAAATATTTAGCAACGAAGAAAATTAATAAATTTTTCGGGCACTTTCAATTCCTTATATATACGAATATTCTGCATTTTCAGTAAAAGGAAAAATCCTCTTTTTTATTTCTTTTTTACGAGTTACATTAGCGCTGCAACCCTAGACGATGCGAATGCTTTAGGCAGTGTTTATTTTCACACAACATCTCGAGACTAAATACAAGAACAGGGGAGCTCCCCTTTCCTCCCATCCCATTCCCGTGCCCGTTGACGTCGTAGGAGAGCTTAGAAGCCAGACGCTTCAATTTAAAATGTCTACCAAGATTCGTTGCCTATCCTTAATCATCAAGTTTTTATTTATTTATATTTATTTTTTAACGCTTTCTTTTTAAGGCTCCCTTTATGGTCTTAGACGGGAAATAATTCAGGTTTTCCTTCGCGGCATTCAACGTGACATAAGATTTCGTTACTCCACAATTTCAAAAAGGAAATTTACATATTTCTTTTTCATTTTATTTTTCTACTATCTCGTGGTTCTGGATAACCTAAAAATGAATTTTTTTGTAAAATGGCCTTTTTTGCAGTTTATCACTGATCGCCAAGTCATTTGTTAAGGCGAAGAAACAGACGAAGACTTAGCTGTCCAAACCAAGGTCATGGAAAAAAGTAAAAAATGCGCCAAAGTTTCTTCGACTCAATCGAGTTTTCTGTACAGCGTATAATCAAGGCCATCGAAAATAGTTCTATCTCTCGGTGGTCTCAGTATAATGCTGCATGAGCCGCGGCCCATGAATCCGTAACCACGGCCCGGTGGTGGCCTGTTCTATATCGTTGCCAGATGCACGATTATGGCAATATTTAACCTTGAATAAGATAAAAACTACTGAAGCTAGAGGGCTACAATTTGATATGTTTGATGATTGGAGGGTGGATGATCAACATACCAATTTGCAGCCCTCTAGCCTCAGTAGTTTTTAAGATCTGAGATCGGACGGACAGACAAAGCATGCACAAATAGTTATCTTTTACAGGAAACTGAAGAGTGAATCAATAGAATCTTTTTTTTTTTTTAAAATTGGCGTCAGACGAAATAAATCAGAAGTCAGAAGAATGTACAGTTGTGACGCCATGCTGTTAGTGAACAGTGTGTGGAAATAATACAAGCAGCTGACCAGGGAATTCGTAATTTTCACACTTTCATTCAATCAATGTCAGCCTCAAATATCATCACGTTGTGACGCCAGTTTTAAAATAACCAGTCATTCCCAATGGTCAAATGCTTCTGGTCAAGTTTGGTTACAGTAATAAGGAGACGAATATGAGTGAAAAATTAAATATCGAAAGCTCTCCAATTTTGACCTGTTAAGATAAGCAAAGTTCAACATAAAAAAAATATGTGGAAATATCCCTTTGTTGAATTGAATTGAATATAGAATTTAGGCCAAAGGCCAAGCACTGGGAGCTATGAGGTCATTCAGCGCTGAAACGGAAACTGACAGTAAAAAGGTTTGCAAGGTGTAACAGGAGGAAAACCTCGCAGTTCCACTATGAATCAATTGTTAGGAGAGGGTGGAAAGCAAGATGTAAGACAGAGAATACGAAAGGAGGTACAGTAAAAGGAACGAAACGGGTTGCAGCTAGGGGTCGAGGGAAAGCTGCATAGAACCTTAAGTAATGCCTACAGTGCACCGCATGAAGTGCACAGACGGCACTAACCCCACTACGGAGAAATATCCCTTTGAGTTTCTCTCGGCCGTAATAACTCTCACGAAACTTGCTAGGAAATTACATTGCACAACTTTTATCTATCATGATCTATTTCCCTCGAGACGCGTTCCCGACGAAGTCGTAAAGTGATACCGCTCCATTAGTTGAAGTGAGAGCGAAAGATGTAATTACGACGAATGAGCTACCGTCAGATGTGTTCGAGATGTATTGATGCTAATATATCATCGATATGCTGACCTTCATGCAGAGGAATAAAATGGATGTCAATAAAGTATGATTTATTAATTACTGTGATTCTTCAACATGCATTCAGTTTAACTCATCATATCTTTTTCATCTTTTTAATATATTATGATGTGTTTATTGCATATCATTTTACCAAAAAAAGCAGCAAATTTCTTCATTCTCCAACAGGCATTCAATGTACCTAACCATATCTTTTAGCTTTTTAATTTATTATATTATGTTTATTGCATATTATTTTACCAAAATGCAACAAATTATTTAATTCTCCAACATGCATTCAATTTAACTAATTCTTTCATCTTTCTATTTATTATATGTTTACTGAATATAAGACTACCGAAAACACTAAATTTCTTTCGTTAATTAAAAGAACCAATATATTACTGGTAGGTCTGATTTTATTTTTCCGTAAAAGAAAACCATTGTGCCGGCTTTGTCTGTCCGTCTGCACTTTTTTCTGTCCGCCCTCAGGTCTTAAAAACTACTGAGGCTAGAAGGCTGCAAATTGGTATGTTCATCATCCACCCTCCAATCTCAAAATACCAAATTGCAGCCCTCTAGCCTCAGTAGTTTTTTTTTTTTATTTAAGGTCAAAGTTAGCCATAATCGTGCTCCTGGCAACGATATAAGATAGGACGCCTCCGGGCCGTGGTTAAAGTTTCATGGGCAGCGGAACATACAGCATTATACCGAGACCACTGAAAGATGGACCTATTTTTGGAGGCCTTGTTATACGCTGTAGCGGCTGTTCAGAAAACTCGTTTGCGCTTTAGAAACTTCGGCGCATTTTTGCTTTTTTTTTTTTGCAGCAGAAAATTAGATTTCGATAATACCTCTCTCCTGTCATTAACCTCACAATTCTCAACGCCCGCTTTTCGCGAAATACATTAATTTTATCGTTTCTCTTTTAAAGTCTGTAGACGTCTCTCTCTCTCTCTCTCTCTCTGGGTGTCACGTATCCAAATTAATCTTATTTCGACCCCTCCTCAACGCAATCAACTTCTTTATTTCTCTTTCTCTCTCTTTCTTATCGGAACTACCACCACTTCTCGGGTCCTCCTTCTACCCAATTTCATTTCTCATCCTCCTCTGATCTCATCTCTGAACACTTTTAATGTCTTACTTCATTATCTTTCACCTTAATTACGTCCCGTTCTCGCTAAATTTCATTACGCGTCCTATAAAGATTTCGTCATTTTTTTTTAAATCTTGCGTTATCTCATCTTTGTTCCCCTCTCCAGTTTAATTGCGTTCATTTCTCATATTACCTCATCTGAAACCGCTCGGGTTTCAATTCATCAAGTGGACTTCAATCTCCGTCTATTTCTTGTTTCTCAATTATTTTCGCTCTTTGTCTCGCATCCTTCCACTTTTCTTTGCCGTCTCTCAGTTTCCAATCTTCTGGGCCCCTTTTTGTGAATTTATTCGACAAATACCGTTACTTCTTCTTCTTGCCAATTTAACTGAGAGGAATTTAGAAAGGTTTGTGCTCTCGAGTGCTTATAAGACCGAGCAAGTGGGGCTGTTCTTTTTCCATCACTTTCAGTGTTTTTCATTTCTGGTTTCTATATACTGGCCTAAAATGGAAAACTGCAGTACCTGCAAAATTTTCGAAATTGAGATATGCCACCTATTGGGCTCGTGAAACACTAATACACAAGTTACTGCAGTTTCAGAATGATTCTTCAATGCTTTATTTAGGGGGGTCCCATTTGCAGTGTCTGCAAAATCAGTAGTAAGGCAGGGGAGAACCGCACTATCTACCATTGATCTCAGTTTTGTATTTTTGCAGATACTGCGGTCTTCCATTTTAGGGCAGTGTAGTATTCACTGTATTCACGTGAGTGTGTGTGTGTGTGTGTGTGTGTGTGTGTGTGTGTGTGTGTGTTTTAACAAATTAACTCAAGAATGGTTGGACGATTTAGGCAATCCAAGTGAAAGCATTGTACTACTGACCCTCCTCGGTGTCAGCCACACTGGTATTTGTGCCCCCAGATAATTTCCAGTCAATCAATTCTCCTGGGGATCAATTAACGATAAGTATCGATAAGATACACTATTACTTGTCATTGTTCTTTCTGTGCATTCAAAGAAAACAGGAACCTTTTGTGTTTGACTTGGGTGGGGCATGGGCTCTATTCTAACCAAACTGGGCTTAACTGAGTAAGCTTCTTTTTGGCCGCTTCGTTTTTCTAGTAATCCGTCCGCATTTCTTTGAATGTTTACCTTTGCCTTGTCTGTTCTTAGGTACAGGTGTTTGATTTATGCATTTCAAAGATGGTTTCTTTTAGGAAACTGCAGCTTTTAATACGTAAACAACTCTATTGATACATATGCACAGATAGTAACAGACACACTCTCATCTATGTATACATACAACACACATACAAACACAAACGCAAACATGCACACACTCATATATATATATATATATATATATATATATATATATATATATATATATATATATTTATATATATATATATATATATGTAATGTCTTCTTTATTTATTATTCTTCTGTTTATATCTGCTATTACATATAGATATATATATTTATTATTCTATATATATATATATATATATATATATATATATATATATATATATATATATATATATATATATATATATATATATATATATATATATATATAAAAGCAGTACTAAATTAATATATACACAGTACTGACCCCAATCAGCAACGAAAGAAAAACGCTGAAAGAGTAACCTCAAATTCACAACAAAGCGCAACTAAACAAACGAAGCAGAGATCACCCAAGCAAAATAAACAAAAGAAAAAAAAAAAAAAACTAAAATACCGATTTCCTGCAGACTCCCCCTCCCGCCCCGCTCCCCAGGCTTTGCCTTCCAAGGAGTGTTTATGCAAAGGCGGCAAAGCCCTTGCTAATAAGAGATTGGTGACGGGGGTCGCTTTCTTTTTTTTTTTCTATTTTTCCTGCTCTCTATTGGTATAGAATACAGAATTTAGACCAAAGGCCAAGCGCTGGGACTATGAGGTCATTCAGCGCTGAAAGGGATATTGACAGTAGAAGGTTTGAAAGGTGTAACAGGAGGAAAACCTCGCAGTTGCACAATGAATCAATTGTTAGAGAGGGTGGAAAGTCAGATGGAAGAAAGAATATGAACGGAGGTACAGTAAAAGGAAGGAATGAAAGAATTTGCAGCTGGGGCCGAAGGGACGCTGCAAAGTCCCTTAAGTAATGCCTACAGTGCACCACCCCCTTACGGGACCCTGCTTTCTATTGATATTCGTCATTTCCCTGCTGGAGGGCGTAAACTTGGGCGATATGAAGTGTCCCTGAGCGGTTTTTTATCCGGTACTAAAAAGAATCATCTGGTTAAATTCAGCAGCAATTCATATTTTAATATCCCGATGACATTACTCGACCTTCCAATACACTGGAAACGAACATTACTGTAAGCTTTGAATCCGTGGAGGAAATGAATGAAGACGCTCTCCCTTCCGAGCCTGGGGTTCGATCCCACGTCCGCCTGTAAGGGCGTGGTTACCTCTAACGAGATCTTATTGTTGGGGATGGGATCGAATCCCATGCATCTTCTTTCATTTCTTCCACGGATTCGAGATTTGCAGTATTGTGCGTTTCCAAAAAGTGTCAGGAAATTGAGAATCTAATATCACTGTGGCTATTAATTCTAAAATACTCACAGTAGCAAGAGTCTTAACATAAAGAAGCAAACCCAGTTAAGTAATTGTACAAATATATTTAGAAATAGAGCCAAACTGAGAGCTTTCGGGAATCTGTGCGTTTTCCTTTTTCAACCGAGACTGAAAAGAAACAAGTAAAAAATGCGCCGAAGTGTCTTCGGCGCAATCGAGTTTTCCGTAAAGCCGCTACAGCGTATAATCAAGGCCACAAAAAATAGATCTATCTTTCGGCGTCTCGGCATAATGCTGTATGAGCCGCAGCCCATGAAAATTTAACCACGGCTCGGTGGTGGCCTATCATACATATATCGTTACCCAAAAGCACGATTATGGCTAGGTTTAACCTTAAATAAAATAAAAACTACTGAAGCTAGAGGGCTGCAATTTGGTATGTTTGATGATCGGAGGGTGGATGATCAACATACCAATTTGCAGCCCTCTAGCCTCGGTAGTTTTTAAGACCTGAGGACGGAGAGAAAAAAGTGCAGACGGACAGACAAAGCCGGACAATAGTTTTCTTTCACAG
Source organism: Macrobrachium rosenbergii (assembly GCF_040412425.1). Taxonomy (NCBI): domain Eukaryota; kingdom Metazoa; phylum Arthropoda; class Malacostraca; order Decapoda; family Palaemonidae; genus Macrobrachium; species Macrobrachium rosenbergii. The sequence continues at coordinate 88,766,894 of NC_089781.1, forward strand.
AAAACTAAAAATCATACAGTTCTGAAAGCTCTCTGAGTAGCTTTAATTCTGAAGTGTATTTGTACAGTTACATAACTGTGGGGTTTGTTTCTCCAATGTGGCTATCAAAAAATATATATATTCTCACTTTTAATATACAGTACGTACCAGTACTTTTAGGACTGGTTCCAAATGGATTCATGCACATTTTGAAAGTAATAATAATAATAATAATAATAATAATAATAATAATAATAATAATAATAATAATAATAATAATAATAATTTAAGAAATACTGTCATGAAAAAACTCAAGAAATATTGTAATAAAAAATAACGGAGACATGTCATGAAAAAACTCAAGAAGTATTGAATAAAAAAAAGTAACGGAGACATGTATCGCGGCCTCGCTGACACAAGTACAAATCGCACGGACACACACACACACATACTGTTGGGTCCAGATTAATGGCGTGTAATCCGTAATGATCCCGAGTGAATAATGATGTCTCCTCATCGTCTCCCGATTCAAGGTGTCGCAGAACGATGAAACATCATTTGTCATTTTAAATCGCGTCGCAACAGATTTTTAACGTTGCCGCAGAGATAATGGAAGATCAAATATAGAAGTTAGGCCAAAGGCCAAGCGCTGGGACCTATGAGGTCATTCAGCGCTGAAACGGGAATTGAGTGTAAGAAGGTTTGAAAGGTGTAACGGGAGGTGGGAAACCTCTCAGTTGCACCATGAATCAATTGTTAGGAGAGGGTGAAAAGGAAGGTGGAAGAGAGAGAATATGAACGAAAGTACAGTGAAAGTAATGAAAGGGGTTGCAGCTAGGGGCCAAATGGTCGCTGCAAAAAGCTGAATCACGTAAATGCCTACATTGCACCGCATGAGGTGCACTGACGTTACTATCCCCCTGTGGGATGCAGTGATAACTGTTTGAGGAACACTCAAGAGTCGTTATATATCCGTCAGCATGGTCGTTCTGTATATATTTTGGCGCGGATTTCTGTCGTGAACGCAGCCCGAACCTATGCGTAAATTTTTATCATTCCGCTGGCGGTTTTATGGGTTCTTTAGGGATCAAGACTGCCCTCCTTCCTCTCCTTTT
>NC_089781.1:88770487-88787987 GCF_040412425.1 Macrobrachium rosenbergii
ATAGGATCTCCAACAGAATATTTATATATCGTATTCACAGATCTATAGGATTTCTACCAGAATATTTATACTTCGTATTAATCATTTTGAAATGTGTTGATATACTGGGCACTGATGCCTAAAAACGAAAGTTAGAGAGAAAAACAATGTAACAGATATTATGCACAACACAATATCCCTTAATTTTATTCTATGAAAGCATACCTTTAACCTATGATATTTTCAGTATTCTATTCCGTATCTGGCAATCGAATATTATTCAGAATGGTAACAGGAAACCAGAAAAATAATACTTTTTCGTAAACTGGTGAGAATTATTCCATTCACTGGCCTAACTTCGACCAGTATCATAGTGGGCAAATTTGACGATATTTTATCACAATAATATTGTTATACGCTTCTCTTTACATAGAGCCAGTTCTATAAAAGTGTGACATCTACCTCAATTAATGAGAAAAAGCCCAAGCCCTTAAGGAACATAAGAACTACTATGCTCTCACTATTAAAATGTACTTGCGTAAATCAACCTAAACATACATTCGAGAGATGAACTTATGCCTCAGATTACCCAAGAAATAAGTTTGATCTAATCTTACCAAGGAATGTGAAGATCAACCTAACCATATCTAGAAAACTGAAGTTCAGCCTAACCACATCTATAAAAGTGAAGTTCAAACTAAACATAGCTACAAAAGTGAAGCTCAGCCTAACCATAACTACAAAACTGAAGTTCATCTTAACCATATCTACAAAAGTGAAGTTCAACCTTACCATATCAACAGAAACTGAAGTCCAACCTAACCGTATCTACAAAACTAGAGTTCAACCTAACCATATCTACAAAAGTGAAGTTCAACCTAACCATATCTACAAAACTGAAGTTCAGCCTAACCATATCTACAAAAGTGAGGTTCATCCTAACCATATCTACAAAAGTGAAGTTCATCCTAACCATATCTACAAAACTGAAGTTCGGCCTAACCATATCTACAAAAGTGGAGTTCAGCGTAACCATATCTACAAAAATTAAGCTCAACCTTACCATATCTAAAGAAACTGAAGTTCAACCTAACCATATCTACAAAAGTGAAGTTCAACCTAACCATTTCTACAAAAGTGAAGTTCAAACTAAGCATATCTACAAAACTGAAGTTCATCCTAACCATATCTACAAAAGTGAAGTTCAACCTTACCATATCTGCAAAAGTGAAGTTCATCCTAACCTCGGCGTCGGTGACCCTGGTAGTTGTGACGCCAGATAACCCACAATTAATCAATCAATCATCCTAACCTTATCTACAAAGCTCAAGTTCATCCTAACCATATCTACAAAAGTGAAGTTCAACCTAACCATATCTACAAAAATGAAGTTCATCCCAACCATATCAACAAAACTGAAGTTCAAACCTAACCGTATCTACAAAAGTGAAGTTCAACCTACCCATATCTACAAAACTGAAGTTCAACCTAACCATATCTACAAAAGTGAGGTTCATCCTAACCGTATCTATAAAAGTGAAGTTCATCCTAACCATATCTACAAAAGTGAAGTTCGGCCTAATCATATCTACAAAAGTGAAGTTCAGCGTAACCATATATACAAAACTGAAGTTCATCTTAACCATATCTACAAAAGTTAAGTTCAACCTTACCATATCTAAAGAAACTGAAGTTCAACCTAACCATATCTACAAAAGAGAAGTTCAACCTAACCATTTCTACAAAAGTGAAGTTCAACCTAAGCATATCTACAAAACTGAAGTTCATCCTAACCATATCTACAAAAGTGAGGTTCAACCTTAACATATCTGCAAAAGTGAAGCTCATCCTAACCTTATCTACAAAACTGAAGTTCATCTTAACCATATCTACAAAAGTGAAGTTCAACCTAACCATATCTACAAAAATGAAGTTCATCCCAACCATATCTTCAAAAGTGAAGTTCAACTTAACCATTTCTACAAAACTGAAGTTCAACCTAACCATATCTACAAAACTGAAGTTCATTCTAACCATATCTACAGAAACGAAGTTCAGCCTAACCATATCTACGAAAGTGAAGTTCAGCCTAACCATATCTACAAAAGTGAAGTTCATCCTAACCATATCCACAAAACTGAAGTTCATCCTAATCATATCTGCAAAACTGAAGTTCATCCTAACCATATCTACAAAACTGAAGTTCAGCCTAACTATGTCTACAGAAGTGAAGTTCAACTTAACCATATCTACAAAGTGAAGTTCAAACTTACCACATTTAGAGAAACTGATGTCCAACCCAACCATATCTACAAAACTTGAGTTCAACCTAACCAATCTACAAAAGTGAAGTTCAACCTAACCATATCTACAAAACTGAAGTTCACCCTAACCATATCTACAAAACTGAAGTTCATCCTAACCATATCTACAAAAGTGAATTTCATCCTAATCATATCTACAAAAGTGATGTTCATCCTAACCATCTCTACAATACTGTAGTTCATCCTAATCATATCCACAACAGTGAAGTTTAACCTAACCATATCTATAAAACTGAAGTTCATCCTAACTTTATCTACAAAACTGAAGCTCATCCTAACCATATCCACAAAAGTGAAGTTCATCCTGACTATATCTACAAACTTGAAGTTCAACCTAACCATATCCACAAAACTAAAGTTCAACCTAACCATATCTATAAAAGTGAAGTTCAACCTAACCATATCTACAAAAACTACAGTTCAGCCTAACCATATCACAGAAAATGAAGTTTATCCTAACAATATCTACAAAAGTGAAGTTCACCCTAACCATATCTACAAAAGTGAAGTTCAACCTAGCCATATCTACAAAAGTGTGTTTCATCCTAACCACATCTACAAATGCGAAGTTCAACCTAACCATATCTTCAAAACTAGAGTTCAATCTAACCATATCTATAAAACTGAGGCTCAACATAGCCATATCTACAAAACTAGAGTTCAATCTAACGATATCTACAAAACTGAAGTTCAACCTAACCATAACTACAAAACTGAAGTTCAACCTAACCATATCTACAAAACTGAAGTTTAACCTAAGCAAATCAGCAAAACTGAAGTTCAACCTAACCATATCTACAAAAGTGAAGTTCAATTTAACCATATCTACAAAACTGAAGTTCATCCTAACCAATCTGTAGAAGTGAAGTTCATCGTAACCAATCTACAAAATTGAGGTTCAACCTAACCATAGCTACAAAAGTGAAGTTCAACCTAACCATATCTACAAAAGTGAAGTTCAACCTAACCATACCTACAAAAGTGAAGTTCAACCTAACCATACCTACAAAAGTGAAGTTCAACCTAACCATACCTACAAAAGTGAAGTTCAACCTAATCTTACACAGATGAAAGAATAATCTTAAAAGCTGTGATATATCTTTTCGTGTGCCTCAGCGGGAGGGAGAATAGCGATGTCTTGAAGAGACTGCTTATAACATCTAGCAAATCTGACTGACCGTATTCAGGGAGCTTGTATCTAAACTATCCTACAGATTTCACAGGTCGCTGACTGTTTTGTCCTTCTACAGCCTAACCAAAATTACGTAATCGGTAGAAATGGGTCCTTTAACCTTTTTAATATTCACTTATTTAGCTTCTAAATCAAGCTTGATATTGATGATCGCATGAAATGAGCAAGACATCCCTTTTTATAAAGGCAGACATAAATTTCCTACCATCTTCATTTGAACTCGGTCACAGTGAAATCAAGTTGTTTTAAGGAAATGCACTCCTTGGTGATTTTGTGCTGTTAACATCAAATCTCTTTCTCTCTCACACACACAATCTGCGTGCATGCATCTCTCTCATCTGTCCATCATTCAAGACTGTAAGGTAATACATTCTTTGGTGATTTTGTGCCCCAAACATCAAATATCTCTTTCTCTCATACGATCTGCGTACATGCGTCTCTCTCATCTATCTGTCATTCAGGACTAATAGACGTGAAACGCGCCGAGAAAATGGGGGAGAAAAAATTTATAGCCCGTCATTTCTCAGGGAGATTTAGAATTCCCGTTTCAGCTCGCGCGGTTCTTCTTCTTCCGCTATATTGCGAAGACGATTAGCATAAGACAGATGTTGGTGCGAGGGGCCTCTGACTGGGCTATTTTGTCGACGAAGTTCGAGCGGACTTTGGAAAGAAGGTATCTCTATGTTATGATAAGAGCGTATAAAAAATTTCGAAAGGAAAACTTGGAGAGATGGTATATAAACATCGAAGTGGAAATTGGGTATACTGTGTGTGTGTGTGTGTGTGTGTGAGAGAGAGAGAGAGAGAGAGAGAGAGAGAGAGAGAGAGAGATAACGGTAAACAAATATCAAACAGAAAATTATGAGAGAGGGCGAAAACTGAAAGTATCAACATTTACTTGTCAGAGTTGTGTATCTTTGTGTCAATGGTTGTAGGCTAAGTGAATATAACTAAGATCGTTTTTAAAGAAAATACATTTATATACTTATGCAATATCTGAAGCCCTAGAAGTCCAGAACATATGAATTTATTCATGAATAGCACTCTATAGGTCCATCAAAGTTGTATACTTTACGGCGATGTACTATATGCTACCCTGAATATCATAATCTTTTCAATATGATCTTATCCTTTATTCAGATTACAATAAACTCCAAACCATATTTTCAAAGCTTTCTCGTCGCTTTCCAGAACGCGGTTAACACTGATACATAACACACCCATAAAGCCTATATATACGTGTCTTAGTTCCTACAAAAAATTTCGCGAAGTCTGTGAACAATTCCTCGTTTTTCGACGGGCGAGTAAAAACACTTTCCACGGTCTGTGCGCGCGGTAAACATTTGTCTCCAGTAGATCTGCCGGTCCCAGGTAACAAGACAGATTTAAAACGACTGCCCGTCACATAGATCTAACAACTGTGTGGCAGCAGACTCGACTGGTATTGTGGATTTAAAGTTGCATCACGTTGCCAGGGAAAAAAATGAAAACAAACAAATGTTGGCTTGGATTTATACGACACCGAGAGTTACCTGAAGCGTGTAAATATACTTATCTGTGTTAGGAATAAAGTTATAGGACGATTCTGTTTCTTGGAAAGGAGAAAAATTACATTTCCCAGAGAAACACATGCTTTCCTGAATTGTAGATATTCATATTAAAATGTCCCAAATGGGGTACTTCTCAGTCAATAGCCTTAGTTTTATTTTATTTTTTTTTTATTTTGCTTACAATTTAATCATCTTAAAATTAGAGTCATGCAATTGCAGATGTCTCCAAGTATCCCCTTGCTAAGCCTTTTCATCATGTGACAGGCTATGCTCATAGGGCTGGCAACTTCATCCTATAAATCAATGCATAGGAACTTTCAATACATCTTAGGTGTCTGATATAATGGGCAAGAGGTCACAATGAGGTCTGCAAAGCCAGGAGATGTGAGTGAATTAAAGAGTTTCTCCACTAAATGGAAGTTTATCTCTATCTCTTAGTTTTTTAAAGAGAGGAAGGGTGAGGGGGCGGAGGGGGGGGGGAGGAGATGTCGTCATCCAACTGCCCTTATTTTGTCAACACGTCATCATTAGGCGAATATTGTACGCTTCATAACGACGCCGAACCTTACCAAGAGTTGAAATGAGTCTACGGTACCCTCCAGACATATTTCACTTCAAAAAGTTCGCGCTGTATAAACACAACATTTTTCAGTGAGGAATATGAAGAACAGTAGTTGCGTTCTTAGCAGGTACAGGTGAAATATATCTCTTTTCTTAACAATATGGCTCTTAATGTGTGTGTATATCTATATATATACATGTATATACATAAACTTATATATATAATACATATATATATTAAATATATGTATATATAACACACACACACACATATATATTCAGAATGTAAACACTTAGCGCATATGGCTGTATCTCAATTTAAAGTTTATTGCCTATTCGTTTCAGGCATTTTTGAACGTTATGAAATTATATAAATTCATAATCAGTTTGACTTACTGTTATTCCTTATTCATTTATTTTTTTTTAGCCGGCTGCTATATACGACGATGGTTTGTCTACATTAAATATATATATATATATATATATATACCATATATATATATATATATATATATATATATATATAAAAAAATAAATGAATAGACAAACCAGGAATAACAGTAAAAAAAGTGAATAAGGAATAACAGTAAGTCAAACTGATTATGAATTTACTCAGCTAATTTCATAACGTTCAAAATGCCTGAAACGAATAGGCAATGAAACTTTAAATTCGAGAAAACAAGAGGCAACACAGCCATATGCGCTAAGTGTTTACATTCTGAAAATGAATTAATTGGTCCTTTCGGCATTTAGTTCAGTTATCGACTCACATAACAATCCTTTTCAATCAAAGTTAGAAAGAAATTGTGGTGAACAAATACTGGATTGTTCGATTTAAAGAAAAAGCAAAATATGCGCCGAAGTTTCTTCGGCGCAATCGAAATGTCTATGCAGCGTATAATGTTGTATGAAACTCTCAGCCACGGCCCATAAAACGCTCAGCCGGCCGTGGTGGCCTGTGTTGTTGCACTGCCAGACGCACGATCATGGGTAACTCTAACCTTAAAATAAAAACTACTGAGGATAGAAGAATGCAATTTGGTATGTTTGATGATTGGAGGGTGGATGATCAACATGCCAATTTGCAGCCCACTAGCCTCAGTAGTTTTTAAGATCTGAGGGCGGACAGAAAAAGTGCGGACAGAAAAAAGTGCGGACGGACGGACAAAGCCGGCACAATATTTTTCTTTTACAGAAAACTAAAAATCATTTTACTGGCAGAGGCAGGTGGTTTGAATGAAAAACTGTTTACTCATATTTGGTTGTTTTGCCTTGTTAAGAAGCCGCTTTTACGCTCTACAAAAATGCTCTATTTCCTGCATTGCGATATTGTGCGAAAAAATTAAAATTTAGAATAACGATACGACAGTAATGCCAGTTATTAAAAATCAATAAGTCATTCTGTCTGGGAAACCAGCGACACCCTCTTCCTCTACGATTTATGTGAAATGAATAGAGCAGGAACTGTTAATGTGCTTGCAGAAACACTCACATTTAAACAATATGCACACACGCAGTTATGCATACATATACACACGCACACATAAATATACAGTATACATATATTAATCTATATATACATACATACACACACACACACACACACATATATATATATATATATATATATATATATATATATATATATATATATATATATATATAACTTCGTGTCGTTTCGACTGTTGATTTTTTCTCGTGGGTTGGTTAGCGGAGTCTCGAGTGGCTTGCAATTTTCTCCACCTTTATTTTTTTTAATCTATTTGGCTGAACCATCAGTGTTTCGTGTTACATAAAACTGAAAACTTTAAAATATATAAAAACGTGTTCGTAGATAATTTTCAGCGCACTGATTCACCGAAAATCTTGTATTTGATTTGCTCTAATTGAAGGACGTCCAAAGTTATATGAAGTCGATATTTCTAGGAGAAATTTGCTTCAAACGTTAGTACCTGCTCAAAGAAGCTATTATGTTATAATAAATATAAAGTGTGATGTCTTATGATAAAGAGTGGAGTTATGTCTGTACTCTGAAAAACAAGCGTATTGCCTGCTGATTTAGCCATTACCATTTTCTTTACTTTAATATACTAATAAAAATTTTTCGCTATTATAGTATCCTTTACTCTTTTTGCTTACTATATGCGAAACTTAATGCGCTACAGATTCTGTATATGCGTTTCAAAACCTCATCTCTAGGCCTAGGCGCCTAATTATTCATGCATGAAGCAATGAAACGTGCAAATGAATACATAAACATGAAACAACTCGAACAATTCGAATGGTTTATATAAAAAAATGAAATATACACAAAAAAAATCTGATGATTATTATACCCCTTGTCATCCTAACAACAATGAAATTCTAATGGACAATACCCGGGTCGATGTAGCGTATGAGATGCAGTATGAATACATAATTTGTAAACATCCACTTTCCAGTGGCTCACAGAGAGAGAGAGAGAGAGAGAGAGAGAGAGAGAGAGAGAGAGAGAGAGAGAGAGAATGAAATTGCCTGCGTGTGACGTATAACATTTTGCCCTTAGAATTACAAGAACTTAAAACTATACTTCTGATACAACTCGAGTCTGACTGAATTAAAAAAAAAATCCATTTTACGAGTATTCAAGCTTAAAACATCCTCAGACATCACTGATACTGTAAACAAGAAAATTACCATCTAACCTTACCATATGTCTCAAGTCTACAACTGGAATGAAACACATGAACAGCCAAAATACACAATAATGGTTTAGTGACCAGTTGCAGCTATAGGTCTAGTGGCTGCTCTTGTCTAACTCCGTCAGACGAAACGGTAAGCCTGCTATAGCTTAAGCTGGCTTATACCAACACTAGCCCTTGTCCTACGGTGTGTCAAGGTACTGAAGGGGATAAGGGGCCTGATAAGAACCAGCGGATTCTACAAACCGACTGAGACGACGGTGAACCAGAATGATAGCGGCTATAATCTCACTGTGAGAGGAAAGTTACCAACTAGGTGTTTTCTCTTGATGATCAACAGCTACCCTACTCTAATTAAAATTTTTTTCTGAAAAATGGCTGTCCTGAACTTTAAAAAGTTACGGTACTCTTCCTTACACTGATATACGTTCTTTGCAACATACCCAGTATTATTTCGTAATCATCAAGATTCAGATACAGTTGATAATGGTGCTGACATCAAGCTCTCTCGAAGCTGGTTATCGCTTTTTCCAATTTTAATCAACGCCTCTCTCTCTCTCTCTCTCTCTTCGATCAACACAGATTTCATAAATCAAGCTACGCTACCGGAATTTCCATGCTGGATTTCATTCCTATTTTCATCTTAAACAGCAGACATTCAAAATAATGAGAATCACAAAATAACGGTACTTACTAACAACTACGCTGGCACTGGAAATGTCGCTCACTAAGAAGTGGCTTCCGTCCAAGTAGGCTACCGTGTTGCTCACGTTGTTTGAGAAAGTAGTTTCGTTCACGAGAAGTCTGAGTACGCACTGTCTTGTTTTCCGCCATTATCACTGCAATTTTACGATAAGTTGGCATGAATGATGATTTTGCGCAACAGAAATGTATAAGAGCACTGACAAAGTAACAACAAATGAGATGTGGACCGTAACTCCGGGAAGACTTTTGACCGTTTGATGCTTTGGTTGGTCATCATGCACCAAAGTCCAATGAGATATTAATTCAAGTGTAAGAGTATGCAGAAAAAAGTTATTTTGGTGGTAAAGAATAGTATTACTTTTATATTTTTATAAAAACAAATATATCTGTAAAATAACATTGTGATTTTTTTTTATTTTGCATAAACGTTAACAAAAACAATAGGTCTACATTTGACCACTTTGTTGTCGAAACCACCAGTCCTCAATGTGTAAAGGTGAACGTTTAAAAAACCAGCCAAAATGGGAAGTTACCAGCGAGATCTTGCATGCATGATTTCCTGAGTGACCTTGGGGTTTACGCACGTGCTCACCTCTCGTTTAAAAGTGGGAACCTCACTAAAGGTAGGTTACTCTCTGACGATTAGGCCTAGTCATTAAACTACGTGTTGTCGGCCATATTAACAACCACCTCTTGGTCGAATTTTTACTCTTTTGTTCTTTGCAAAACTATATTTTCGTAACCCTGTAGCCACTTAAAGGAAAGAAAATTATTAATAATAGCCAGAGTACGTGAACCTGAAATGTTTGTAAGTGGAAACTTATCGTAGCCGGTAACGATTAGTGGAGGTGAAAATAAAAACCCATAGATGTCGTATCAGCACAAACATATATTCACTTAACTATACGTATTCGTACGTTTATCATACAAAGGTATAGCCAGCGGTTGATTGTAATTTTGTAACTGTTAATACTTATAATTTAGAGCAAAGCACCTCACCGCCACCGGAAGCAGAAGTACTCGGTAGGGTTGCCGGCAAAACTGAAGACAACTACCGCGGCTTGGTTCCCGCCACTCGCCGACCGGAACATTTACCGTCTTTTATTTATGCTTTTGATTATGTTTATATCATTTACTTATGTTTATGATATTTACCGTCTTTTGTTTGTGTTTTTACGCTTATTTTGCACGTGAACTGGTAGTTACCGAATCAGGATGGCGCGGTACTCAATTTCATCACATTTTCCGCCTTAGTTTTTCTGACTTCTTGTTGTTCATTCATTGCATTTAACTTAGCTTTTGGGTTTATTCACCCACGCTATTACTTTCTCCCTGTTAATGATCTTTTTATCACTGATTTTTCTATTCACCGCGTAGTATGCGACGTACAGTTATGCGTACGCTTGCTTTGCAGGTTGAACACTCTTTAAGCTGAATATTCGTACTAGTCTGCATTTCCCGTAAGGGGGTAGTGCCGTCAGTGCACCTCACGCGGTGCACTGTAGGCTTTACTCAAGGTTCTTTGCAGCGTCCCTTCGGCTCCTAGCTGCAACCCCTTTCATTCCTTTTCCTGTACCTCCGTTCATATTCTCTTTCTTCCATATTACTTTCCATCCTCTCTTAACAGTTGTTTCACAGTGCAACTGCGAGGTTTTCCTCCTGCTACATTCAAACCTTCTTACTGTCAATTTCCGTTTCAGCGTTGAATTACCTCATAGGTTCCAGCGGTTGGCCTTTGGCCTAAATTCTATATTCTGTTCTGTTTGCATTCTCATTGTATCATACCTGAAATACGCTAGAAGGATACCCTGAGTATCCCATTTATAATTTTATAATACGGTATATTGTGTCTTCTAGTTGAGAAACATTACGATAAGCTCTTGCAGAGAGAGAGAGAAAGGATCGATTTCTTCGGGAGTCCCCAGCGAATGGCGCGTGCATGAAGGTCAAAGTAGTAAGGCGAACGTTAAACCATTCTTATGGAATTAATCAGCATGACAAAGGTTGCTTATATTTAAAAAAATAAATCACACGTGTTTTATTTAAAAACAATATTGCTCGTTGAAAGGTTGATTAATCGACGCCATAAACTACGAAACACTAGCTTTAGTTGATAAGACTGATTTTACTAAGAATTCCTAGTTGAAGCCTTACATTCTCGTAACTTTATTTTTGCAAATTTAAAGTTCCTACAACCTGTCAATTGTACAAACAAACGGGCACATACCTACATGTATACCTATATGTATATATTAAAAAATATATATATATTTATGTACATATATATATGCGTATGTAAATATATCTATTATATATATATATATATATATATATATATATATATATATATATATATATATATATATATATATATATATTTGAATGCATCGCGTGTGGCTCCATCCGCTCAGCAATGAATTTTGTCCGTTATTACCCATCGCTGACATGTCCTCATGTCGCTGTTATGGACCAGTGAAGAACTGGAACAAAATTATTTCTTTATGTTTACGCACACACACACACATATATACATGTACGTACGCAAGCTATGCGGGCATTTGTGTATATATATATATATATATATATATATATATATATATATATATATATATATATATATATATATATATATATATATAATATATGTGCGTGCGTACAGAGAGAGAGAGTATGTTTTCATTTAGTCCTAAATTATGATTAAAGTTCAGGGTAAATCAGAGAGGGCCGCAGATTACCTTTATATTTTCCCTACCTGAATTTTCCACGATAAAATCTTCAATGCCCGACAAGAAGGCTTTAAAGCAATACCGTACATTTTTGCGAAATGTTTTTTGTTATTTTTTTCCCAAGTATTTTTTCCAAAATTTTATCTTTACGAAGTTTAGGTTAGTAGTGTAAATGTTTTAGAAAATCTTGCAATGTGTAGTATCAGTATTCTACTGATTTTTTTCGTAGTGTTTCATTGCATGTGCCAGGCATACGTCGTATATTTCTTATTTGCTTCTTCTTCTTCTTCTTCTTCTTCTTCTTCTTCTTCTTCTTCTTCTTCTTCTTCTTCTTCTTCTTCTTCTTCTTCTTCTTAACTGTTAGCTGACTAAGCAGGACCACCTCAAAGTAATATTCCACTTTACAAAACAGGTGGAGAAAAAGAGACATTAGGTTCTTTTCTTTCAAATATTCTTTTATTTTCTATTTCCTCATCCGACCGCCTAATTTCCATCTTAATAAAAAAAAAAAGAAGAGGCATCTTTCTTCCACTTCTTACGTACATCCCTCTTCACAACTTCAAAGGATGCAGCCTCTCCCCTTTTGGAAGTTACTCTATGTCCCAGACGACCCCTGCACAACTGCTCCTCGCAACAGCTTCCTTTTACTCCCGAAACACGGCAATTCTCTCGGTCCTGAGCGCCATCTTTCGCTTGTTAAAGTCACTGCTTTCTTCTTCTTTCAGCCCTGGGGAGAGATTATTTCGTTTATCTCTTTCTCTTCTTGTTTTTTATCTTTCCTGAACTTTGGTTTTTATTAGTTAAAGCTGCTTCTCTCTGAAAGGTTTCTCTTGCGTTTTCAAAATTGTTTTTCATTAGGTAAAGCAAACATATTTTCGGGAAGCAGTTTAATATCTGTCGGCGAAAGCTAATTTTCTTTCAGTGTACAAGCATTATGTTTTATGTTACAAGACAGTTTTTTTTTATTTGTCCTCCCATATGCAGCTGTATTTCGCCGTATAATATGGCAGTTTATTTATCTTGTGTACAGGTCTATATTTTATCTTGAAAGACAGTGCTTTTAGTATTTATTTTCTGGTTTACAGCTGTCTTTTAACGTAAAGGACATATTTTTATCTTCCATTATACAACTATATCTTTTACCTTAAATGACATTTTAAAAATTCACCTTCCTGTATACAGTTCTATACAGTTCTACATTTTACCTTAAAGGACAGTTTCCCATATTTTTCCTCCCATATACGGCGTTAACGTATCTAAAAGATAGTTTTTTTTTTACTTTATTTTCCTATATGCAGTTCTGTCATGTACCTTAAAAGACAATTTATGTCAGCATCTCCCGGTGTACAGTTTTACCTCTTATCGTCAGAGACAATTTCTTTTTCTTCTTTTTCTTCTTCTTCTTCTTCTTCTCCTGCGTAATGCGATTCTGTCAAACTCGCCACATCTTTTCCTTTCTCGGGGTACATTCGGAGTCCTAAACGGTGGCGTCTTTTTTTTTTTTTGTCCTTTTTTTTTATTGTAGTCCATTTGGAATCAACAAAAAAAAAAAAACGAGAAGGAAGAATGGAATTTCCTTTTATTTCTTGCAGGCCCGGTTTGTGTCTCTAAAGGAGACAAAGCGTCTTTTGGTTCTTATATGACAGTTTGCTGTCGTGTCTAAGGGAAAGATTCTTCTCCTTTCACCGAGGTGGTTACTTAGCGTCCGTCAGAAAAGAATGTTCTTTCTTCCGTTTCTTTATTATTATTATTATTATTATTATTATTATTATTATTATTATTATTATTATTATTATTATTATTATTATTATTATTATTAATATTATTATTGGTGAAGAAATCCACAGTGGTGTAGATTGAGGAGAATCGATCAGGTTCTCTCTCTCTCTCTCTCTCTCTCTCTCTCTCTCTCTCTCTCTCTCTCTCAGTGTATATATATATATATATATATATATATATATATATATATATATATATATATATATATATATATATATATATATATATATATATATATATATGTATATATATATATTTACATAATATATACATATATATATGTATATATTTATATTATGCATTTACATCTAAACCATTTTGGATTTCTTCACCATTTTGTTATCATTATTATTATTGTTAAACATTAAACATGTAAATGTCGTGTTGAACTAATTTTCGTGAATAAGGATCAACAGAGTCAGATAATAAAGCGAAAATTACGAATGAACGAGCAAGCATCCATTTCTAAGTACGGGATAGAGCCGTCAGTGCATCTCACGCGGTACACTGTAGGCAATACTAAAAGGGTGTTCACAGCGTCCCTTTGGTCCCTAGCTGAACCCACTTTTTAGCCTTTTACTTCATTCCCGCTTCTTTTGTTCCATCTTGCTATCCAATATATATTCCCCAATAGAGGGATAGTGCCGTCTGTGCACCTCATACGGTGCACTGTAGGCATTACTTAAGGTTCTTTGCAGCGTCCCTCTGGCCCCTAGCTGCGATCCCTTTGTTCCTTTTACTATACCTCCTTTCATATTCTCTTTCTTCTATCTAACTTTCCACCCTCTCCTAACAATTGATTCATATTGCAACTGCGAGGTTTTCCTCCTGTTACACCTTTCAAACCTTCTTACTGTCAATTTCAGTTTCAGCGCTGAATGACCTTTTAGGTCCCAGTGCTTGGCCTTCGGCCTAAATTCTATATTCATTTCAATTCAATTCAGTTCCAGTTTATATAGTCATTACTTCTATTGCAATTATTGGGTTGCTCCCAGTTCCACATTCAAATTCTTGTCCTTCATCCCCTTCATTTTCTGGATTTAGTTATCGCACTGTCCAACCACTCCAACCCACCTTTTTTGAGTGTCATGAGCACTGAACAGCTGAAAATGCCGCTCCAGTACTTGGTTTTTATAGCGTAAATTTCACGATTCATTCCAGCACGCAAGGGAGCCTTTTCTAGTCTTGTATCCTTTCCGTAGCTTCAAAGGGATTATGTCTTTCCTCTCTCGAGCCTCATCTTGCATCCGTAAAGAAAATTCTTTCACTGAATTTTGTTTCGCCTCGTAAAAGTTACCGTGTGAGTGTATTCATGCACTACACTTCACGTCTGGGCATAATGCAATATGTTTTACATTCTCGCAAACCAGTTCACGTTCTTTTCCTTGCTACAAAGGGAACGCTTTCGTGTATTTCTCTCTCTCTCTCTCTCTCTCTCTCTCTCTCTCTCTCTCTCTCTCTCTCTCTCTCTCTCTCTCTCTCAGTGGATTAGTTCGCACCCGGCAAATCTCTTTTCCTTCCTTTTTTTTCAGTGGTTTGTTTATTTTCCCGCAAGATGGCGACTTGAACACTTTTTCATGTTTTTCGTTCACTTTGACAGGCAAAGCCATCTTGTTCTAAGGGTGAATAGTATACTCGTAAAATTTGCCATTTTTTCCCCTTCTAATCTGCTTAACATAAGCAAAAATATGGTCTTTAAGCTCATACGAAAAGTGAAAAATCTTTGGATAAGTCTTTACCTAATAAAGACTTTGTATGAAAGTCTGGAAGACTGTGGCCTTCTTATGAGATCTGTCTTTTCTGCTGCGCCTTCCAGCAAATTTTGTCTCTGTAAAGGATGACTCTCCTTTAACTCCCCAGACCGCCACTTGTGTCCGTAAAAGGAGGATGATACTTTTCTTTCCCAATAAAGGGCGAGTAATTTCCTTTTAACGGGAGTATATGAGACTGGAAATGACGTCTCTGTGAAATTCGTAGTGATTTTTTTTGTGTTCCAGTCTTTTAGACTTCCTCTCCGGTCAGGTATTAGGCTGCTCCCTAGTTTAGGGTTTGAAGGTGCTCCCTATTTTGGGTTAGGTTTGAAGCTCCTCCCTAGTTTAAGTTAAGTCTGAAGCTAGTTTAGGTTAGGTATGAAGTTACTCCCTAGTTTAGGTTAAGTTTGATGCCGCTTCCTATTGTAGGTTAGGTTTGAAGTAGCTTCCTAGTTAAGGGTAAGTTTGAATGTGCTTCCTAGTATACGTTAGGTTTGAAGCTGCCCCCTATTTTAGGTCAGGTTCAAGCTGCTACATAGCTTAGGTTAATTATGAAGCTGCTTCCTAGATTAGTTTTGGTTTGAAGCTGTTCCCTTGTTTATGAGGCATTTCAGTAATTGATAACAAGGTCAGTAATAATGTAATGATCACAGTGACATTAATGGCAAAGAAAAACGTAACTACCTTCATGTGCATAACATTCCATTTAAAGGGCGGTAGAGCCGTCAGTGCACCTCATGCGGTGCACTGTAGGCATTACTTGAGGTTCTTTGCAGTTTTCCTTCGGCCCCTAGCTGCAACCCCTTTCGTTCCCTTTACTGTACTTCCTTTCATATTCTCTTTCTTCCACCTGACTTTTCACCCTCTCCTAACAATTGATTCATAGTGCAACTGCGAAGTTTTCCTCCTGTTACACCTTTCAAACCTTCTTACTGTCAGTTTCCGTTTCAGCGCTGAATGACCTCACAGGTGCCAGTGCTTGGCCTTTGGCCTAAATTCTATATTCAGTTCAATTCAGTGCATAACATTCCACCCTGATACAAAGACACTAAAAGCAACGTTGCCAGGTATTTAATAAAGACCGCCCCGGAAACATTTTCATATTAGTAGCAATTCGGATAATTAACTCCATACTTAAACGATTCCTGTGATATAGTCAAGCTGTTCTGGGAAAAAAAAGCAACGTTTAAGTAGAGAAGTTAATTGGAAAACACAGTGTATGACTTTACATTAAAGTCCCAACGCTTAGTAATGAAATTCTTACTCGGCTACAAAATAACCTATTTTGAAACAAAATTCTCGTGACAATTCCATTCCGCCGAGGAATAAAATTCTGCTCATAATGCTGTATTTAAAGCGGCTTTGTGATGCGAGCTGAGAGAGAGAGAGAGAGAGAGAGAGAGAGAGAGAGAGAGAGAGAGAGAGAGAGAGAGAGAGAGAGAGAGATAGTGCGACATTTAATTGGTTTCCCTTTCCCTTGGCTGTTGTTTGCAAAGCGTTTTAAATATTTCCTCACAGTGCTGGGTGGACTCTCTCTCTCTCTCTCTCTCTCTCTCTCTCTCTCTCTCTCTCTCTCTCTCTCTCTTATGAGCACCAGATGAGAGGTCAGAAAATGGACACCCGGGAACCCATTACCGCTGGTGGTCCGTTCCTGAATAACTGACCCAGGGCCAAATATCTGGAATCCGGGAATTCACATCGCATTTGTATCTGGGGATATTTGCTGCCTCGAGACTCTGCCCGTCTCTTGAAAGTTTTGAAAGAGAGAGAGAGGGAGAAAGACAGATAGATAGATGGATAGGCAGAAAAAGAGAAAGATACAGAGAGAGAGAGAGAGTGAGAGACGAAAAGAGAGAGACAGACAGACAGACAGAGTGAGAGTAAGGTAGATACTGAGAGACGAAAAGAGAAAGACAGAGTGAGAGAAAGATAGATACAGTGAGAGAGAGAGAGAGAGAGAGACGGAAAGAGACAGACAGAGAGCGAGAGAAAGATAGATACTGAGAGTGAGAGAGACATAGAGAAAGACAAAGGGAGAGAGAGGGGGGCGCTATTTCAGGCTGTGCGATAAAAATGAACTGCATTCTGGTATATTTTCAAGACATTTTTCATGCATTTTTATGGCTTTACGTTATAATCACTACTCATGCTCTATAACATTCCTGCGGAACAGTCCGAATAGCGAATCTTTATGAATCTTGATGAATTTCTAATGGAACATTCTGTACTTAGTCGCTGCAATGTTTGTATTG
>NC_089781.1:88795487-88812987 GCF_040412425.1 Macrobrachium rosenbergii
CCAGAGCGCAGGTTGCTGGACTAATAATTAGCAAGATGCGGTACTATCATTGCAAAAGATGTTTGCTACAGCACATTAGACTTAAACCCTTAGTTTTCCGGGACTTCTGATATAATGAAGTAGTAAGTCTCTTTACCCAAGAGATCTCGTAAGAATTTAATATTTCCTTTAATAACATAAGAAATCTTTATAGGTTTTACCTTAACTACTTCTTATACACACTAACAATCTCATATCTGCTTCTGGTTATTTGATGATTGTTATAGAAGCAACTATATTTTAGCTCCAGTCTATTTCCATCAATAGAGAAGTGTTATATGAAATTCGTGAATAAAAAAAATTGAGACTGGTGGATTTCCACGTCTCCTGCAAAACATTCATGTCAGCAAGATAAATATCAAGATCTTGGTTTTTGCAATTCATCCAAGAATAGATTTCTTGTGTATTTTAATATACGTTCATCTCTCTATCTTTCTCTTCATCAAGTAACATGTTGCATTTCACCACGGATAGGATTTTCAGAGCAATCACATGTTCGTTTTACTTTATTTTCTTCGATGATGTACCTGTTAGAAGGATATATACTCTTACAAACAAAATTTTTAGACCATTAACGATCTTTTTACTTGCATCATGATGTATCCCTCTATTTCAAAAGGATACGGTCTAACCTGCTACATTTGTATCCTCTCTTATCTTTTCAAGTTTCCACGTAATTAGAACTCGCCCTTGCAGATGTAAGACTTTCCCGTAACCTTTGCATTTTGTATCCTTCTTATTCTTCTTCTTGGAAATAATGGAGTCATTTACCATGACCATTAGCGTACGCTCCCTATACCTCAAGGTTCCCCCTTTACCTATACGATGCCAATTTAATGACGCTCGGTTAGTATCATACGTTTGGGAAAAACGCTTATATACTGTCTTTTAGTTTTCTGAAAGGAAAACTATTGTGCCGGCTTTGTGTGTCCTTCCGCACTTTTTTCTGTCCGCTCTCAGATCTTAAAAACTACTGAGGCTAGAGGGCTGAAAATTGGTATGTTGATTTTTCACCCTACAATCATCAAACATACCAATTTGCAACCCTTTAGCCTCAGTAGTTTTAATTTTATGTAAGGATAAAGTTAACCATACTCATGCGTCTGGCAACGATGTAGGCCAGTCCACCAAGGTGGATTCCTGGATTAAGTAAGTATAGCTTAGTTTTACCAGACCACTGAGCTGATTAACAGCTCTCCTAGGGCTGGCCCGAAGGATTACACTTATTTTACGTGGCTAAGAACCAATTGGTTACTTAGCAACGGGACCTACAGCTTATTGTGGAATCCGAACCACATTATAGCGAGAAATGAATTTCTATCACCAGAAATAAATTCCTCTAACTCTTCATCAGCCGGCGGCGGGAATCGAACTCCGGCCCATCGAATGACGGTCTGAAGCTCAACCAACTCGGCCAACAAAGGGCTGGATTCCTGGATTAATTAATCGTGGAGTTGGTACCGCTCATATCATGTCATAGATGACAAGAGGAAGCGCAGTTAATTTTGCAATTGTCACCTTTTTTCTCATTGGGTTGTGGATTGCAAGTTGAATGTAGGAAGCTTTGGGAAGTTCGTGTTATAATTAAGAATCCACGGCAGTGCTGTGATAATATTCGAGTGCTGAATTATTTATAAGTTTATACTTTTTTCATGTTCGTTGTTTTTGAAAATTGTCTGCGGTAGAAGATAATATCTGATGTATTTAGATATCTTTTAATGTAGCGGAAGGCCTGGAGACTGACTAATTATAAGATATTACACTTTTTAGCATTTTTATTCCACACTTTATTTTTTTTGGCCAAAAGTAGTCTACAATCCTTTAGTGGAAATGGTCTGTAATATCTGGGGATTTCTTTCTGCCTGTCTGTCTGTCTGTCTAAGGACACATAAGTTCTTCATTGGAGGGGTGGGCAAAGCTCTCGGCTAGCAAGCTGTTGGCCCAACCTTCGACTCTCCGACCAGCCAATGAAGAAATAGAGGAATATATTTCTGGTGATAGAAATTAATTTCTCGTCGTAATGTGGTTTGGATTCCACAATAAGCTGTAGGTCCCGTTGCTAGGTAAAGTTGGTTTTAGCCACGTAAAATAAATCTAATGGAGGCCAGCCCTAGGAGAGTTGTTATAAGTAACCAAATGGTTCTTAGCCACGTAAAATAAGTCTAATCCTTATCCAGCCCTAGGAGAGCTGTTAATCAGCTTTTTTCAATGGTCTGGTAAAACTAAGGTAATAATAATAATAATCAGTGGTCTTATTAAACTAAGATATACTTAACTAAGGACACATCAAACACACACACACATTATATAATACATACATATATATATATATATATATATATATATATATATATATATATATATATATGTGTGTGTGTGTGTGTGTGTGTATATATAAATGTGTGTATACAGATATACATTCATAGATGTCTTTGTACACAGACACCATGGAATGAATGACAGACAGTCCTCTCCTATGTCTCCTGTATCCAACTGGCATTTCGAGTGGTCTTTTTTAAATGTTGGTCAAGAGGACGTAAAGGACACTCGAAGGCTGTTGTTCGCCTCTTGGGATCCCAAGTTTCTTCAACAAAATCAAATATTAGTAGGGTCTCTCTCTCTCTCTCTCTCTCTCTCTCTCTCTCTCTCTCTCTCTCTCTCTCTCTCTCTCTCAATGTCATAACCATTCTTAATGGAATCAGGAATTCCTACTTTTGACTCTCTCTCTCTCTCTCTCTCTCTCTCTCTCTCTCTCTCTCTCTCAATGTAATAACCATTCTTAATGGAATCAGGAATTCCTACTTTTGACTCTCTCTCTCTCTCTCTCTCAATGTAATAACCATTCTTAATGGAATCAGGAATTCCTACTTTTGACTCTCTCTCTCTCTCTCTCTCTCTCTCTCTCTCTCTCTCTCTCTCTCTCTCTCTCTCTCTCTCTTAATGTAATAACCATTCTTAATGGAATCAGGAATTCCTACTTTTGACTCTCTCTCTCTCTCTCTCTCTCTCTCTCTCTCTCTCTCTCTCTCTTAATGTAATAACCATTCGTAATGGAATAAAGAATCTCTCTCTCTCTCTCTCAATCTAATAACCATTCTTAATGGAATCAGGAATTCTTACTTTTGACTCGCTCTCTCTTAATGTAATAATCATTCTTAATGGAATAAAGAATTATTACTCTCTCTCTCTCTCTCTCTCTCTCTCTCTCTCTCTCTCTCTCTGGATGTGCAATGTAGCAATAGTTTTCCTGATGTCGAAATTGTCCTCCGGTATCTGCCAGTGTTTGGAAAAGACATTTGCTAATGTTTCTGTTCCTGTCGGTGTCCTGGGAAATTCTGCATTGTCCTCCAGATGTGTACGAGATATTTCGAAAGTTCTGAAACATTAGTCGTGACGGGGAGATGATACATTGGTCATCTATCTCTCTCTCTCTCTCTCTCTCTCTCTCTCTCTCTCTCTTTCGATATGGATTACCTGTGTCGTCAGTCAACAACGGTGATGATATTCTTTCTTTTTGTTTTTCCGAATTGGCATTCCGTGAAGTTCTAGAATTTCTGTTCGCTGTGAGCGAGGACAGTCAGTCTCTCTCTCTCTCTCTCTCTCTCTCTCTCTCTCTCTCTCTCTCTCTCTCTCTCTCTCACACACACACACACATACATTTCTACTCGTATTAGAAAGGCTTGAAATCCCAGGAATGTTAGGTATATGTCTGCTTTCTCCTTACTCTCTCTCACACAAACGCACGCTCAGACACCTCTTTATTCGAATTGCATGTTTGAAATTCCAAAACTTTAAAGTATATTCTCTCTCTCTCTCTCTCTCTCTCTCTCTCTCTCTCTCTCTCTCTCTCTCTCTCTCTCTCTCTCTCTCTGGGAAGGATGTTCTTATACTTAACCCATCATCAGATCCGGACAGTACTAAGCAAACTTTCCTCGAGCCTTCGGTTAATCCTGAACTTCTGAATACCAAAAGTTCAGAAGTTGCGCGCGATAAACAACGCTCAAGCTTTAGGTCTCAAACTCCTGTTTCATAAACACACTCCTGTTTCGAAGACTCAAACTCCTGTTACGAAAACTCAAGCTCCAGTTTCGAAAACTCCTCAAATTTCTGTTTCAAAAACTTAAACTCCTGTTTCGAAAACTCAAACTTCTTTTCTGGAAACTCAAACCCCTGTTTCGAAAACTCAAACTCCTGTTTCGAAAACTCAAACTCATGTTTCGAAAACTCAAACCCCTGTTTCGGGAACTCAAACTCATGTTTCGAAAACTCGAACACCTGTTTCGAAAACTCGAACACCTATTTCGAAAACTCAAACTCCTGTTTCGAAAACTCAAAATCCTTTTCCAAAAACTCAAACCCGTTTCGAAAACTCAAACCTGTTTCGAAAACTCAAACTCCTCTTTCGAAAACTCAAAACCCTTTTCTGAAAACTCAAACACCCGTTTCTGAAAACTCAAACTCCTCTTTCGAAAACTCAAGCACCTGTTTCGAAAACTCAAACTCTTGTTTCGAAAACTCAAGCACCTGTTTCGAAAACTCAAACTCCTCTTTCGAAAACTCAAACCCGTTTCAAAAACTCAAACTCCTCTTTCGAAAGCTCAAAATCCTCTTTCAAAAACTCAAAACCCTTTTCCGAAAACTCAAACCCCTGTTTCGAAAACTCAAACTCCTGTTACAGAAACTCAAGCTCCAGTTTCAAAAACTCATACGCCTGTTACGAAACTCAAGCTCCAGTTTCGAAAACTCAAACTCCTATTTCAAAAACTTAAACTCCTGTTTCGAAAACTCAAACTTATCTTCTGGAAACTCAAACCCCTCTCTCGAAAACTCAAACTCCTGTTTCGAAAACTTAACTCCTGTTTCAAAAACTCAAAGTCCTATTTTGAAAACTCAAAATCATGTTTCGAAAATTCAAACTTCTTTTCTGGAAACTCAAACTCCTGTTTCAAAACCTCAAAGTCCTATTTCTAAAACTCAAACACCTGTTTATAAAACTCAAACTCCTATTTCGAAAACTCAAAATCATGTTTTGAAAACTCAAACTTCTTTTCTGGAAACTCAACCCCCTGTCTCGCGAAAACTCAGACTCCTGTCTCGAACACTCAAGCTTCTGTTTCAAATACTCAAACTCCTGTTTCGAAAACTCAGACTCCTGTTTCGAGAACTCAAACTTCTGTTTCGAAACTCGGACTCCTGTTTCTAAAACTCAAACTTCTGTTTCGAAAACTAAATCATGTATCGAAAACTCAAACTCTTGTTTCAAAAACTCAAACTTCTTTTCTGGAAACTCAAACCCTGTCTCGAAAGCTCAAACTCCTGTTTCGATAACTCAAACTTCTTTTCTGAAAACTCAAACCCCTGTCGCGAAAACTCAGACTCCTGTTTCGAAAACTCAAACCCCTGTTTCGAAAACTCAAACTTCTGTTTCGGAAACACAGACTCCTGTTTCGAAAACTCAGACTTCTGTTTCGAAAACTCAGACTCCTGTTTCGAAAACTTAGACTCCTGTTTCGAAAACTCAAACTTCTGTTCCGAAAACTCAGACTCCTGTTTCGAAAACTCAAACTTCTGTTTCGAAAACGCAGACACCTTTTTGAAAACTCAAAGTCCTTTTCCGAAAACTCAAACCCCTGTTTCGAAAACTTAAACTCCAGTTTCGAAAATGTAAACTCCTATTTCGAAAACTCAAAGCTCTGTTTCGAAAATGTAAACTCCTATTTCGAAAACTCAAACCCCTGTTTCGAAAACTCAAATCCCTTTTTCTAAAACTCATAATCCTGTTTCGAAAACTCAGACTCCTATTCTGAAAACCCAAAGACCTATTTCCGAAACTCAAACGACTGTTTGAAAAACTGGAGTTTGAGGCTGTTAAACTTTGCAGACCTTGCATCAGATATCAGTGCCACTGAACAACTACGTCCAACTCTGAAAATATTCATAAGCATAAATGACTGTCGATGTTTACATGTTCACATAAAGAGTCTGTGATTGCCCATTCAAGCATTCGATTGCCTATTTTGTTTACATGCATAAATCGTATTTCAGCTGATACATTCCAATGAAATATCGAAATTGAACGCGGGAATAGCGATTGCCTGTTGCAAATACGTATTCATTATTCAAACAAGTTTCTATTTTGACTAACTAAGTTCGATCACACCTACCTTGCAGCTGGCCTCCATGTGACGTCAGAGCGTCGTGACGTCACAGTGATGTAAACACCGATTTTCAATACAATTAGATGCGCTTTCCTTTATCCTTTGAAGTTTTAATGAATATATATAAGTGTATTGTAGATGCATATTAGGCTCAGAATAAAGGAATATGTTTTGAAAATGCATTTGAATTGGTAACAAGATTTTCGAGCCGTATGTAATCGTATCTCAGACTTAATAAGGTAACCAAAAAACATGAATATCGGAAGGTAGGCTGCGATCTACTCGTAGATATTTCAGAGATCAGCTGAGAAAGAGAAATCCGAGACTGTTCTTTAAGGGATCTTGAGCAAGTTAAAACTTCCCGATAAGATAATCGAGATTGCAGACAAAGACTTGATAGTGTTTGAAATTTGACAAAAGAAAAAGTGCGCATTGCAGTCTCAAAAGTTTCTCGAAGAATTGCAGACTTAATCTTTGTGCTTTTTCTTGTCTTTTGCTCTCTTTTGAAGAGCATTTCATAACTTCTGTAATTTTATTAATGCATTACCTTGTACCGGGAGCGAGTTACGATTCTTGCCTGTTTAATAGTGACGGAGAAAATTATTTTGTGTATAAACTTGTTTGCCGTTTTATTTTAAAGGTAAATTAGTCTCGCCAAAGTTAAGGTATTAGTCTCAAGCTTGGTCAACAGAAAATTAATGATGGATGCAAATATCGATACAATGAGTAGAATTATTGAGTTTTGAACAGCATAAGAAATATATATATATATATATATATATATATATATATATATATATATATATATATATATATATATATTATATATATACGACAAAGAATCTCCATTATCATGCAGATGCTTTATGGGAATCAGCAGAATATTGATGCCGAGTGTGAATTTTATTGGAAATTCTCATCCGTTAAAAGACTGCTGTTGTCAACATGGGTGACATCTTGCAGTGCCTCGGAATTTCTGTCCTTCTCCACTGTCAAATATATAAATATATATATATATATATATATATATATATATATATATATATATATATATATATATATATATATATATATATATATATATGTGTGTGTGTGTACACGCAGTGACAATAGCTGAGACGGTCCACCTAACGTTTCAAGAATTATCTGTGGGCTTAAACTCACTGAGTAAAAATATAAAAAAATAAATAAATAAAAAAAGATATCGCCTCTGTCACCACTGCCGGTATGAAAACGAGAAAACAATTTATTTGATGCTTCGATTTGCAGGTCTGAATTCTGAATCGTTTTATGAACGTTGAATCATTTTTTTGACTTTGCATTATTTCATGAACTGGGAAGAGTTTTCTGAAAGGGAATAATCCTACTCTTTGTTTTGTGGGATGGAAGGAGAAGAAAGGTAAAAACATTCTTCTGCTGTAACGAATTACACGAATTTCTTTCGAGGGTGTAAAATGTGCATTTATATTCGTGTGTATATATACAGTATATATATATATATATATATATATATATATATATATATATATATATATATATATATATATATATTTCATTTAAATTTTTTTCATTCCTTTAATTTTAATGTTTTGTGTATTTATTAAATTCTGTAAGAATAATTTTCAGCTTTTTCTGTTCTTAATTTTTTGTTTCAGTTTTTACAATTTTACAAGGAATTTTATGTTTCATTTTAACAGCCCTGATGATGTAATTAAATGGACAATTACGGAACGTTGGGATAAAGACAGCCTGTACATCTTTGTGTGTGTGTTTCCTTATTGATTAATATTTTATTGATTAATATTTATATATATGTATATATATACTGTATATATATATATATATATATATATTATTTTAAAAAGTTCGCTCATTGTAATAGGCCGTGCATTTGCATTGTCATATGTAATTGAGTATATATATATATATATATATATATATATATATATATATATATATATATATATATATATATATATATATATATATATATATATATATATATATATGTGTGTGTGTGTGTGTGTGTGTGTGTGTGTCCACACGAAATCATACACATGCATGCACACATATACATTTAATATTTTTTAGTGTTTGTCTGTACATTGCATTTTTAAAATATAACGTTAAATCATCTCTGTACCCATATCATCACATAATGTTTTTTATATAACCTCTTAAAACGCAATATCTCGATCAAATATCCGAAACACCCAGACCTCGAATTCGGAATGTCGTTCGCTTTCCGGATACGAAGAGAGCATTTTCCGAAAAGATACTTCCTCTAGCGCAACAACATTTCCCGTCGTGACAAGTCCCGACAAATGAGACTTCCATTGCGCCCGTTGTTCCATTACTCTTGCCGCATGTGTTGTTGTTGTTTCTCTCTGTCGCGACACCTCCGCTGAAGGGGAATTAGCGTGTCTGAGAGATGTGACGTATTTGCGGAGGTACTGCGACGAATTCGCTGCTTTGGGTCATGAAGAACTCGGTGCTGTGGGCGGGGGTGTGGGGGGGGACGGACTTTGGAGCTCTGGAATAGAAGATTCGGAGTTCCGAGAGAGAGAGAGAGAGAGACTTCGGAGCTCTAGATTTGAGGATTCGTAGTTCCGAGAGAGAGAGAGAGAGAGAGAGAGAGAGACTTCGGAGCTCCAGATTGGAAGATTCGGAGTTCCGAGAGAGAGCGACTTCGGAGCTGTAGATTGGAAGATTCGGAGTTCCGAGAGAGAGAGACTTCGTAGCTCATGATTCGAGGATTCGTAGTTCAGAGAGAGAGAGACTTCGGAGCTCTAGATTGGAAGATTCGGAGTTCCGAGAGAGAGAGACTTCGGAGCTCAGGATTCGAGGATTCTTAGTTCCGAGAGAGAGAGAGAGAGAGTGAGAGAGACTTCGGAGCTCTAGGTTGGAGGATTCGTAGTTCCGAGAGAGAGAGAGAGAGACTTCGTAGCTCAGGATTCGAGGATTCGTAGTTCCAAGAGAGAGAGAGAGAGACTTCGGAGCTCTAGATTAGAAGATTCGGAGTTCCGAGAGAGAGAGAGACGTCGGAGCTCAGGATTCGTAGTTGCGAGAGAGATAGAGAGGCTTCGGAGCTCAGGATTCGAGGATTCGTAGTTCCGAGAGAGAGAGAGACTTCGGAGCTCAGGATTCGAGGATTCGTAGTTCCGAGAGAGAGAGAGAGAGTGAGACTTCGAAGCTCAGGATTCGAGGATTCGTAGTTCCGAGAGAGAGAGAGAGTGAGACTTCGGAGCTCAGGATTCGAGGATTCGTAGTTCCGAGAGAGAGAGAGAGTGAGACTTCGGAGCTCAGGATTCGAGGATTCGTAGTTCCGAGAGAGAGAGAGAGAGAGAGAGAGAGAGAGAGAGAGAGAGAGAGAGAGAGAGAGAGACTTCGGAGCTCTAGATTAGAAGATTCGGAGTTCGAGAGAGAGAGACGTCGGAGCTCAGGATTCGTAGTTGCGAGAGAGAGAGAGAGAGAGAGAGGCTTCGGAGCTCAGGATTCGAGGATTCGTAGTTCCGAGAGAGAGAGAGAGTGAGACTTCAGAGCTCAGGATTCGAGGATTCGTGGTTCCGAGAGAGAGAGAGAAAGAGTGAGACTTCGGAGCTCAGGATTCGAGGATTCGTAGTTCCGAGAGAGAGAGCGTGAGACTTTGGAGCTCAGGATTCGAGGATTCGTAGTTCCGAGAGAGAGAGAGAGAGAGAGAGAGAGAGAGAGAGAGAGAGAGAGAGAGAGAGAGACTTTGGAGCTCAGGATTCGAGGATTCGTAGTTCCGAGAGAGAGAGAGAGAGAGAGAGACTTCGGAGCTCAGGATTCGAGGATTCGTAGTTCCGAGAGAGAGAGAGACTTCGGAGCTCTAGGTTGGAGGATTCGGAGTTCCGAGAGAGAGAGGAAGACTTGGGAGCTCTAGATTAGAGGATTTGTAGTTCCGAGCAAGAGAGACAGACAGACAGACAGACAGACAGTATTCTGAACTCTGAGAGAGATACAACTCGAAATTTAAAGAGAGACAGAGAGATGGAATTGGAATTCTGAAAGAGATAATTCAGAACTCTAGAAAAAGAGAGAGACAGATACAAACCGGAACTCTGTAAGAGAGAGAACTTGGAGCTGTGTGAGAGAGAGAGAGAGAGAGAGAGAGAGAGAGAGAGAGAGAGAGAGAACTCAGAACTGTAAAAGCAATCCTGTTCAGAACCAACAGAATATCAAGCACTCTAGAACAGAACGAACCCGTTGCTCCGGATGAGAGATAATTCTGAATTCTAGAAGTGAGACAATTTAGCTTCCTGGAACCTGGAACCGGTGGAATGCCTCACCATAGAAAGGATGAAACGGAACAAATGTAAAGGAAACAGTGGAACAGGCTGCGTGTAGTCATTTCCTAAAGTCATAAATATCGCCATTTTTTAACTATATGAAAATTCTACGTGTGGAATGACCACATCCTCTCAAAGTTGCGAAACTAACCGAAAGAATCTATTTTAAAGAGAAAAGTTCCTACGCAAAATAAAAGCTCTGAAATAATAATAATAATAATAATAATAATAATAATAATAATAATAATAATAATAATTAAAGACTGAAACCACCGCTATCGTATATCGCACTCCCTAAAACGCGTATAAAAATGTTTCCTGAATGCTGTAACATTTCCTCTCTCTCTCTCTCTCTCTCTCTCTCTCTCTCATTTCCCCTTCCTCTGTGACATTCTCCCAAAACGTACCATTCCGCCGCCCTCTCTCTCTCTCTCTCTCTCTCTCTCTCTCTCTCTCTCTCTCTCTCTCTCTCTCTCTCTCTCTCTCTCTCTTTATATATCCCCCTCCTCTGTGACATTCTCATAAAACGTAAATTTCCCCTTCCTCTGTGACATTCTCCCAAAACGTACTATTCCGCGCCCTCTCTCTCTCTCTCTCTCTCTCTCTCTCTCTCTCTCTCTCTCTCTCTCTCTCTCTCTCTCTTTATATATCTCCTCTGTGACATTCTCTAAAACTCTCTCTCTCTCTCTCTCTCTCTCTCTCTCTCTCTCTCTCTGTCTTATTTCCCCTTCCTCTGTGACATTCTCCCAAAACGTACGATTCCGCTCTCACTCATTACTGTCACGTCTCTAGCGAAAGTCTCCTGACTCGGGCTGAAATATCCCGGACCCCCGAAAAAATGTCAGGTCGAGTGAAAGGGGGAAAAATAATGGAGTCGAATTTGGCTACTAATCCGACCGTTTTATTTTAATGTTGGGGAGATTTTTTTTTTTTTTTTTTTGCCCGACTCTGGTCTCCGGTGGGGATTGTCTTTATTGTATTGTTGCGCATGAGTGAGGTTTTGTCTTTTGTCTTTGGGAATTGTCATCTTTTTCTCTGCTTTAGTTTTTCTTTGTTTTTAGTCTGTTAGTTATATCCCTATTGTTTCATAAAATTTTATTAAAATAATGTGCTAACCCAGTGTTTGAATGGAGTTAAATAATGTATGTATGTATATATATATATATATGTGTGTGTGTACATATATACAAATATATGTATATATGTGTGTGTATGTATGTGTATATGTATTATATATATATATATATATATATATATATATATATATATATATATATATATATATATATATATATATATATATATATATATATATATATATATATATATATATATATATATATATATATATATATATATATATATATATATATATATATATATATATATATATATATAACTGAATCACGAAAAATGGAAGGTGATTAATATATAAATAAAGACAAAATCCACGAAGGAAGAAGAAACGATGGAGTGCAACACTCCATTTTTCTCTATCCTTCGTGGATTTTGTCTTTTATATATACATACATACATATATATATATATATATATATATATATATATATATATATATATATATATATATGTATGTATATGTATACATATATAGATAAATAGCTTCTTTCTCCAACATTTAATTTCCACTTATGGGTTTTCCAAGGGTAAACAAAACAACAATTGCTGCAATGCTCATACAATACCTCAATGAATTAAGCAATGCAACCACATACCGAAAACATCTGAAGAATGACCAGCATCAAAACGTATCCACTCGACCGAATTCCCGTCATTTGAGTGGCAACTCATTCAAACTAGCATGCCCTCCTTGCTTCGCGGATATTATGGCCACTCCGTTCCAGTCCAGTTTCAACTCCGTCTCTCCATTTATTCAGCATTTTCTTCTGCTTCCTTTCTCCTTACTTCCTTCCTCTCTTCCTCTCTTCCTCCCAACACTCCGAGTATTATATACCCTCCTCTCCGATCTAGACATCTCAGCAAACCACCTTAAACCAGTGATTCATTTTCACCCCTTTTTTTTTCAATAGTTTCCGCGCAGGGGTGTATAATTCGCTAGTGTTAAGGGGAAGGGGATGGGTAAGAGACCTAGAATTCTAGTGCTCGATAGATGGCGTAGAGGATGTAATATTGTTTCATGCACACACACATTATATATGTATATATATATATATATATATATATATATATATATATATATATATATATATATATATATATATATCGTATATATATATTACTAAAGAACCTCATTCAAACTGGATGGTATCTAATGGATATATTTATTACAGAAAACTCATTCAAACTGGATGCTTTCTTGGACAAACAACTTTCTTCCACATTATCAAGTATCCGTACCACCCATACTTGATAATGTGGACTGTTTCTACAAGAAAGCTTAGTAAATTTTTCTGAATAAATACTCCATTAGATACCATCCAGTTTGAATAATTCTAAGGTGTGTATGTGATAAAAAGTTAATTTTGTAATTCTACTAATGCATAGAACAAATGTGTATGTGATAAAGTTAATATATATATATATATATATATATATATATATATATATATATATATATATATATATATATATATATATATATATACATATACATATATACACATATATTAACTTTATCACGTACACAATTGTTCTGTGCATTGTTAGAGTTACTAATAGGACCGCATTCAAACTGGATGGTATCTAGTGGAGATATTTATTCAGAAAAAGTTACAAACTTTCTAGGACAAACAGTCCTCATTATCAGTTATCCGGACACTTGAAAATGAGGACTGTTTGTCCTAGAAAGTTTGTAACTTTTTCTGAAGTTTGTCCGAGAAAACTTGTAACTTTTTCTGAATAAACATCTCCACTAGATACCATCCAAATTGAATGAAGTCCTGTTAATAATAATAATAGTATATATATATATATATATATATATATATATATATATATATATATATATATATATATATATATATATATATATATATATATATATATATATATATATTATATATATTTGTATATATATACATATATATAAATGAGTGTGTGTGTGCTAATGAGCGTGTTTATTTAAATATATACATAAAAAAAATATCGCGATAAATTTTTAAGTTAGAATCTGAAATTTTTGCATCTAAATTAATGCAATTCATGCGAAACCTTCTCGAAAATGAAGTGACCCACTCAATAGGGATTCTATACCCGAGAATTACCCCTGCCCCTTAACTCCCAAGGGGAGCTACCCCCCAACCCCCGCCCCCCAACTTGAGTGAGCTGCTCCCTGGCGAACCTCAGCATTTCATTTGGGCGAAAAAATTCAATTTGCCTCGAGATCATTTGAGGACCAGTCTACCATTTAATTCGGGTAGCGTTGTAAGGGCCAAGGATGGTGAAATATCTTGGGAAATGAAAAATGAAGATTATATATATATATATATATATATATATATATATATATATATATATATATATATATATATATATATATATATATATATATGTATGTGTAATATATATATATGTATATATATGTGTATATATATATATATATATATATATATATATATATATATATATATATATATATATATATATATTATATATACATATATATATGTGTGTGTGTATGTATGTATATTAGAGAAAGGGAGGGAGAGATAAATAAATAGATAGGCAGGGTTAAGACTGCTATTACTAGAATGGGCCTGTGCTGGGATAAGGGTAGCTTAACCCAACAGATAAATGAACACAACGATGCTGAATTAATGAATAGTTTAACGTATTAACATGAGATAAATTTTTAGATAGTAATCTAAACAACAGCCCCCCCCCAAAAGGGAGAAGGGATAAAACCAAAACAAGAATTAAACGCAAAGCAAAACCATGACGTGTCAATGGATGATCTTTTAAAACATCTTTAGCAAACAGTTAAGAAGAAGAAGAACAAGGTTGCTTGTATTTCAAGAAAGTACAAACACCAAAGTTCCGTTCAAAGTTGCGTGACGAAACGTCCCTTAAAAGTTTTTGACATAAGCTACAAGGAATTCCCAAGGGTGCCTTGACCGCCCCACTTCCCAGAACTTTTTTGGCAGAAAAATCCGGCTGAAGCAACGGTCTTTGATCAGGGGTAATTAAGGAGGGAATTTACAGAGAGCCTGTAAGATTAGGATTATGATTTTATTCTTTTATAAGAATAAGATGGCCAGAAGAAACTTCGGCATAATTAGGTGTAACTGGATGTGCTGAGGGTTCTATTGGTCATCTAATTCTTATTTAAGACTCTGCTTACTAGAAGCGGCAATGTCGTTGTTTTTCTTCCCATGTTCATAGTTCTTTATAATTTTTTCTCTCTCTTTCGACTTTTATCCCTCTTCGTCTTCTTCTTCTTCTTCTTCTTCCCTAAGATTATAATCCCCCAAAAAGTCCATCTTTTCCTTCTCATCTTCATACTTTCGTCATGATTTCTTTCTTTCTACTCTTCTTCTTATTATTGTTATATTCTTCTTCTTCTTCTTCTTCTTCCTTGAGACCATAATATTAAGAAAGTGTATTTTCTTCTCATCTTCAGACTTCTGTAACAATTCTTTCTTTCCCTTATTTATTTCTGCTCCTTCTTTTTCTGTTTATGTCTAATAATAGCTGCATTTCTATTACTTCGCGTATTTTTCCAGCCTTTGATGGACTTAATGAAAGTAGCTAAGAACTCTAAAAAAAAAAAATAATAAATAAAACCCGGAAGTCAAATAAATACCATTGTCTGCACAGTGACTTTTCTATTATACAAAGGGACCCCATATGGCTTCAGTCTCTCTCTCTTTTATAGTAAATATTGATCTATTTCCCCTTTCTATAAGAGCCTAGCTGATATGTTTCGCCATCTACAAGAACTTCGCTGGTTTGTTTCCCTATCTGCAAGAGCCTGGGTAGTCTGTTTCCCTGTCTACAGGTGCCTGGCTGATCTGTTCCCTGTCTACAAGAGCCTGGCTGATCTGTTTCCCTGTCTACAAGAGCCTGGCTGATGTTTCCGCGTCTACAAGAGCCTGGTTAATCTGTTTCCTTGTCTACAAGACCCTGGCTGATTTATTTCCTGTCTACAAGAGCCTGGTTGATCTGTTCCCAGTCTACAAGAGCCTGGTTGATCTGTTCCCAGTCTACAAGAGCCTGGGATTTGTTTCTTGTCAAAAAAAATAAATTTGTTAAATACAAAAGCCTGGCTGATATGTTCCCTGTCTCAAAATAAATCTGTTTCCTTGTCTACAAGAGCCTGGCTGATTTGTTTCCTGTCTACAAGAGCCTGGCTGATCTGTTTTCCTGTCTACAAGAGCCTGGCTGATCTGTTTCCTGTTTATAGAGCCTATTGATCTGTTCCCCCTTGTCTATAAGAGCCTGGATGATGTTTCCTTGTCTACAAGAGCCTTGCTGATCTGTTTCCTGTCTGGTTCTGTTTCCCTTGTCTACAAGAGCCTGGATGATCTGTTTCCCTGTCTACAAGAGCCTGGCTGATCTGTTTCCTGTCTACAAGAGCCTTGCTGATCTGTTTCCTGTCTACAAGAGCCTGGCTGATCTCTTTCCCCATCTACAAGAGCCTTGCTGATCTGTTTCCCCGTCTACAAGAGCCTGGCTCATCTCTTTCCCTGTATTCAAGAGCCTGGCTGATCTGTTTCCCTGTCTACAAGAGTCAGGCTGATATATTTCCCGTCTACAAGAACCTGGCTGATCTGTTTCCCCTTGCCTACAAGAGCCTGTTTGATCTGTTTCCCTGTCTACAAGAGTCTGGCTGATCTGTTTCCCTGTCTACAAGAGCCTGGCTGATTTGTTTCCTTGTCTACAAGAGTTTGGCTAATCTCCTTCCCTGTATTCAAGAGCCTGGCTGATCTGCTTCCCTGTCTACAAGAGCCTGGCTGATCTGTTTCCCTGTCTATGAAAGTCTAGCTGATTTGTTTCCCTGTCTACAAGAGCCTGGCTGATCTGTTTCCCTGTCTACAAGAGCCTGGCTGATCTGTTTCCCTGTCTACAAGAGCCAGGCTGCTGCATTTTGACCGGAACAATGCACTTCCGGGAACAAGAGAGAATATTTTACGCAAGTCATTGGTTTCCGATAAGTTCATCCTGAGATGGCGCATCCGACGCCATTAAACCTTTGTGCCCTACTCTAAGAAGATGGAGGTCGGTGACACTGGGTAAGGGGAGTCTCTTATTCATATAGATCCCATATTCTTAAGCCTTCTCGTTTATGGTATCTTTCATTCTTTGAGTTTCATTGGAATATAATTTCATTGGAATAATATGTTCGGCTTCCGTCCCCCATTGCTTATAGAATACATATTCTTCGGTCATATTTTCCTCTTAATGCCCTTGGGTACTGGAGCCTAATGTCCGACGTTGGAACTTCTATTCTTATAGATTACATAGTCTTGGAGCCCCTTATTCCTAGTGTCTTTCATTTTTCAGTTTTGGTTATTAGATATAAACTTATGGCAACTTATTTTTGATAACCTCTCTTCCTCTTCATGCAGCTCCTATTCTTTGTTTATTAATTTTGTTTCATAGCACCTCATTCTTAGTTCTCTCTGTTTCCTGGGTCCTATATTCTTCATATTTGCCTTTGCCTTTCCCAACTTTCTCGAAAAGTTTTATATTTTATTCTAATTCCTTGGTGATTTAAATCGATGACCTGTGTTCAAGGTTTTCTGTCATACTCTTATAAAAGAAAAAGATGAACTTTTTATGGTACGATGAAAGATGATGAAAGTTCGCTTGACTGGGAACAAAGAGGGGGAAAATGACTATCGGAGTTTGATGTTGAAAGTATAGGAACAAAAATAAAACAAATAAAAAATGCGCCGAAGTTCTTTGCAATCGAGTTTTCTGTACAGCGTATAATCAGGGCCACCGAAAATAGATCTATCTTTCGGTGGTCTCGGTATAATGCTGTATGAGCGCGGCCCATGTAGCTTTAAACAC
>NC_089781.1:88817987-88827987 GCF_040412425.1 Macrobrachium rosenbergii
AACAACAAGAACACGAGCAAGAACAACAACAAGAACAAAATATCTCAGATGAAGATCTTTTCAATCAAGCTTCTCCGTCACAAATACGCTTGAGGCGCCAACACGCTGATTAAAGATTACCAGTTACTGGCGTTTCACGTTGATTATTTCTAACAATTGGACTTTAATCATTATGATACCGAAGTATTCAGTGGTGTGGTAAACGTTGATAAGTAATCTCTCTCTCTCTCTCTCTCTCTCTCTCTCTCTCTCTCTCTCTCTCTCTCTCTCTCTCTCTGTGTCTCAGTGCGTGCATATGTCTACTTCTGTCAAATTTCCCTCTATATTGGTAGAAGCATGATTAAATTTATCTATCTCTTTATCTATTTATCTGTCTATCTATCTGTGTGAGTGTGTGTGTGTGTGCGTGTGCTTGCGTTTGTGTACGCGCACACCAGAAAATTATTTCATGATCGTTACGAATTGACAAGAACTGTGTGTGTGTGTGTGTGTGTATGTGTACAGACACAAGTAGAATATTAACTCTCTCTCTCTCT
Source organism: Macrobrachium rosenbergii (assembly GCF_040412425.1). Classification (NCBI taxonomy): domain Eukaryota; kingdom Metazoa; phylum Arthropoda; class Malacostraca; order Decapoda; family Palaemonidae; genus Macrobrachium; species Macrobrachium rosenbergii. The sequence goes on from NC_089781.1 coordinate 88,818,524, forward strand.
CTCTCTCTCTCTCTCTCTCTCTCTCTCTCTCTCTCTCCCCAGGGCTCTTGAAACGAAGAGTAATCATCAGAGGAAATAATTCTAAGAGAGAGGACAAAAGCGTTCCAGCTCGATGGAGATTATTATACAGTACTTATCTCGGCCGTCTGATTAATAGTTGACAATCCGGAGTTGGTCTCTCGATGATACGTTCTTTTTTTTTGTTTTTATTTGTTCTGTTTAATTATTCATCTTTTTGCTTTCTCTCATTTGAAATTAAGCGTATTAGGAGCAATGTGGTCTTAAAAATATTGGGTTATTAAGAATAGTCATCACTGATTTTCTAGTAAATTTGCTTTAGAAGTTGATACATATGGATAATTACTCTGGAAAAAGTAAGAAAGAAGATATTAATTTGTTGCAATGCCAGTTCATAATAATTAAAACTAGTGGGTTTTATATCCAAAGATGAAGTAAAAGAACAATTTTTATGTACCGCAGCTCTCCACTTATTCACCGCCATTAAAACTTTAGTATGCGCTTTCACTAATTTAGTCCAGTTAGATAAATACTCTGTAGAGATTAAGAAAGAAGATATTACAGCTGTGTAAGCGAATTATAAAACCGCTTTAAAAGTGTCATGGTTATTTAATGTTAAAAATCGTATTTGGATTCCGCGTTGTTTCGATTAGATTCCGTAAGTTCACAAACTTTATGCTAATGGACCCTTTATGAAGAGTATTGAATCTGAGAAGTTTGCTAAAACAGTTACCGGAGAATGAGCCTACTTTACGACGGTGTAAATGCTTGCAGATGAAATGAGACAGTGTACACATACACACACACAAAAGCGTATGTAAATATATATATTATATATACGTATATGCATATATACATATATATTTATATATGTGTATATGAATATGTAAATTATATATATATATATATATATATATATATATATATATATATATATATATATATATATATATCGATAGAAGGATCCACAGTGATACTCTTGTTTAGCAAGACGAAATGTATTTGTAGAAATATTTACAGAGCTTAAAGTTTTCGTCCATCCTTTTGTGGACTTGATCACTAAACTAAAAGAGACACACAACATTATATATATATATATATATATATATATATATATATATATATATAGATAGATAGATAGATAGATAGATAGATAGATAGATAGATAGATAGATAGATAGATAAATAGATAGATAGATATATATATGATATATATATATATATATATATATATAATATATATATATATATATATATATATATATATATATATATATATAGTGTGTGTGTGTGTGTATTTTCGTGAGCTGTTATTCATAAAAAGATATACAATTGAGACATTTATAAGACAAAACGAAACGAGTTCTTCAAAGAGGAAAATGAAACATTTCAATGCTTTGAACGTAACACCTGAGTATCAATACTTTAAACTGAAATATTCAGCGAATCATTCAAAATACTGAATAATTTCCCTCACGTAAGAAAAAAGAACACCCACGCGCTTTCAACATTAACAAGCGCGAGTTCTCTCAACAGAATCCTCCTCCATCAAAATGACGGGAAGAAAGGGGGCGGTGGGGGGGGGGGGGAATTCATTAGCGAAGGGAATCCTCCCTTCAGCTGATTTACTATGCATGAGATTAAAAATTCATTTCTCACTCTACAGCCAACCAGCTCTGTTTTGCTCCACTGAGGGGTATGGAAAATAATTGTTCTTTACCATACCTTGTATTTTTTCCGTACTGTAAGACCTAATGTCCTCTCTTATATTAATAACTTGTTACTTGATTGCATTTCTGTGTTCACTTTTGTTCTGATGATTTTTCTGCGCTTACTGTTTCAGATATTGCTTTCGATTCCATACCTCGTATTTTTTCCTTGCCTGGAGACCTAAAGGCTTCGGTCTTATTAATAACTTGATTATAAGTCCATGTTCATTTTTGTTCAGATCATTTTTTTACACATATTGTTTCAGATATTGCTTTCAATTCCACGCCTTGTATTTTTTCCGTGCCTGGAGACCTAAAGGTTTCCCCTCTTATTAATAACTTGATAAAAAGTCCATGTTCATTTTTGTTCAGATACTTTTTTTACGCTTTTGTTTCAGATATTGCTTTCAAAAGCCGTCATGTATACTATTCTTATTATTTTTTGGCGATGTTGGGATTGTAAATGTAGAGGAATATTTCTCCTATTCATATCCCTGATAAGAATGCGTTTTCGATTTCGTTCATTTATGTGCTTGGGTTGTCTTTTTCTACTCATAATTACGCAAAATACTGCCAGCGTATTTTTACGAAAATTGGACTAAAGGTGGACCTTTCCACTGGCAACAAGTGATTAGATTTTGGGAGAGATGGCAATCAAAGCTTTGGGAGAAGGCACCTTTATATCAGGTGCATGGCTCAGCCTTGCCGGAGGTTTGTGTTCTTCGAACGCTCTTTTTAGAGGGTTGAATCACACTTCTTCCCCGTCTGGTGGAAACTATCGCATTTTTCTGTATAAGAAATAATTTTGTTGTTACCAAAGAAAGCTTATGATGTGGGATTTATTTACACGAGAGTTCATCCTTGGCTGAGGGATTAAAGAGTGAATGTAACAGTGACTGTTGATTTGCCTTCTTTTGGAGCCATCTACTAATAATAATAATAATAATAATAATAATAATAATAATAATAATAAATAGGTACCAGTGCTTGGGCTTCTCCCTAAATTTCATAATCCATCCATCCATCCATCCAATAATAATAATAATAATAATAATAATAATAATGATAGGAAAACAACTGTTACGATATATATATATATACATATATATATGAGTGTGTGTATGTGTGTATATATATGTATGTATTTGTGTGTGTGTGTCTTCAAAGACACTGGGATTTTACATTGATTTTTTATCGCAGATTTGTCAGTCGTCCCAACCATCGCAGGTCACCTTATTTTGGACAAGTTCATACAACGAGAAAATTGAAAGATCGTGCACTAAGTTATGTGTGCTCTTTTCCTTATTTTTTTTCAGGACTGATCGCCAATATCCTCTTTCTTTCATGTTTACCAAAAGGCCGAGAGTAAAGAATGAAAACATGACATTCTACCGACACTCTTGAAGTGCTTGTTTGTATTTCCAGCGGTCATGTTTGTTTAACAAACATACTCGTGACGTAAACAAAAGGATATTCACCTTAACTCTTTTTAAGGAGAGCCATTCCAGCTCGAGTCTTTCGGACCTCTTAGAGTTTCCTGAGCTTAAAAAGGTATCGTAGGCTAAGACGAGGTCACTTTAAGAACGAACGAGTTATGTCAGTTTATGAGTGGCTGAACGGTTAAGAGATGTTTCCTGAGCTCTCGAGATAACGCTTTTTATAGTATGCAGGGTTTTGCTAAGATCAAGCAAGCGGTGCTTGTGTGTATGAACATCGGAGTATATAGATATTTTACGTATACCTGTATACATGCAATGTATGTATGTAGAATTTTTTTTTTTTTTGCAATTGGAAGCAATCGAAAAGAAGATTGGTTTAACGATAGGAAGGTGTTTTGCTCTTCACTGTCCTTTATAGAAGAGAGAGAGAGAGAGAGAGAGAGAGAGAGAGAGACTTTTTTGCGGGAACATTTTGTCAGAATTAAAAAGTAATCAGTTATATTATTTATATGTTGCAGAGTCATTTATCTACAGAGAGAGAGAGAGAGAGAGAGAGGACTTTGACTTTTGCGGGAACATTTTATCAGAATTACAAAGTAATCAGATATATTATTTATACGTTGCAGAGTCATCTATCTACAGAGAAAGAGAGAGAGAGGACTTTTGCGGGAACATTTTATCAGAATTACAAAGTAATCAGATATATTATATGTTGCAGAGTCATCTCTCTACAGAGAGAGAGAGAGAGAGGACTTTTGCGGTAACATTTTGTCAGAATTACAAAGCAATCAGATGTATTATTTATATGTTGCAGAGTCATCTATCTACAGAGAGAGAGAGAGAGAGAGAGAGAGAGAGGACTTTTGGACGAACATTTTGTCAGAATTACAAAGAAATTAGATATACTGTTTATATGTTGCAGAGTCATCTATCTACTGAGAGAGAGAGAGAGAGAGAGAGAGAGAGAGAGAGAGAGAGAGCACTTTGCCAGAATTACTAAATAGTCAGGTATATTGTTTATATGTTGCAAAGAGTCATTTAGGCACCGAAGCCAAATAACCTATTTTCGACCCTGTGCCCAATCATTCCCCTCTTTATCAGCTTCCTCTCTCTTCCCCTCTTAACCTTCCTCCTCCCCTCCCCTTTCCTCCTCTTCCCCTTTCCTCCCCTCTTCACCTTTGACCCCTGCAGACATTATTTCTAAAACATTTCTCCCCTCACGCGTTATTTCACTTCCGTTTATGGAGTCATATTTTCTGGCCAATAGATCAATGAATTTCTTTTTGCATTCAGTTTTGTTTCCTAAACCTCAGCATTTTATTTATATATATATATATATATATATATATATATATATATATATATATATATATATATATATATATATATATATAAATATATATATATATATATATATAATATATACGTGTGTATATATATGTATATATATTTATATTATATAGATGGGTATATATAACCAATTTTTAAAACCAATCAAATGTTCCTTCCCTTCCCTTCTCTTTTTTCCCTTAAGTGGAATTTAGTTCTCTACCTTCTTCTTCTTCTTCTTCTTCTTCTTCTTCTTCTTCTTCTTCTTCTTATCGTAATTTCTACTTCATTTTCATCCCATTTCACGGATGAGCGAGACTGGAGGCCGCTTTTATCATTCTCCAACTTGAGTAGGAGGTTCCTCTCACCTTCTCAGTTGTTTATTGGACGTTTCTTAGTCGCTATTGAGTATAAAGTAAGAGAATTGTGACTTTTTTTTTTTTTATTCGTTGTTCTTCTCTTGATTCGCTAGAGAGAGAGAGAGAGAGAGAGAGAGAGAGAGAAAGAGAGACAGGGGGCTTTCTCTATATACATACATACAAAGCTCTCTCTCTCTCTCTCTCTCTCTCTCTCTAGAGAACTTTGTATATATACATACATACAAAGCTCTCTCTCTCTCTCTCTCTCTCTCTCTCTCTCTCTCTCTCTCTCTCTCTCTCTCTGAATCAAGAGAAGATCAACGGATAAAAAAGTCACAGTTATCTTACTTTATACTAACTATATATATATATATATATATATATATATATATATATATATATATATATATATATATATATATATAATTTATAGATGCATTGCAGTCAAAGATAATGAACTAAAACCTGTTAGTTTTTAATATTGTTTTGGAATTAAACGTCACCATTACACTGCTAGTTAGAGTTATTCTATGATACAAAGTACCACACTTTGTTATTGTTTTTCACTTTTGCAAAAACGATACTGCATTATAAACAATTTAAGTAAAGAAAAAAAAATATTCCTTTTGAAAATAATTTTCCCACATGGGAATTTCGTCCTTTCCCTTCATGATCAGACCAACTTCAGTTAAACTTTGTTAACAAAGTCACATAAATATCTCTCGCTTCGGGTATTTATTTGTCTCTGCATCACCCCCTGCCTCCTGGAGAAAAGTTTCTTTTAAAAATAATTAAATTTTTTCTGATTCTGTTTATTCCAACTGTGAAACATTCCTTTGTGATTTTTATTCAAAATTTGTCTTCGTATGTTTGTTGATGCCTCACAAGAGAAGCGGGTCATATGTCATTTAATTTTTTTTTTAATGGCTTTTTTTTTCTTTTCAGTGTTTCTTACTATGCTGCATTTCATGCTTATTGCTACATTCAGTCATTGAACGTTTAATTTTTCATTCCTTGATACAAAATAATAACCAAAATCATTGAGATAGATATAAGAGAGGAATTTAATCACGTACTATATGAATGTTTTATTTTAAAAGATTTACCTAGAAATTTTGTAAAGAAAATGCCTTCTTATGCATGACAGAATTAGCATCTCTCCGTATGGAAGCTATTGGCAAGGATTGCTTGGTTCTGTATGTAAACATGTGGCAACATTGTCATCAAGAAGGCGGGGCTTCTGCCTCAAGTTAAGCTAAACGCATTCGCCAGAAGTTATGGAAAGACTGCCATGACTTAACATAGAAAAGATAGCCATAATATCGGGGAGTCATTTCGTTTATTCCAGAGGTTTAGAAATGATTGGTAATAGAGATTTTGAATTAACATTTTCGTCTGAACAGATACCTGTTTGTCTATTATTATGCAGCTCTTCTGGATAACGAAAAACTAAGACCTTTAGGCTTGGACAGTCAGCCTTGTTACTGTACTTGGCAAAAGAGGAACGAAATATGCAATAATCTTAAAGGTATATTTAATTAGTTAAAGCTTTTCGGTCAGATAAAAAAAATTCCAAGCACATCTAAAAGCATTTTTCAGAAGGGATCAAAACCCGTGTCGTTTGAGTCCTCTAGACCATTTTGCGAAAACCAAAATATATAAAAATAGTAGTGCTTTGCGTTAAGTTGAAAAGAAAAATCTAAACATTAGTTTCCAAAAGCAGGGTCCAACCTCTCTGGAGGCCGCTGAGTTTGTGAATTACACTCTCGCCAACACAATTCAAGCGCACGCGGAGGAAGATATTCTATAAAGCACAACAAAGAAAACATTATTTTAAAAATATCCTCTAAGCGAGAAGTTCGGTGCTACGTTCCATCTGAAGTTATAACTTGAATGTAGTGTGACAGAAAAAACTTTCGCCTTATAAAAGAAAGCTCCTTGGCCTTTCTGTCTGCAAGCCGAGAGTAAAAATCCGCCGTAATGGGAAAAAATCAAGTCAGAATTAGATTAAGGAAGAGAGTTCGCATTGTCCCGCATCCTTGGGGCTTCCGAAGGCAAATGTAAACACGGCAAAGAGTGACTCAGGAATTAAAGGATCCACTGCGGAAGGACGAGGAGGAATGTGAGCAAAGAGGATGGAGTGAGTTCGTTAGAAAGGGCTGAGTGGAATGAGTAGGATTTAGGGTTCCTAGGGTAAGGGACACTGAGAGAGAGAGAGAGAGGAGGGGGGAGGGAGGGGGTTGTTACTAAGCGACTGGTTGAGGAGGACGAGTAGGTTCTTAGAATGATGGGTCAAGGACACTTGGAGAGACAGACAGACAGACACGGAAAGTGACTAGGGTTGGGAGACGGAAAATAAGAAAAGGATCAGAGATGAATATTTAAGACCATTTTCTATCAAGGGTCAGACTTGTAGTTTAGTCTGAATTTCTCGTTATTATCAAAGCGAACTGGACAATGAGTAAGCACAGTGAGAGAAAACAAAACTTGACAGATATTTGTCCCTTATTTCTCAATATATATATAAGGAATTTTCTAAAAGCTTTGTAGCAGTTATTATAAATTCTTTATTACCTTTGCTATTGCTACAAGCTCCATATTTTGTGGAATGTATTTCTGAGCAGTCATCCATACATTCACGTCACCTGCCATATATTCCTTCTCGCGTAAATAAGAAAAAAAAAAAATTTGGTACCTTATAATCCTCCATGACACCAATTTGGTTTAGATACTTTGTGTAAAACTTTTTAAAATATAAAAACGAGAATATAAAATGTTATAGATGGCAATTACTCTGAGTCTCCTTTAAGAAATCTGCATTGGTTTGAGTTAGGTTATGTACTTTCGTAAGTGAAAGTTTTGTGTAACTGGGTGTTCATGCTTATATATTTGATATAATCATATACACGAAAATTTTGTAATTGAATATAATCATGTACACTAAAATTTTGTAAGGTAGATAAAAACCCTGACAAAATCAACGAATTAAAACATAATGGGGAAATATTTCTGTGCTTATTACGAATCGTATTTATCATTACCAGATATGAAATGAAATCTCTGTAAACTAGATAACTGGACAAGAAACAATAATCTCTTCATAAGAGTGACAGGGTACACGAATATCATCAAATTGTCATTTCTCTCTCTCTCTCTCTCTCTCTCTCTCTCTCTCTCTCTCTCTCTCTCTCTCTCTCTCTCTCTCTCTCTCTCTCTCTCTCGTTAGAGACAAAGGCGAAATATGTAACGTGTCCCTCTGGGCAGAATGATATCCAATTGATAAACGCTGACTCATGAGAAGCAGGAGATGGATCGCCCTCATCAAAGGATTTGGAAGCTCAGGAATTGCTTGAGCTCTCTCTCTCTCTCTCTCTCTCTCTCTCTCTCTCTCTCTCTCTCTCTCTCTCTCTCTCTCTCTGTCATTCTTTCCTGCCAAAGTCTTCTCCTAACAGTCCTGGGGGTTATCATTGCTGGGCCTAGAAAAGCAACTTTTCTTTGTGTTCTGTTTAACATGTTGTGCCAGTCCCGTGGCGGGATGGTGATACTGATGTATTCGAGAGCTTGGTTATATACATACATGCATACATACATACATGTGTGTATATACATACATACATGCATATGTATGCATGTAAATATATATACAAGACAAATCACTTTTCAGTTATAATTCCCCTTAGATGAAAGTTATTCCCAAGGTATAGTGAACTGGTTATTAAATGATATTTGCGGAGTAATATTCATGAGTATAAAAAATGTCACGTGAGTATAAATGACAAAAATTCTTATATATATACATACATACATACATATATATACATGTATATGTATGTATGTGGATATAATATTATGCATTATATGATATTAGCTATTCATACACCGCTCAAACATTATTGCTTTCCAGTAGTGCTCAAATAAACATAAAACTAAAACCATATTGGAAAACCACGTTAATGGTAAAGACTGCGATGACAATTGTCCACATAAAAACAAAAACTAATAACTGAAAAAGAGACATAGAGCTAATTAGATCAAAACTGCCCATAACGAGGCAACAATAACAGGAAAAAAATTATTCCAATTTCTGACGCATCGGCTCTTAATGACTGATGGCTTTTTCCGGTCTAATAGGTCATAATCACTTCATGATCGGAACAGCGGAGTTAATTGATCCTTGTGCAAGGACGCTTGATAATGACCGCTGCAATTAACTCACCGCTCTCTCTCTCTCTCTCTCTCTCTCTCTCTCTCTCTCTCTCTCTCTCTCTCATTAGTTCTTTGCATGAGAGTCGCATTTATCCAGGTTCTACTGAAATGATGATAATTATCAGTGTTATAATTGCAATTATTATTGCTACTACTACTACTAATACTACTACTGTCCATGGTAGTTGTTTAGTCGTTTCAAAAAACTAAAAAAATATATGAGTGCGGTAATTGTTTGAATGTAAATGTGCTTTGAAATGGGGGAATTATTCACAAAGGTTTCGTATCACCTAAACTCTCTCTCTCTCTCTCTCTCTGTTATATTACATATATATATATATATATATATATATATATATATATATATATATATATATAGCTTAATGATAAATAATATTGCCAAG
>NC_089781.1:88835487-88837987 GCF_040412425.1 Macrobrachium rosenbergii
ACCGTTCGGTAAATGTTTATTTCTTAAGTTTGGTAAGTTTGCTTATGCCCTGAAACAATTAGCATTTTCTTTTCCTTAATGTTTAAGGAGGAAATAAACATTTTTACCAGGAATTTAATATTGTTAGCCTTAACATAATGTTTTCAAAAAGAGTTTTTGTTTCAATATAATTATTTTTTAGACAGATATTGAAGTTTGCCATCTTAACAAATATCGAAAAGGCAAACAAACAAGTTTGTTGGAGCAAATAAAAGTATTTATTGAAATTTCACTAAGGGTCAGCCTTAACATTATGTAGTGGTAGAGAGCGTTTGTTTCACATAATTATATTTAGACATACATATCTTACCGAATAACGAAATGGCAAACAAATACACCTAAATATCATCTTAAAAAATGATGAATATTTCACCCTTACTGTAACAGAAAAAATAAAGCAATCAGGCTCTAAAATTAGGCAGAGTAATTGTATATCGACATTCTAAAAATAGCCCAACCTTGCGTCAGCGTTCCAAGAACACACTAATTACGCCCCATAAAAATAACAGTGACTCCATAATGGAATCCTACAAATAGGATAATTGCGCGCTAAATAGCGTAGTAGGACTTACAGCGAAATACTAAAAATAGATCTAATATGTTGGTTAAAAATAGCTTTTTAATATGGAGGCCTCAAGCTAGAATGCTGAAGCACAGTAAGCTTACAGAATGGAAGCCTCAAGCTGGAACGTTGAAGCGCAGTCAGCTTGCAGAAAAGAAGCTTCAAGCTGGAATGCTGAAGCGCAGCAAGCTTTCAGAAAGGAAGCCTCAAACTGGAATGTTGAAGCACAGTCGGCTTGCAGAAAAGAAGCTTCAAGCTGGAATGCTGAAGCGCGGTAAGCTTTCAGAAAGGAAGCCTCAAGCTGGAATGTTGAAGCAGTCAGCTTGCTGAAAAGAAGCTTCAAGCTGGAATGCTGAAGCGCGGTAAGCTTTCAGAAAGGAAGCCTCAAGCTGGAATGTTGAAGCAGTCAGCTTGCTGAAAAGAAGCTTCAAGCTGGAATGCTGAAGCGCGGTAAGCTTTCAGAAAGGAAGCCTCAAGCTGGAATGTTGAAGCAGTCAGCTTGCTGAAAAGAAGCTTCAAGCTGGAATGCTGAAGCGCGGTAAGCTTTTCAGAAAGGAAGCCTCAAGCTGGAATGTTGAAGCAGTCAGCTTGCTGAAAAGAAGCTTCAAGCTGGAATGCTGAAGCGCGCAAGCTTTCAGAAAGGAAGCCTCAAGAAATGTTGAAGCAGTCAGCTTGCTGAAAAGAAGCTTCAAGCTGGAATGCTGAAGCGCAGTAAGCTTTCAGAAAGGAAGCCTCAAGCTGGAATGTTGAAGCGCAGTCAGCTTGCAGAAAAGAAGCTTCAAGCTGGAATGCTGAAGCGCAGCAAGCTTTCAGAAAGGAAGCCTCAAACTGGAATGTTGAAGCGCAGTCAGCTTGCAGAAAAGAAGCTTCAAGCTGGAATGCTGAAGCGCAGTAAGCTTACAGAAAGGAAGCCTTAATGTTGAAAGCAGTCAACTTACAGGAAGGAAGCTCCAAGCTGGAATGTTGAAGCGCAGTTAGCTTAAAAAAAGGAAGCCTCAAGCTGGGATGTTGAAGCTATTATAGTAAGCATACAGAAAGGAAGCCTCAAGCTCGAATGCTGCAGCACAGTAAGCTTACAGAAAGAAAACTTCAAGCTGGAATGTTAAAGCATAGTAAGCTTATAGAAAGGAAGATTCACGCAGGAATGTTGGCGCACAGTAAGCTTACAGAAAGGAAAGAAACTTCATGCTAGAATGTTGAAGCACAGTAAGCTTGCAGAAAAGAAGCTTCAAGCTGGAATGCTGAAGCACACAAAGCTTACAGAAAGGGGACTCCAAGCTAGCATGTTGAAGCGCAGTAAGCGTACAGAAAGGCAGCTTCAGGCTGGAAGGTCAACCTAAAGATATTCCAAAGGTGCAGTAAGCTTACAGGTAAGCTTGAAGTACAGCTTTCAAAATCTACCCGTAAATCATCACCATAAATGCAAAAGAAGCTAAGGAGTTAATAAGATTTAAAAGAAAATACTGGCCATTGGAAATCTTTAATTTCTCTGAGAGGAATCCTTAATATTGTTTGATAATGAGGCAGCCTCCAAAGGAATGCTTTTATAGAATTTAAATATCTCATAATATTTGCCACAATTCAAAAAAGTGAGTCAATAAAGATAAGAAATCATCATTGGAGTGGTAAAAGGTTATATGTGAGTATGAGACTTCAGTCTCTCTCTCTCTCTCTCTCTCTCTCTCTCTCTCTCTCTCTCTCTCTCTCATAAAGCATCATTGAATCCGCTGACTATTGAACTTATTATCCCCCGTTAACGACTTGGAGAAACAAGCACGCTGATCCCAAATTTTGAATAGGGAAATGCAAATTGCCTCTATTTGCGGCGAGCAAATCCCGTAGATTTGTGTAGCTCGCGAAGCCGAAAGACCCACGTTTGTTCCAGTCTATTGTTAGCCA
>NC_089781.1:88842987-88857987 GCF_040412425.1 Macrobrachium rosenbergii
CTCCCGCTTTCTTAACAGAGATAATAAAAAAAGAAAAAGATACGGTTGATTGAAACAGATGAACAGCGAATCACGTACTAAATTCAGCACACATCTAAAATGAATAAATTCTAATCGCCAAGAGGTCTTCCAATCCTCAGGTAGCGGAGTTGACCCGACTTGCCCAGACGCTGATGTTGGTGCCCAATCTCCATTGGCTCGTTGCAGAGGATTCCATTGCCCCCACCAGGAGGGTTCTTGCCTTCTTGGACTCCTGCAGCGTGCCCCACACGTACCTCCTCGGTAAGTTGAACTACAGTAGAAGGGCCCCGAATGGAGAACCTTGAGAAGAATTATAATGACTATAAAAATAGTTTCGACTCTGCTATGCTTTAAATATTGATATCCAGTATCAGCGGCAGTAGTGATAGTATTAACGGTAGTAGCAGTAATAGTAGTAAATTAGTAGTTAAAGGACGACACAAGCTTTTACAGTATCATATGAGAGAAAAATATGGATACTTTACCAAGAATTATGTATAACAAAAGGCATACGAATATCGTGAAAATATTCTTAATTACCATTTGGCAACAGTAGACGAACATTTAGAGATGCGGTCCGCCCCATTTCAAAAAGGATTAGTAAAATAATCCACTGATCCTTCTTTCACTTTATGCCAATCATCACTGGTAGCTCAGCGTTAAGCCCATCCCAAAATCAGTCCTAGGGGATCCCTCCCCAATCCCCACTATGCCAACTCGAAAGACCAAAGGAGAGAGAGAGAGAGGAGTGTGTAGCCCTCATTTCCATACAGATATTTACATCTGAAGTATTATTATGAGGAGGTCATTGTCCCTTTATAAACAAACCAGTAACCTTGACCTTTGCCATCAAGGTATGTTTTGGAAGCGTTGATCAACGCATTTTCTCTCCCTTTGTTTTATCCTTATGAAGGTAATTGTGAAGGACTCCTGTAAAGCCCCTAATTAGCAGGTCATGAGAAGGACCCCCGTTAACGTTCGGTAGATCAAAGGACCCCGAGGAAAACAAGTGTAAGGATGTCCTTGGGATGAGTGACAAGTTTTAGTTTATAGTTGCAAAGAGAGGTAGGAAAGGTTCTAGAGTGAAGACCCGAGAGAAGAAAAGAAGGAGATTTTATTGTGTAGTAAAAAAGTTACGGGGTTCCATGAGAGGGCCCATCTAAATCTCGTAAGATCTCAGGTAGTTAAGTCACTTTGTTTTGAATGTTTTATTTTAATCGTTATCAGGTAGTAGTTTTGAAAAAAATGTATCGTGAAACTAAGTAAGAATGCAAAGCACACTAATTAGTGTCCGGAATCTTGAAAGGCATTTTGGAATTTGCAAAGAAAAGACAGTTGTTTAGTCCATTATATTTTCCCTAATTTTGTTGATCAAGAAGAGATAAGAGTCGACTGTCACTTTGAATATTATATTTTAAATGTTATCAGGTAGTAGTTTGGGAAAAAATGTATCGTGAAACTAAGGAAGAATGCAAAACACACTAATAGTGTCCGGAATCTTGAAAGACATTTGGCATTTGTATAGAAAAGGCAGTTTTTTAATCCAATATATTTTTCCAAATTTTGTTGGTCAAGAACAGATAAGATTCGACTGAAACAAAGAAGAAACAAACAAACTTAATGACTGGTCTTGAGCCATCACAGAATCTTGAGGCTTCTTGATAAATCTTACGAAACCACGAGTTTATTGTCTAGGATGAAAAACGAATTAAGTTCGATAGCGTATAAGCACACGCACACGCGAACACGAACACACACACACACACACACACACACACACATATATATATATATATATATATATATATATATATATATATATATATAGAGAGAGAGAGAGAGAGAGAGAGAGAGAGAGAGAGAGAGAGAGAGAGAGAGGGTGTGGGGGCGGGTTAGAGGAGGGTGGAAAGGTGAGAGAGAGAGAAAGATAACGGAAAATTAATATAAATAGAGCCACTCAGGCTACGCTAATTAACCTAGGTCGTTTCAGACTGAAGCAGAGCGCACGCCAGAGAATACTATAATGAATATAATGAGCCTCTCAAGGAAACAGCTGCAGTAAAATCGAGATGAATATCCGCCCGAAGGAGCGAAGGGTTATGATGATTGCGTGGGAATAGGATGAGGATTTTTCAACCCACTAGCAGATAATAGATTTAATATAAATATCGAAAGTTCCTGCAAGCACACAAACTCCCATGATGTTATTAGAAGTTGCTTTTCAACAATAAGTTCCCAAAAAGGTATAATTCATAACCATAAAAAGATTCCCAGTTATTGATAATTCTTTGTAGACTAACCCTGATGCGTTACTGATAAAAGATGGTGGGTGGGTGGGAAGGGGGGGGGAGAAGGGTTGAGGTGGATGGGGGGCGGGGTTAGGTGGGGAGGGGTCCTGGGATTTGGAGTATGGAATTGAAAAAGTCTCTGTTTTCGTAAGATGTAAAACTGGGAAAATAACACTTCTTTTTTATTAATGACCCTTTTCAGATAGCTGTTTTGATTGAATTTCCTTTATTTTTGCTAAGTATTATGAGAAAATACTGTATGCACATTTACGAGACATTGTTAATTAGATCTTTTATAATTCGTCGAAAGGTGGTATATTTTTAAAGATGAACTTGTATGTATTGCTTCTTTCATTTTCTCGTGAAGGATCCTTTTTTAATAACCAGCTAATGGAAGAGGGGACGAAAGGGATACATTAAAAATGTTATGTATTACTTCTTTAATATTCTCGTAAAGGACCCTTTTTAATAACCAGCTAAAGAAAGGAGAAACGAAAGGGAAACATTAAGAATTTAAAAATAAATAAATGAATGAATGATTCAGTAAATATGAATGAAATGTATAAATCAGGATGAAACAATGGCCTCGAATTTGAATTCCCACGAAAGAAAAAACCTTTTTGCTTTACCTAATGTAACCGGAGAATATTTAGGACAACTCTCACCTAATCCTCACTTCATTCTCACCCGAAAGTGCAAAGAATTGAGAAATATCCTTCGGTGGAAATAGGAGCCCTCAGCGCCATCTTGGAAGGACTGAAATTCATTACTTTTCCTCTCTTTTCGTTCGCCAGGACTTTTGTTGCTTTGATGTATATCCGACAGAATATAGTAACCAGGGCGCTTAAGGAAACAAAAAGATATACAAAAGCATTTGTTAGGTATGTTTGTGTGTGTGTGTGTGTGGACTTCATGGAGAGAGAGAGAGAGAGAGCGAGAGAGTAGGTATGTGGGTGTGTGTGTGTGTGTATATACCGACTTCATGCAGAGAGAGAGAGAGAGAGAGAGTAGGTATGTGTGTATACGGACTTAATGCAAAGAGAGAGAGAGAGAGAGAGAGAGAGAGAGAGAGAGAGGTATGTGTGTATGTGGATTTCATGCAGAGAGAGAGAGGGAGAGAGAGAGTAGGTGTTATGTATGTGGATTTTATGCAGAGGAAGAGAGAGACAAAGAGTAGGTTATGTGTGTGTGTGTATGTAAATTTCATGCATAGAAGAGAGAGAGAGAGAGAGAGAGAGAGGAAGCAAGCAAGCAAGTAATGCATAAACGCAATGGACGCTTTGTTAAGCGTTATTGGAACGGTTTCCAGTTTCCGTGACGGAAATCGCGCGAGTCTTCTTAAAGGAAATCGATAAGCGCTCATTTGGAAAATAACTAATGGCTCGAGTAACACATTTTTTGCGGGTCAGGCGAGAGGGAAAAAGATTACAAACTTTGAGAAGGGAAATTATGAATGCCGAGAGCAGATTAAGACAGCGTAATAATGTAACGAACAGAATTAGACTTTGGCACGGTTAATGAAGAGAGATAGGGAGAGAGAAAGAATTGTAAAGCAAAGCGAAAAGAATTGAAGAATAAATGGAAAGAACAGGAAAGCATTTAGGAATTGCTCCGTTATCCTACACGATCAACCCCGTAGGTGGGTAGTGCCGTCAGTGCATCTCATGCGGTGCACTGTATGCATTACTTGAGGTTCTTTAAAGCGTGCCTTCGGCCCCTAGCTGCAACCCCTTTCGTTCCTTTTACTGTACCTCCTTTCATATTCTTTTTCTTCCATCTTACTTTCCACCCCCTCCCAACAACTGATTCATAGTGCGACTGCGAGGTTTTCCTCCTGTTACACCTTTCAGACTTTTACTGTCAATTTCCGTTTCAGCACTGAATGACCTCATTGGTCCCAGTGCTTGGCCTTTGGCCTAAATTTATATTCAATTCAATCCTATACCATCAGAATTAGATAGAATTCTCAGATCGATCGGTTTCCTAGTTTCAAGTTTCATGTTAACCAAATGTTGATGACATTTCGAGTTCCCCGTGTTTCATTAGCGTCGGAAACAGTTGTTACAATGACGCTCTCGGAGTCAAGTTATATTACTCACTGATTACATGATTATTGTGAGGACAGTTTAACCTCTGAAAAACTGACAACGCAATTGTTTCTACAGAAGCCTGAGAAATTATGAGGATTGCCATATCCTGCACATATACACTTTGGCTCCACATCGAAATGTTTTGGCAATTATATTGCTTTGATTTATTTGTTATAAAGTTTTGAAAATCAAGCAAGCACACTGAATCACAGTTGCGTCATCAGCTTCCTGAATTTCACGCCTTCAGCGCCCGAAAGCTCTGGAATTTCCTCCTTTCATCCACTTTCACTGATTCCTATAAGCGTCATTCTTTCAAAAGGCGTATCGATAGAGCCCTTAGGAGTTAGACGCTACTGTTGTTTATGCTTTTCTTAGTTATTTATTTATATATTTATTTGTTTATTTATTTATTTATTTATTTATTTATTATTCTTCTCTTTAGACCTAACCCGTCAGCTCTCAAGAAATGTTAATGGTCTTTTCCTCTTGTTCCATATCCGTCCATTTTGACACAATAATAATAATAATAATAATAATAATAATAATAATAATAATAATAATATTAGCCGTCTGGACACCGTTGAATTTTTATTGCAGTCTCTCAATCTCTCGAATGAGTTTTTTGTAGCACTGCAATATAAACTCAACGGCATCCAGACGGACATTCTTTTTAACGAGGCCTGTTTGAAATAGGGTCTTCTTCAGAAATAATAATAATAATAATAATAATAATAATAATAATAATAATAATAATAATAATAGTAGTAGTAGTAGTATTAGTAGTAGTAGTAGTAGTAATAATAATAATAATAATAATAATAATAATAATAATAATAATAATAAAAAAAGAAGAAGAAGAAGAAGAAGAAGAAGACGAAGAATGCAATGATAGTCCAAACAGATTAAGATGCCAAGTACAAATTTTCCCGTGAAAGATAAAATTAGAACCTAACACTTATAAGAAATAGAAGAGAAAAAGAATAAAAAAAATTGTCGAATGAGCTGGAAACGTTTGACTGATAGGACCGCCAGGTGTTCTTTCCAATAAAAAATTTTTTTTTCCACCTTCGTCTGCAGAATTTGACTGGACGCTTCATTTCCTTCAATCTCTGCTTTTACTGACGGGTGAAAAAGACGACCAGATCAATCTCCCCTCCCTCCCCGTTATGAATGATGACTTTGCAATAGAGAGTAATAAAAGAAGGATGATTTATGAAGGAAAATATAAGAACTCGACCCAGAGAGGTCGTGAGGTTATGAATCTTTTTTGGGGAGAAAGTCATTTCTTGAATTCTTAAATATTAAGACGTTTGAGTCTTTATTTAGATTTTTGTCTTGTTATTGGTCCTGAGAATCAGTACTATTATTATTATTATTATTATTATTATTATTATTATTATTATTATTATTTGTTATTCAGAAGATGAATCGTACTCATATGGAGCAATCCCACAGGGGCCATTGACTTGAAATTCAAGCTTCCAAAGAATATAGTATTTATTAGGAAGAAGAGGAAGTAAAGGGGAATACTGAAAGAAGAAATCTCACTTATTAAGAAAGGAAAAAATAGATTAATAGATAGATAGAAATGTATTAAAATGCAAGGAGAATAGTATTGGAGTAGTGATGCAGAGCATCTGCGCTTGAACTTCATTGTAAAATTCTCGAAGAAAATCTGGCTATTATTTCTGAACCTTTGTTTAGAAACGATGGCAAATAAAGGTGGAAGATGCTAATGTGAATAATTATCGGCAATAAATGAGAAAGCAGTAAAAGCGAGACTTGGATTTTCCCACGTATTTTCTCTAATTAGTGTGTAATTTTGTTTCAGCTCAAAGTTTGTTAGCATAATTCACTGTAGACACATAAGTGTATTTTTTCCGTTCTTACTTTTGTAAGTTAGCAAAAGGATATGTATGCTAGCTTCTTGTTTTTTTAGTTTTCTGTAAAAGAAAACTATTGAGATGGCTATTTGTTTGGCCATCCGCACTTTATTCAATCCACCCTCCAATCATCAAACATACCAAATTGCAGCCCTCCAGCCTCAGTAGTTTTTGTTTAATTTAAGGCTAAAGTTAGTCATAATCGTTCTTCTGGCAGCGATATAGGATAGACCACCACCGGGCCGTGGTTAAAGTTTCATGGGCTGCGGCACACAGCAATATACCTATACCACCGAAAGATAGATCTATTTTCGGTGGCCTTGATTATACGCTGTTGCGGCTGTACAGACAACTCGACTGAGCCGAAGAAACTTCAGAGCATTTATTATTTAATCTTAGTCAACAGTGACGTTCTCGTAATTATTCAAATAGTTTGAGGGTTTGTGTGTCATTATATTCACTGACAGTTTTGTGACATCTCGCCTCCGTTCAGTGTGAATATTAATAATAATAAAACAATACAAGAACCGTACATACTGATCGTGAAGTAATCGTCATTTTATTTATATTCGTTACAATTTCCATAAAGGGCTTTTAGGAGTAAGCGTTGTATTATTTAAAAACAGGAAACACGAACAATTTCATTTTCACAGACGCAAAATAACAAAACATTTGCGAGTTTTTTTATTTATTTATTTTTTTCGGAAACGTAATCTGGAACGCCTAATAAAAGAATTTCTTTATTTCCAGTCTCGTATCTATTTTTCAACCCGTGCGTTTTCCGAAGGTTTATTTACGTCGTCTTTTATTTCGGAGTATGATCCTCAGTTTTTCAGTTTTAGTTTCGTTTCCATCATTTTTTTGTTTCGGCAGAACGCAGTAAAGTCCCTTTGTTTTAGAACAGTACATTTTGAAACGCTGTTATTTTTCTCTATCTCTCAAAATCTAATATCCCCCGTTGTTGTATTTTTAGCTCGTAAAATCTAATATCTTTCGTTGGAATTTTTTTTTTTTGTCCCTAAAAAAAAATACTCATATCACTCGCTGGAATATTGCCGGAAAAGTTAGCGCTGTCGACGTGCTATGTCGTTGGATTCTACGGTAATGCTTCTCATTTTTCATAATAATGTTTGAACATACTCTCGTTTCTATATTTGTTCGTTACCTTTATATAGATTATTTCTGAACGAAGAAAAAAGAAAACTTTCTAGCTCACTGGTGATATTAAGTGACGTGAATATGAAAATATGACTAAATGGTAAAGTTTCCAACGACTTTTATTTGCTAATTTATTTATTTATTTATTTATTTTTTATTTTATTTTATTTTATTTAGTATTTTTAGGTATAGAAGGAGGTATGTGTTTGGACCCCAGCCAGAATCTCCACTTCCTTTGAAATCCGTCACGCAAAACGGATGGGTTTTTCATTGAGGTGGCCATATATATACTGTAGATATACATATACGTGTGTGTGTATATATATATATATATATATATATATATATATATATATATATATATATATATATACAGTATACATATATATAATATACATACATACACACATATATGTATATATATGTATGTATATATATATATATATATATATATATATATATATATATATATATATGTATGTATATATACATATATGGGCACGTGTATGTGTGTGGACGATGATGTGGAAGGTGGAAGAACAGAAATGTCTGCTTATTTTAGGTATTTGGGAGTAAATATGACGGACGACTTAAGGATGAGAAAAAAAAATTATCACAGAATGGGTAAGGTAAGGAAGGCAGCAAGGGTGTGCGGTAAAGAGCCGGTGCTGGCATAAGGCCAGCGTAATCTGAAATGAACAAACAACCAGAGGAAAGGTTCAGGAAGTGGTGGCCCAGTTTTCTTAGTGAATTTTGCAGTGAAGAAGAAAGTAAAACTGAGCTTGAGCTGTGTTTACAGGCTTAAAATTAGTATTGATTCTCAGGACCAGTGCAGTACGAACGACTAAAGACGCAGGTGATTTAATTTTTTAGGTTTCAAGAAATTATTTTCACCCCAAACTTACCGGAATTTACGGCTGTATAATTCCTTGTACCGTCACAATAGCGTGGATCACGAAACGTTAACCAGTAAAATAGCCTTATTTATTGATAGAGAAGAATGATTGCTCATGGTTAGAGTGATTATGTGAATATTCGATTCAGTAGTTGAATAATAAACTATTCCAGAACCGTTATTTAAATCATATATATGAGGAACGCGATAGCTTTATAGAAGATAGACCTCCACTTTGAATACAATAATTGTCAGAAATACGAAATGCTCTTCATGACTTTACAAACAAATACACACAAAACATTATTTATTTATTTATATATATATATATATATATATATACGCATACGCATAAATACGCAAGCAAACACTATTATATATATATATATATATATATATATATATATATATATATCAAAAGGCAACAAATCTAGAACTGTATATATACATTTTGTATATATATAATATATTATATATATTTATACATATATATATATATATTATATATATATATATATATTTATTTATTTATTTATACATCAAAGGCAACAAATCTAGAACTGAAAGAATTTTACCTTGTAAATTTTCACGTAAATTTAATCATCATCAATGAAAGAAGGCCTCTCTGTCTCGTCCAAGGAACATAAGTACGCTCAGAACTAATTAAAAGTTTCAAGTCCCTCCCCCTTCCTCCTGTCTCCCCCACACCCCTCAACAACTCTGCCCCTCTCTCTCTCTCTCCTCTCTCTCTCTCTCTCTCTCTCTCTCTCCTCTCTCTCTCTCATACAGAAGAAAAATGAAATTTTGTACCGATATCCAGGAAGTTGATATTAGAACCCAATAAGATTTTATTACCGTTTCTGTCATTGTTAATGTTCGTGGGGCTTCTTCGCTGATGTAAATCTGTCAGCTACATTGAGACAAATTCTAGCTGATATGTGGAACTAACTTGGAAATTCGACCGCTTTGAAATTTAACACTGCTCTATACCTCCATATTCATAAAGACAAAATCCACGAAGGAAAGAGAAACAGTGGAGTGCTGCAAGGCCTTTCGACTTATAGTCCTTTACTTAGCAGAGTCGGAAAGAGAAACAATGGAGTGCTGCAAGGCCTTTCGACTTATAGTCCTTTACTTAGCAGACTCTGCTAAGTAAAGGACTATAAGTCGAAAGGCCTTGCAGCACTCCATTGTTTCTCTTTCCTTCGTGGATTTTGTCTTTATTTATATATTCATCAGGTTCCATATTTTCGTGATGCAGTTACTCCATGTTCATGTATCTATATTCCTTCCAAAAAGGGCTAGGATGACTAAAATTGTATTATTATTATTATTATTATTATTATTATTATTATTATTATTATTATTATTATTATTATTATTATTCAGAGGGTACTGTGACTATTCGTTGGGTTTATGACAGTTTCAAGAATCAGAAGTAATTGAATTTCATGTCAAACGGAAAATCGAGATGGCACCTGCAACAAGTTAATACTAAAAATATTAGTTAAAATAGTTAGTCAACAGTCAAATATCAGTAACTGAAAATCCACAATTATGTGTACAAGCAAAAATTGTATTTTGAAATATTAAAAGCCAAAAATGCCCTCATCAGTTGACTGAAGAGTACCGTCGTGCAAACGGTCTAAGACTTCCATTTTTAATAAATTTTTACTTGTAATGTTTCTAAAATACAGTTTTTAATCATGTTCACAATTGTAGATTTTCACTTGTCATTTTCGGTCACAGTATAGCGATGCACCATAGACAAATACCAATGAAAACATAAATGAAAGGCCAATACATTCTCTACACAGTGAAAGTCGATAACTAAAAACAGGTAAATTAATGAATAAATAAATAATAAGCCACAATAATCTCGACGACACAAAGCAGTTGAATCTGCACAATACGACTGCTTCTTGCGACGCCAAAAAAATTTCATCCTGTCATTCTGTCAGTCAAGGCTTCCTCATTACAATACGTGTCAAAGTTGAATCGACGCTTCCCTCTAACTCACCTTCCCAGGTCAGCTTTAACTTCTCGCTACATGGAGGAAAAAAAATTACGGATTTCTTTTTGTCTCCATAGGCCTATGGAATGTAGGCAGATGGCTTTGGGACTTCGTAGGCGAGCGATAAAAAAAAAAACTCTTTCGTGTAGAACGACGTAGGCTGAGTGATGTGAATAAAAAGAGAATCCTTTGATGTAGACCTTTGGGAATGTTCAAGAAGCAGTAGGCCTAGCCGGCACTAGGCCAGCCTAATCTGATAACAAGAACGGGAACAGAAAAATATGCAACAAAAGATAGGACAGTGTTCAGGAATGTGGTAGATGTGTGCCGATTTTTTCCATTGGCTTTTGTTCACCGTCTTCTTCTTCTTCTTCTTCTTCTTCTTCTTAAAACATTCTTCTCCCTCATACACGCTTAACATATACTTTATTAAGAGAGCCCGTGTTGTCATAAAGCCAGCTCAAGCAACAACAAAGGTATACTTTGGTAAAACCTAAAAAATACTCTCGAGAATTCGTTTCCTCTCTCTCTCTCTCTCTCTCTCTCTCTCTCTCTCTCTCTCTCTCTCTCTCTCTCTCTCTCTCTCTCTCTCAATAGCGATAAATATTTTTACCTCAGTTTTCTATGTGTAAGTACAAAATAAGACAATTATTTACTTGTTATTTTTTCATCTGCCAGTCATAACCTGCGTCACAGGCAAGAATTAACCCAACTGGTAAAGCATATAAGCTCAAAAAGGAGTAACAGGAGTATAAAATTAACTTCAAAGTTAGTAGCAAATGATTATTTATTTCAATTAAATGGTAAGAAAAAAGTATCAAATTTGCTAAAATATTAGGATGAGAAATAAAAATCTAAGCCGTATAATAACTGACTCCAAAACTTAGAAGGAAATAACTCAAGAAAGCTTTATCTAATTGATAACATATTGGTAGTCGAAGGAAATAACTCAAGAAAGCTTTATCTAATTGGTAACATATTGGTAGTCGAAGGAAATAACTCAAGAAAGCTTTATCTAATTGATAACATATTGGTAGTCGAAGGAAATAATAACTTTATCTAATTGATAAATATTGGTGGTCTTGGAAATAACTAATTTTAATAACATATTGGTAGTCAAAGAAAATAACTCAGGGAAGCTTTAACTAATTAATAACATACTGGTAGTCGAAGGAAATAACTCAAGAAAGCTTTATCTAATTAATAACATATCGGCAGTCAAAGGAAATAACTCAAGAATGCTTGATCTAATTGATAATATATTGGTAGTCGAAGGAAATAACTCAAGAAAGCTTGCTAATTTAACATAATTAATAACAGCTTTAACTAATTAATAACATACTGGTAGTCGAAGGAAATAACTCAAGAAAGCTTTATCTAATTAATAACCTATCGGTAGTCGAAGGAAATAACTCAAGAATGCTTGATCTAATTAATAACATACTAGTAGTCGAAGGAAATAACTCAAGAGAGCTTTAACTAATTAGTAATATATTGGTAGTCGAAAGAAATAATTCAAGAAAGCTTTAACTAATTAGTAACATATTGGTAGTCGAAGGAAATAACTCTCAAGAGAGCTTTAACTAATTAGTAACATATTGGTAGTCGAAGGAAATAACTCAAGAAAGCTTGAACTAATTAGTAACCTATTGGTAGTCGAAGGAAATAACTCAAGAAAGCTTGAACTAATTAGTAACATATTGGTAGTCGAAGGAAATAACTCAAGAAAGCTTGAACTAATTAGTAACATATTGGTAGTCGAAGGAAATAACTCAAGAAAGCTTGAACTAATTAGTAACCTATTGGTAGTCGAAGGAAATAACTAAAGAAAGCTTGAACTAATTAGTAACATATTGGTAGTCGAAGGAAATAACTCAGGAAGGCTTTAACTAATTAGTAACATATTGGTAGTCGAAGGAAATAACTCAAGAAAGCTTGAACTAATTAGTAACCTATTGGTAGTCGAAGGAAATAACTAAAGAAAGCTTGAACTAATTAGTAACATATTGGTAGTCGAAGGAAATAACTCGAGAAAGCTTTAACTAATTAGTAACATATTGCAGTGAAATGAAGAGAAAACCTAATACTGTAGCTAACAACCTATAAACAAAAAAAAAAAACTCAGCACACAAGGTTAAAATACGCAGCGAATTCATCTGAAATTCAGCAGAATCCTCTCAACGCCTGGGAATAAAACTCTAGTGAGCGAACACGGAGAACGATGCCGGATTAAGTCCTTAAGAGAAAATCATTTAGAAACTAACGTTCGCATTGGATTACACGCAAGCACTCGCGCAAACAATTGCATGTGCATAAAAAACACATGTGCAAATATACGAGAGGATGTATTATATATGACAGCGTTGCATTGTATGTCAAGAGTGTTGGACTGGATTCAGGAAATGGTGATGCAAGGGAACGTTTAGTTTAATCTTGTTTTATATATATATATATATATATATATATATATATATATATATATATATATATATATATATATATATATATATATATATATATATATATATAAGAAGAAAAGTATATCTTAGTTTAACCAGACCACTGAGCTGATTAACAGCTCTCCTAGGGCTGGCCCGAAGGATTACACTTATTTTACGTGGCTAAGAACCAATTGGTTACCTAGCAACGGGACCTACAGCTTATTGTGGAATCCGAACCACATTATAGCGAGAAATGAATTTCTATCACCAGAAACAAATTCCTCTTGTTCTTCATTGGCCGGTCGGAGATTCGAACTCCCGACCAATAGAGTGGTAGCTGAGAACGGAACCCGCTCACCCAGCGAGGAACTATATATATATATATATATATATATATATATATATATATATATATATATATATATATATATATATATATATTGTATATACATATTCATATTTGTATATATATACATACATATATTGTGTTTGTATGAATGTATGTAAAAGAAGTATGCACCAGCAATAAACACGTATTCCGTTGTTGCAACTGACACCATTATACGCAGTGGAAGGTTGCCTATGGTTGTCAAGGCACATTGCAGCAGTCCAAATGAGACCGCATTGCAAACATGTTGCAAGATAGATGGCAGTTTCATTGGTAATTTCCGCTGTGAAGCATTTCTGCTTGCGAAATCAAAGGTACGAGAGCAATTGCTTATATGTATGTATATATATATGTGTGTGTGTATATATATATATGTATATATATATATATATATATATATATATATATATATATATATATATATTTATATATATATATATATAGAGAGAGAGAGAGAGAGAGAGAGAGAGAGAGAGTATTGGGCAAAAGGCTGGGTCCATTAGGGGTCTAACATGCACATAGCAACAGATGGCCAGATAGACCACAATTGAAAGTATTTATGGTATGTTCCGTATAATTGCTGTTATTTTGATTATCTTCAACCCGTTTCCAACTGCAGTAATTATTTTCATGCTTTTTGGTGAGTTTTAAACAAATATTTCCAGGAATTGAGTTGGAAGAAAGATGCACTACCGAATATCCCCACCCAGAATTTCAAACCTTACTCATTGGGATTGGTTCTTGTCGCTACAGGGTAAAAGAAATAACTGTAAATTCTTTTACACTTGAAAATGTACAGAGGTATTATATTCGACGAGTTTAAAAACATTGTAAACAAGTAAAAAATGCGCCGAATTGTCTTTGGCGCAGTCTAGTTTTCTCTATAGCGTATAATCAGATCCACCGAAAATAGATCTATCTTCCGGTGGTCGCTGTATAATGCTGTATGAGCAGCGGCCCATGAAACTTATAACCACGGCCCGGTTGTGGCCTGTCCTGTATCGTTGCCAGACGCACGATTATGGCTAACTGTAACCTTAAATAGAATAAAAACTACTAAGGCTAGAGGGCTGCAATTTGGTATGTTTGATGATTGGAGGATGGATGATCAACATACCAATTTGCAGCCCTGTAGGCTCATTAGTTTTTAAGATCTGAGGGAGGACAGAAAAAAATACGGACAGACAGACAAAGCCGGCACAATAGTTTTATTTTACAGAAAACTAAAAAATGGATTGTAATACGAACACCTTTGTAACTTTTGGCAGTTGAATATTATCACTTCTTAAATAACTCTATATGCAGAATTTTATTTTCCTTTGTAAGCTTCTTACTGGAAAAATCACACCCCCCCCCCCGTTCAATAAGCATTTCCCCATCAATATGTGAAAAATCTCTACTTACATAAGCATTATGGAGACACTTGCTATCCTACCTGTACAGAAATTCATCGCTGCAAACTTGCAGAGTTGAAGTGCTAATTCAGGAATTGGGAATTTTGTTTGTTTCTGTTCTCTCTCTCTCTCTCTCTCTCTCTCTCTCTCTCTCTCTCTCTCTCTCTCTCTCTCTCTCTATACCTATATATATATATATATATATATATATATATATATATATATATATATATATATATATATATATATATATATATATATATATATATATATATGTGTGTGTGTGTGTGCGTGTGCGTGTTGTATTTACATATATTTCATTCTATTTTGTTCAGCCTCATTATCTTTACTTCGCAATACCTAACCTGTGGAATTACTTCTTTAATTCATTTCCACTGGATTCTCTTCGATCGTTCTCTTGCTCAGAA
>NC_089781.1:88862987-88872987 GCF_040412425.1 Macrobrachium rosenbergii
TATTATACATAATACATTAAATATGTGAAATTTACACGAGTTGATACATTCAAATCTTCAAGTAAATAACAGTGCCAAAATAGTAAAATAAAACATCAAAATGAAGAAATTAGAAATAAACTTAAGCTTCGATGACGACAGTTAATAGAATACAGGGAATGATCAGTTTCTTGATATCTTGATTACCATTATCTTTGCGCATTTATTTATTTTCGTATCACGTATCAAGTCTCCTGTAAAGCAAATAAAGAGTAATGATTTATTTGTTTACTTGTCTCCTTGTTTTCTGTTTGAAATGAAGTCTTCGTTCCACAGAGGAATTCCCCAATGATGCCATACAGCGTGGGATTCGAGGAAGACGGTTTTCTGAAAGCACTGAATATAAAACCGGAAGAGATCGAGCCGCTGGCAGATAATTGCACAAAGGTAAACAGACATTCTTCTTCTTCTTTCGAATTCACTGAGTGAAAGTGACACTTTTCAACTCAACAGGTTTTATGTTTCTTTAGTAATGCAATGTTATTGAAGGCGGGTCTTATTAATAGTTTTCTGTTTTGTCCTTTAAGTACCCAAACAGATTTTGTCACTGATGTGACGATAAAATTCGTGCCATAAATTGAATTTATTTATTTACAAAAACAAATGCACATTATATATATATTATATATATATATATATATATATATATATATATATATATATATATATATATATATATATATATATATATATATATATGTGTGTGTGTGTGTGTGTGTGTGTGTGTGTGTATGTGTGGTGTGTGTTTGTGTGCATGTGTTTGTGTACTTGTGTGTTGAGGGAATCTGGTACTCACCTACTATCTTCGCTAATTTCAGCATAAATACGTTGTTTTCGCTGATATACCAATTCAGCCTATGACAGGAATCCATATTCATCTGATATTAAAGCAACCTGCTCATCATAGGTGCATATGAGATTCTTCGTCAGCATAATTCGTCCCTAGCTTAAGCCATTTTCCCCATCCTGAGAAAATGGGTTTCATATAATTTTATATTATTCAGAGCTTCTAATTAGCTCATTTTTTAAAGACATTTTGGTTTGAAAATGTGATATCACAAGCAGCTGCAGTTTTGATATGCTTTAGAGTATTGAAAACTTAGTCACTTTGGCTGGAAAATTCAAAAATGTGTTACGCCAGTTCGTCAACACAGGGACGGATTGTTTGCGTAAAGTCTACGAATGTCTCACAATAGGCAGGATTCCTTCAGTTGTTTGGGGAAAGATTACGAACTGACGACGAAGCTTTCCCTCAGTCGAGAATACGTTGGGTCCTTAGATCTCAATCTATAAGAAAAAGAAGAAGAAAATAAGAACAGAAAAAATGCATCTCTGGCGTTCGTAAAAACGCCTCTGAAAAATTCTAAATTAAAAATTTTGTTGTCAAGCTTCTTAAATTGAATACCATGATTTAATCTTGCTCAGTTTTTGCCTTAAAGATAAGAGCGGATGTACTCGTTCTAAATACCAGTTAAGGTCTTACAAAGTGCAAAACCAAGGATAATGAATTGCATAAGTTATTTTCCAGTTTATCTTTCATACCGAATTGTAAGAAAATTTGGCGGTGATACATATTCAGAATTCCGCCGAAATTTTTGGGAAAAAGTTAAAGAAGAAACAGGAAAATGAAGACATATATATTTCATTAGTATTGGAGGCAATGAATTTCTTGAAAGAAATTAGATGCATTTGTAAAATTTCAATATAATCTTCGAGGTTATGCGATAAATCAGAGTAATTTATGACACCGCTCAAAAAAAATCTGTTCATTTTTTTATGATTGCAAGACATTTTTAACTACTGAGTATTGGCGCCTAAATAGTTTATGGTAGTGATATTTCTTCGCCAGTTTACGGTTATTTGTGCTTTGCATGTCAGTCCTTCCCATACACGTAATTCAGACGCATGCGCAGTTGATTTAAATGTGGTTCTAAGCGTAATATAAACACTTTTCTTGAGGTTTTCCGAATTGCTGTTAGTACTTAGTAATGAATTATTAAAAGCTGTTAGTGGTTAATGAATGATTTAAAGGCTGTCAGTTCTTAATAATGAATTATTGAAAGGCAGTCAGTACTTAATAATGAATTATTAAAGGCTGTCAGTGCTTAATAATAAATTATTAAAAGACTGTCAGCACTTAATAATGAATGATTAAAAGGCTGTCACTGCTGTTAGCACTTAATAATGAATGATTTAAAGGCTGTCAGTATTTGATAATGAATGATCAAAAGGCTACCAGTACTTAATAATGAATTGTTAAAAGACTCAGTACTTAATAATGAATGATTAAAAGGTTGTCAGTACTTAATAACAAATGATTAAAAGGCTGTCAGTACTTAATAACGAATGATTAAAAGTCTGTCAGTACCTTATAATGAAAGGTTAAAAGGCTGTCAGTCCTTAATAATGAATAATCAAAAGGCTGTCAGTACTTAATAATGAATTATTAAAAAGACTCAGTGCTTAATATTGAATTACTAAAAGGCTGTCAATACTTAATGATGAATGATTAAAAGGCTGTCAGTACTTGATAATAAATAATTAAAAGGCTGTCAGTACTTGATAATGAATGATTAAAAGGCTATCAGCACTTGATGATGAATGATTAAAAAGGCTGTCAGGACTTAATAATGAATGTTTAAAAGGCTGACTTTTGAAGCGTGACATTTTAAAATTTCAGAATTTATTTCCTATTCATATTTAAACCAAACTCTTTGGACGAAACTGCTTACTTCTTGTAGAAACAACAGAACTAAGATTCCGGGAAAGGGATTTTGAATAAAAATCAGTTCCACCAGTGTATCATATTCAAACCTGAAGCAGATTTGAGTCTGTAGTCAAAATTCGATGAAAAGACATTAAAAGTCGTACATCAGATGGGTTTTTGCTTTGCAAAAGTTATCCCATTAGTGCGAACAAAAAAGTTATGGAAGTTTTCTGCTCAATTTCGCTCCTGGAGAAAATGATCAGAGGGAATTAGAGTTTAGATCATTAAAATGAAAAAATGATCAGAGACGCTTTGATGAATACGGAAAGCTATTTAAGTACGTATGCTGTGCTTTAAGAAATGTGGCTGAGGGAATATCGTCGGAGAAGAAAGAAGAAGAAGGAAGACTTGCACCTATGCGGAGGGTAATTAGGGTGGAAAGAAAGTAAAGGACTAAAAAAAAAAAAAGTGTGGAACTAAAGTGACTGTGTGTGACTGGGGATAGGTTGCCAGAACAGATTAACTGGAAAGAGAATTGAACATAAAATGTTTGGTTTGTTAAGTTAGTGCTAGAGGGTATGTTAAAAAGGAAGTTGAATAATTATGGAATTACCACAGTTTAAGAAGGTTGGCTGAGAGATAAAGTCGTGAAGAGATAATCGTAAGGTTAAAGAATAATAAGATAAGCACTGTAAAATCTAAGTAAAAATGAGTACCTTTAGAAGGGGAAGGTTACTTCCTGAGTATTTATGAATAATTCTTTGAATACTGGAGGGCTAAATAGCTTCCAAGATAGAGTTGGAATATTAAAAGAGATAAATATCTCCCAAGATAGAATTGGGATGCTAAATAGCTTCACAGATAGTTGTGATATTAAGAGGGCTAAATAGCTTCCAAGATAGAATTGGGATGCTAAATAGCTTCACAGATAGTTGGGATAATAAGACGGCTAGATAGCTTCCAAAACAGAGTATGAAATGCACCTGCAAAGTAAAGCTTGCTGGAAATTCATAAGAAATATGATAAGATTGGCACAGAAATAAGTGTTTAATGCCCCTTCCTGCTTTCAGATCCTGGTATGGCACACCCGGACGGTGAAGACCGTTCCAGCTCTGAAGATGCCTGACACAGACAAGGTCTCCAAGACGAACCTCAACCAGCTGAAGCCCCAGATGGTCTTTCAGATGCCCTTTGGTCTTTCTTAGCTTCCTCACTTCGTGGCTCGAGGGAGACGAACGAGAGAGGCTGTTAATGCAAGGAATCAAGACGCGCGTCAGCGCATGCGCATTTCTCGTGGATGAATTTCGTCAAGGGAGTACAAGCCCAAAATTACTTGAGCGTTTTTCCAACAGAGACATTCACTTTTTATCCAGTACGTTCAGATGTTACCTTCCAAGATGTAAAGGGAAATGTTTTCGTGTGTAATGTGTGTGTGTAATAATTTGGTATTAGTATAATCAAACGCATAACTTAACCCAGAAATTTAGGTTGAGGGTAAGAACGAGCACGCAAACAATAAATAAACCAGCAGTAAACAACAGTTAAGAATTACGAAAAATATTCATATTTCTGTAAAGGAGATTCTGAAGTAGTGACTAAATTTGATGACAGTAAGAAGCCATTACCTTTCAAAATATATTATTTTGTGTTATTAAAAAATTGATGGATCCTCCATCATGGACAACTTTGCTTAGTTATATCGATCCGTGACTGTGAACATTATTAGAGAAGAGTTAATAAGTAATAGGATTGTTTGAAAATCAAGCTATTATTCTTAATAATTCTGTGAAAGTGATATTGAGAAAAATACATTTATTTTTATGGTAAAAACGAAGTCATTAAAATAAGCAGTTGCAGGAACGCGAGAGTGCAAAAATATAATGCTGAAGTAAAAAGGAGTCCTCACAAAAAATTATTATACTATATTTAACTGGTTATATATAAAGGGTTTGTAAACAGTGGAAGAAAGTAAGACCCAATACCATTCCACAGCTTATATGCAAAATAGTAGTACCAGGCTGTTTGCTCGACAACCCTGCCAGTGCTAAGGTATAAAAGTGATTGCACTGGTACTGTACAGTACATTGATGGAATGCCCTTGTAATCAGTCACGAGATATTTTTACCAGCGTTTTGGATTATGTCAGACAGCGTACCATTCCATTTCGTAATCAAAAATAGCATTTAGTCAGGCTAACGGCTCAGCTGACGTAGGACTTCGAGATACAAAGAATGTATATATATAAAACTAACACTTGGCAGAGAGAGAAAAAGCGGGAAGCAAGTTACGAGCTGTTGCCTGTTAGGCGAGCGACTAGTTTTCATCATAAGTGGAGCCAGCAAACATTGCAAGCGGTAGCAAATACTTACACTGATGAAATGGACCTTGCTGCTACCGAATCACTTGCAGTGTTTGACTGCTTTCATGTCTTCAGGACCATATCATGTAGACAAAGGTTTATTTTTAATTTAAGAGAAAAATGCCCTTTGTATGAATGAATGCCTCCTAATGGGTATATATCATTAACCTTGCATTGCAGTGAATGATGAATAATAAATTTTAATTCCCCACTATTTAAAAATCCCGTTGGAAAGGATGATCATGAACTTGGTTCATATCAGTTTCCATCTCTTCCCGTATTCGCGAGGAGATGGAACTTTTATTTTTACTCATATCTATATTTTTACTTGTTTGTATTAAGAACAATACGTGTCCGTAGTCAGCTAACTTGAACGTGTCCACCTGACTTGCTACACCTGACCTCACCTGATCTTTCCGTTTACCCGGACGTGTCTCTTCAGCCATGTGTCTACCTGTAATTTCAAGGTTACCTGAGAACCAATTACATTTACGTGTAATCTGAATGTACCTGCTTAAGTGTCTTCTTTCCCATCAACCTACCTTTGACTTTCTATCAGGTTATTTGCATCTGTAAATCTACATTTTTTTCAAATTACTCAACAACAGGTCTGTTGTCCTTTAACTGTGAGTGAAATAAGATATAATGAAAGTAATCTTTCAAGAGGATAGACGGATTAAAATAGGTCAAGGAGCACACCTTGAAGAACACCTCAATCATCATTTTTTTTTTTTTTTTTTTTTTTTTTTACTGTGGATCATTGGGTCATCAAACGAATTGAACTTCTGTAAATTCCATTCAGCATTTGGAAGCAAACACGTACGGTTCATGACATATGGCTGAGAGCTTTTCATATAGTCTACCAATTACCGACAGGACGAACCCATGCATTTATCATGTGCACAAAAAAAAAAAACCCTTTCATTCCTTAACCAAGGTCACTGTAGTTAGTTCGTTGGCTGTATCCTATTTGTATCACTCTGATCATTGACAACTGACCCCATCTCTGAGAACCAATATCACATTTAGTTCATAACCCCCCTCCCCCCTTCTTTTTTTTCTTATGAAGATAAAGCAAGATGTAAGACTATATTTTTGCACAATAAAAGTGGTATTAAAAGTGTTTTATTTGCATAACCTTTTTACCTTTGGTGGTGTTACAGGAGGCTGAAACTGGAATACATTATATCACATTTATTCTGAAACCTATATGAGAGGGGGCAGGTAATCTCGGAACAAGATTATACGAATGAAGAAAGCTTCAAATGAGAATGGAGAATGAGTCATATCTTGTGGCTGACGGACCGGATAATGAGTCTAGAACTTTCTGGCAGCTCATCATCAGTAGTCACTGAAACGAAGACTAAATTATGGGGACCTACCGACTGACGTGAAATCTGAACGATAACGAAATTAGTTCAGTTCCCTGAAACGAGCTTTGTATATGAATTATTTAACCGAGGTCTGAATTTCTTTCATGGATCTCGCTGATATGTCTGATTTTCTCACAGTATGGGTGCAGTACCGTCAGTGCACCTCACGGGGTGCACTGCAGGCAATACTAAAGGTTCTTTGCAGCGTCCCTTCGGCCCTTTGCTGCAACCCCTTTCATTCCTTTCACTGTACCTCCATTTCATTCCTTTCTTCCATCTTGCTATCCACCCTCTCCTAACAATTATTTCATAGTGCAGCTGCTTTGAGGTTTTCCTCCTGTTACAACTTTCAGACCTACCTACTCTCAATTTCCTTTCCAGCGCTGAATGACCGCGTAGGTCCCAGTGCTTGGCCTTTGGCCTAAACTCTATATTCCATCCCTTATCTGGTTTTCTTAGTCCTGCTGAATCTTAAAGACAAACTAGAAAGTAGGTGAGAAACCTTATTTTCTTTAGAAAGGTGGAGTTCATGCATTTTTACTCATTTTTCACCATCGATAACATTATTCACTGTAATAAAACACAAAGCGAGAATAACTTCCAAGTAAAATTACTTACTTTTCCCTTTTTCGCTTTTGTTCGAAACTGTGTCCTTGAAAACAATATATAAAGTTCTTTGTATGATCCCGACTAAGCTTTCTTTTTTTATTGTCTGTTCAGGGAACTGACAGACAACAGTGACTTTTTATAAGGTCGTTGCATGCAAATAATATTCTTTACTGTAAAATAACATTGCCTGACGATGAGTAAAAAAAAATTTGTCAGCCGCCCAAGGAGCTTTTTTTCGTTGTTTCTTTATGACGGAAAATTCTGTTTGTAAGTTGACAACAGACACTAATCTATTCACAGGTGATATATATATATATATATATATATTATATATTTATATATATTCATATAATCACCTGTGAATAGCTCAGTGTTTGTTGACAACTTACAAACAAATTTTTCGTGATAAAAAAAAATTCAATAAGTTCCTTGGGTGACTGACAATGTTTTTTATATTCTAACTAGATTACGAAAAGAGAAAATATTTTATTTATGAAAGGGAACTGACGATGATTTCTCATGTAACTTTTTTTTTATTCTTTAGTTTGTACAATTCCGGAAGAAGGCAGACAAAAGTATTTGTACATTCGCCTAACTTAATAATAAAAGAAAGGGAAAGGAGGTGAACCTTATATACTATATATAATATATATGAATTATTTCATATATATATATATATATATATATATATATATATATTTATATAAAATATATATAATTTATATAAAATATTAATATTTTTTATATTTTCTTATTTTAGAAGGAAATCAAAACACAATATCTATAGCTTATTGTCACTTGGATATCCTTGCTCAGCTGAATGTTTGTTCTCGTTATTTGCTTATCCCTTCTGGGAATGACTCAGCACATTTCCCCCCCAACCTCTCTTTGTTTACACGGATTGTTGACTTGATTCTTTCGTCCTTTTACTGTATGACAAAACCAGTAACCCCTTTAAGTTTACGCAAAGAGTTTCATGAATGATTTGGCTGTCCCCATGAAAGGTGAAGATGTCCTTTTACTTTTATTTTTACTTTTTATTTTACTTTTCATTTCCCGGTCTTTTGACGAAGCGTCAAGACGCTTCCCGCTTCGTTTTTGTTTCTTTTGTTTACGTTAAAGGCGAAGGCTTTGTGTAAGGTTAGTCTTTTCTTGTGCTTTGTTGTGGCGTTAGTGCTTTTTTTTCTTATCGTCTCTCACGACAAGATGAATCTCCTTGTATTTGTAAGTACGAATTCCGTTCAATTTTTAGTTTTCTGTAAAGAGAACTGTTGTGCCGGCCTTGTCTGTCCGTCCGCACTTTTTCTGTCCGCCCTCAGTTCTTAAAAACTACTGAGGCTAGAGGGCTGCAAGTTGGTATGTTGATCATTCACCCTCCAATCATCAAATATACCAAATTGCAGCCCCCTAGCCTCAGTAGTTTTCATTTTATTTAAGGTTAAAATTATCCATAATGGAGCGTCTGGCAATAATATAGGACAGGCCGCTACCGGACGGTGGTTAAAGTTTCATGCAACATTATACCGAGACCATCGAAAGATAGATCTATTTTCGGTGGCCTTGATTATAGCCTACCCTGCAGCGGCTGTACAGAAAACTCGATTGTGCCGAAGAAACTTCGGCGCATATTTCACTTGTTTCTCTAATTCTCAAGGTTATTTTCGCGTTAGTGAGTAGAGGAGAGCGTTGGTAACAATGTTGGTAAACGTGAAATTGTGTAATTAGCATATTTAGCCTGCGAGGATCTTAGTAATGAAGGTTCTATGATCCAGATAAATAGGTTTTTTAACAAATGGTTAGACAGAAAAATCAGAAATTGTGTGAATATTTTAGTCCTGTCACACCTTCAAATGATGAGAATTAATGATTGATAACTTTAAGCTGAACTCTCTCTCTCTCTCTCTCTCTCTCTGTCGCTTGCTCTCTCTCTCTCCTTGCGTGCCTGTGATTGCTAAGTGCCACATGGCCTTGGGGTTATGCCAGTAGGGTCCACATTGCAAAAAACGACTGAATTTATGTTGATATCGGAGACGATTGGCCGTGTCACGTTGTCAAGGCTGAGATTTATCTTTCCAGTATATAGACCGATACGGTGGGAACCCCAGCGCTACCAACTTGAAAAACGGAAGCAAGAATAGAATTCCCTATCACAGAATATCAGTTGGTAGCGCCCTCGCCTATCATTCGAGAGTCTTGGGTTCGATCCCGACGTGAATCAGAGATTTATTTCCGTTGCACACGGGATTGTGTGTTGATTGTCAATAATAATAATAATAATAATAATAATAATAATAATAATAATAATAAAGGCGTCTAAGGAGTCAAATAATACTGCTTCCAATCTGTTGAAATTCTCTTCAAGCTTCAGCTGACTTGACTCCTACACAGAATATTTGGACATTTTTTAATACAAATCTTGATTCAATAAGCCACAATGGCAAGCAAAGTCCGGGTGATCAGGATTCGCGTGCCAATAAATTACTAGTTACCGCCAATCGATTAAGCAAAGCAAATCCCAGCGACGGCGACAAAGACAAAATTCTATGAAAAAGTTCAAGCGGATATCAGTCGCGTTCCAACAACGCTGATATTTATTTTCTGGGGTAAAAGGAAGTCTCCATCATAACCTTTCGGGTCGACGCGGGACAATTCCTGTAATGTCATTCTATTGGTTTTGTATTCAGCTATAAGGGGATCGTCTCAAAAAGTTTTGACTTTGAAACTAATAATAAATAATAATAATAATAATGATAAATTAGGCGGCAAAATTATCTGAAAAGAGTTCAAAACCCTCACGGATAAAGATTCATTTATATCGTTCTTTCATATCATCATTACCAACACATAGACATGATAAATCCTTGAGAACTAACTGAGACAAATCATTTTGTATCATAATCACTGTCTCCTCTC
>NC_089781.1:88877987-88885487 GCF_040412425.1 Macrobrachium rosenbergii
TATGAAAACATTTTCATTGTGTTCATTAACACTTTACAATCTTACATTACCTCACTTTTTGTGGTTGTGGCCGCTAAATGACAAAACATACTATAATGATTTTTGCATATGTAATAGGCGAATAAATTTCCTTTAAAATGAGGTATGATTCATAGAAATCGTTTGGCTGGTTTTTCTTTTATAAGCGTTTTCATAGTTGGCAAACTTTAAATGCGTTTTTATCATTTTTAAAAAATACCTTATACACTGCGCCACTAGTATTATAAAAACATTAACTGACAAAAAAATAGTGGAGTTTATATATATATATATATATATATATATATATATATATATATATATATATATATATATATATATATATATATATATATATGAACCAAGGAATGGCTTAATCCGAAAGTAAGTTCATTTTAGACCTACATTTCTTGCTTAAAAGGAACGAGAGCAAAAAATTGAAAGCAGCATTAAAAAATCATGCTTCCTTGATGTAATAGAACACAACTTCAAACGGCATACCGAAGTAGTGCTTTGAAACGAATTTCCGCTTGAGTTTGCCTTAACATGTACGAGAATTGAGTGGGGGGAGGAAGATGGTGTTACGTCACTCGAGGCCATATATTTATATCCTTCGTCTCTCTCTCTCTCTCTCTCTCTCTCTCTCTCTCTCTCTCTCTCTCTCTCTCTCTCTCTCTCTCTCTCTCCTTCTTCTTCTTCATTTGCTTCGTGTTTGATTGGTGAAGCGTAGTCTCGTGTGTATGTTCACATGCGTGAGTGCGTGCTAATGTGCTCCATACGATAAATGATAGGGAATAAGCAGCTTTGGTCAAGTTATAAAGAGCACCGTCAACATGATCACATTCCCATTCTTTCCGTAAAAATTTTAAGCAGATTATACGTACATTAAATATGTTTACCTAATTCTGTTTAGGATTTACGTTACTGATACATTTTCAAGGATGAAATGGTGAACTGCAAGAAAGGTGGATTATTGATATCACAATTAACACAAACATTGTGTTTGTTAATATCTTACAGCGTTTGTTTTGTTATTGCAGGCTAGCTATGAAATATAGTTTTATATAATTTCTTGGCATTCTTAAACATACGTAAATATTCATCAGTTGCTGAAATTTCCAACGTTTGTAAACACAGAACCTGCGTTGTAGTTTAACAATTAAAAATTCCTAAAGTTACTCCTAAAATCTGGGACCTTGCTTCGTTTTCTGTAAAGAAAGCTTCAATTAACAGAAAACTATCTATAGTCTTTGGTGTTCTTAAACACTATTGTTAAATCTCGTTGCATCACAGAATTTCCTGATAAATATATTTTGATGATACCTAAAATAAATGACGTGACAAGCCTTCAGGCAGTATTTCGGTAAATTACAAGCTATGGGTATCATCAAATTTAGTTTAAGCCTACACTGGTCATTAGTTGTTACCGCTGCCGGAGGTCCAGTTTAGGATTTAATTATTTCAGTACCAGCTTAACTTAACAACAACGGAAATAACAGACTGATTTTATTTTCATTTTTACTGATAGGTCGTAGGTACAGTATTCGATGGATATAACTATAGCGTATATCTAGGTCTGTACGTATGTGGTGGATTAATTTCTTATTTACCGAAGTCAAATAGCAACAACTGTTTCATTAGTCTAAATTATTATTTATTCATTGTCTTTTAACCTTAAAGTCGATGCCACCAGAAGAGTAGAGGCTTCCGGTTCTGAGATTGTGCGTATGAATGAGGTTCCTAGTCCTATGTCCTATTATCCAGGAAGCTCAAGAATTCACAGAAGATAGAGATCTATGGCGCAGTGTGTGTGTATGTATGTGTGTGTGTGAGTGTGTGTATAGGGGGTTTGGCGTGCAGGTGGGAAGCATTTTGTGTTGGTGAATGGCAGTGTTAATGCACCTACTTGTATCCAATGGCCGCCACTAGCACACCAAACCCATTACGCACTAGTTGCACTGTTCGTGCATATCTTCCATGAGCTTTTGAGCCTCCTGGATATTAAGTCTCCTTATTCCAATAACTCTTTCGCTATTTATCAAGCACTTCCTAGGTCTTCCCTTCCTCCGCCCTCAAAACATTTCGAAATCATATATTTGTCACCAGCTTCTCGTCCTCCATTCTTTCCACACAACCAAACCATCTCAATATATTCAAATCCATCCATTTACCTTTGTTAATGTTGCACTGCTTGTTCTGTTTATCACCACATTGTTCTTCCATTCAGTTGTCCCAAGGCTCTGTGTACTATGCAAAAAATACCTCTCAGTACCTTTAACCTTCTTCCTTCTGTTCACATTCAGCAGCCACACTTCACCTCAGCAAAAGAGAGCTGGCTCAAACAGTTCCCGCCTACATTCCTACCTTGGTTTCCACAGACGCTCTAAATCTCTCCCAGTCTTTTGCACACACCCTGCCACATTCCTTGCTTCGTCTATTCTGTGGTTCATCTTTTATCCTATTCCAGCTTTCATCCAAAATCTTACTTACTCTAAAATACCAATATGAAACAATTATTTCCATTCTGCCACCAACCATAATACCATTCATTGCTCCATCTTCCTTTCGTCCATTAATCCTCACAGTCTTACTCATGCTTACATTTATTCCCAACTTGCAAAAAATTTCAGATTCTTTCCCCAGATTTTAAAGCTTCTCTTCCCTATTCCCAATCAATCATCTGCATACATCAACCCAAATATATATATATATAAATATATATATATATATATATATATATATATATATATATATATATATATATATATATATATATATATATAAACATCATACCTGTACTACATAAACCTTCCCATCACCTACTTTGCTCAGTGAAATACAAACGCTGAAAACTTCTTCAAAGGTCCTCGGAAGATTGTCAGCATTATTCCTTAGAAAATGTCGGAACAAAAAAGCGCGCTAGGAGAGAGACATTCTTAAAAAGAGGCGCATCCACCCACGGAAGCTGCTGCTTCAGAGTTATGTCCTTTGAACCGTTTTTTGTCCCGTTTTATGTTTAGAGGTGTTACAGTTTTGGTTGTGATTGTGATATTAGTAATATTAATTAGGCGGGGTTGTAGAATTTCCAGGATCACTGTAAAAAATATGTTGCATATTTATGGCGTCTTTCAGTAATAATAATAATAATAATAATGATAACAACAACAAGTTCGTCACCATTAATATAAAGAGCATAGCAAAAAGGAAAAGGATAATAAAAGTATATGTTACTTAATTAACTGACACACATCAACTCTGTAAACGTTGCTGAGTTTTAATTAGTGAAATAGTGTTCTTATGATAGTTCTTTCCATGCTATAAGTTATACGATGGTCAAATCCCATTTATATGCAAGAGAAGTATAGAAAAGTGAAGATATGCAGAATGAGCAAACTTAGGGATCTGTATTTCTTATTAATATTGCAGGAGATTTTTGAGTATGGCAACATGCGTATACTATGAACTCTTGGTTTTTCTGTTATAAATTAGATATTTTCCAAGTCCACGGTAATGGCTGTTACATAATGTATCACAGAATACACACAACGTTATGCTCTTTTTTAATTAATGTAGCAGCTGTAATCATGAGCCACTGCTAAGAAACTCGCTTCCAATGCCTTATTAATATTATTTGACTTCATACGGTGTCTCTGGGTGAGATAATAATGTACCTGAAGTCATAAACCATTTTTAAACTTGGTCATTTTAATGCTCTAAACACAGGCGTCCCTCCCAGATCTCACCGTGAATCACTATACGTACGTCCTTCCCCTCACCTGCTCTCCACTCCACCCAAAACCCCCCACCAAAGGCTCCTAACAGAGACACCCAACGAAAAACCCGTCAGAAACAAAACTAGTTTGACTTCCAAAACGAAATGGCCCAATTCCTAGACAGCGGTGTCTCTATCTAGAAACCCTTTGCATGGGTATTAAAGGCTTCCCGACCTTCATTTAACAACGCTCGCCTTCCCCCAGCCGACATAATAAGTTTCCCCTCTTCTTCTTCTTTACCCTTTTTCCCCTCGGTAGAAAGAGCAAAAAAAAAAAAAAAACTTCAATGAAAACTCTAATGAGATTCGCCCTTTCTTAATTCCTGAGGGATTCCATTTCAGACGGAAGACGACGTTTCCCTAATTTGTGTGGTAATGTCTTATGGCGGGATGGCTCGTGTTTATGTCCCGGATGGACTCCTGTTTTTTTTTTTTAATTGTCTTTGGGAATTGCGTAAGAGGGCAGACACAGACTGAGTAAATTGTTCTTGGTATAAAAAGCTAGAATGTGACTGCATTTCAAAGGGGAAGAAATTAGCATTTTATTGTCACAATTAAATTAGCTTTATAGTATTGCTGTTGCTGGTCTGTTATAGTTAGGGAAATTATGATTGAAATACTGGACTTGAACCAATATTAACGGTCGAATTGACAGTAGAAGTCGATAGAACTTTGAATGTGATATGCAATCGATATTAATGTTACTGATGCGTAGAAGTCTATACAACTATGAATGTAATATGCAATTGCTATTGCTACTATTTCTACCATTATTATTATTATTATTATTATTATTATTATTATTATTATTATTATTATTATTATTATTATTATTATTATTATTATTATCTAACAAACAAAGTATATTTCAGTCAGCAATAAGTAGTAGTTGACACATACACCCACTGTGAAAATATTAGTCTGGGCAACTCCTAACTGTTGAGGTAAAAGTTAATCAAGAAAATAAGCTCCAGAACACCACATTTTAGACAAAAAAATTTAAATATAATTCTATATTCCTTTTATATTTGCTTTAACGGTGACCCGTTTGATAGAATATTCTCCTTAACAACAGTTTAAAACTTTTGCAAAATATCTGATTTATTCGTTTCTGCATTTGGCTGTCACTAGCCTTTCCTGACTAGTGCGCGCATGCGTCATGTTCGCCCGCATGTTTGTCTCAGCCTTGAATGTGTGTGTGTGCAGTTCGGTGAAGAACATTACCTTTTAATCATGCTGAGCCCGTTAAAACATTTCTCCACTTTTATTCATCGCTATTAACCCCTTTTCTGCTCTCGTTTTCCTCTCTTACTCACGTTAACTCCTCTCTTATAATCTTGTTTACTGCGCTTGCTTCGAACTCGGTTAATTAAAGAGCTTCTTCCTCCATTCAGCCATCCATTAGTGTAATTGCTTAATTAAATTAATTTGGGGAGGTACATCCCTTCCCCCTTTCCACACCCCTTCCTCCCCGCCCTCTCCCCAAAGGCGTCAGTATCCTTCACCGAATGTGTTATGGTTTTGGCAACAACAACAAAAAAAAAAAGAAAAACTTTTAGGGAGATATGTGGGTGTTGTTTTCAGTTACTGGGAACAAATATTCCTCTGTATTAGTTTTTATGACCCATTTCTTGACTGATCATTATATATATGTCATTATGGACGTTGCCTGGTTTATCTTTTTTATTTTTTCCCATTTTTTATCAAGATTTGTTCCTGTTTAGTCGAAGTTTGCTCTGAAAGTTTATTGTATCTTATGCTTTGCTTTGGATGATAATAATAATAATAATAATAATAATAATAATAATAATAATAATAATAATAATAATAATAATAATAATAATAAATCTTCAAGATACGATCCTATGTTTCGAACCTGTTTAAAAGCGTTAATATTTGTCACGATTCCATTTTTCCTCTGGTTCTTAAAACGAGAAAGGAAAGGTGAAACCTTAACAATGAAATTAAGGAGAGCAGTACATTTTGCGAAGTAATTAATTAGAGAATGTATTTCCCTGTTTGTTGCCGGTTATTACACTGGTATTTGTCACACATCCGCACAAATACGCACACACACACACACACACACACACACACACACACACACACACACACACACGCACTCACACACACATATATATATATATATATATATATATATATATATATATATATATATAATATATACAATTTGAAGAAGAATTAGTTGCCGATATGTTGCCATAGAAATCATCTAACCCATTATAATGCATGGCGATTTTCCCCGCTTTAAATATTTCTTACCTGTACGAATTTATGATATACTTTTCAGGGTTAATTATCGTTTATCGTAGCAGGAAAGAAAGGAAAATATAAAGAAGGAAGAAAGAAATAAAGAATGAAAGAAATAGAAAGGAGAGAAAGAGAAAAGAGAGAAAGAAAGAAAGCCAAATATTCCCCCACCCTCCCCCGCCCTTACTTCTGCCTCTCAGTCGACTTCTTTGAGCATCATGTAAGGGTTTAATCTGCCGAATGCTGAAGCAGCTCTTGCTCTAATTGGATTAAAGGCAGGTGTAATTGACAAGACCTTGCCCTCACAAGAGGTGCAACTTGCCCTTTTCTTCAAAAATAAAAAAAAGAAAAATTGGGGGACGAAAAGGTTCCCAGGAGAACCGCCGAAAAATTTTGTTGAAGGACTTCGTTGAGAACAGTCTTTTATTTTGTTTGTTGAAAATTCTCTCTCTCTCTCTCTCTCTCTCTCTCTCTCTCTCTCTCTCTCTCTCTCTCTCTCTCTCTCTCTCTCTCTAGTGGAACCGAATTTTTCCTCTACGTCCAATTCCTATGCATAGGTATTCGTTCTCTAAAAACAAAAGTAACTTTTGAACAGTAGTTTCCAGCAGTAGTTTCCAGCTGGTCTCTGTTTTAACCTCAACTTTTATCAAAAAGAATTGAATTCCGAATCACAGTTCAAAGGCTCAATCTGTACTTTAGATTCAGTTAGGTCTACGTTTTCTCGTAAACTCCCCCGAGCACAGGTCATAGGCCTAACCATCACCGTTTTAA
The DNA here is from genome assembly GCF_040412425.1 of Macrobrachium rosenbergii. Classification (NCBI taxonomy): domain Eukaryota; kingdom Metazoa; phylum Arthropoda; class Malacostraca; order Decapoda; family Palaemonidae; genus Macrobrachium; species Macrobrachium rosenbergii. The sequence continues at coordinate 88,884,820 of NC_089781.1, forward strand.
AATGCATTCGCTTTTTCCTACCGTTTCTTGCATCCAGCGAATTAAGTTTATTTCATCCTTATCTCTTTGGAGAATTTGTCTAATTCTGTCGAGATGAACAAATGCCAGAACTGGAGAGTAATGCGGAGGTAATGGAAAACAGCTGTACTTTGGGGAAATGAACGTAAGAGCATTAGGAGAGAGGGCCCAGAGAAAAAGAGTGCGAGGTTTCTTTGCACCAAGAGAATGAGACGGGAGAAAGAATGCAGCGAAAAAAGGGAGCAGAATAAAATTAGAATGCTTTGGGCGAGAGGCCAAATAAAAATCGAGCAAAAGAAAAGAATTAGTTAATTATTTCACCCTTAATTAAGCGTCGAAACAAATCTGTACAAATTCCAAGCGAATGAGAATGGTCAGTTTGCTCTTTAAGGTCAAAAAGATCAATGACACGGTATTAAAAAAAGTTCATATAGTAATTTACTTTTTTTTGCGCTTATTTCTCTCAGGATAAGAATATGGACAGTGAATAATAGACAGCCAATATTATAATGATAATATTGATTAGGAATATTTGAGAAAATTACAAATCACTCCCAGTGGTAATTTCAAATTTCCTTCATGATAAGTGCTCTTAGTAAGATGTTGATAATAATAATAATAATAATAATAATAATAATAATAATAATAAT